>NW_007726116.1:226078-270757 GCF_000696425.1 Galeopterus variegatus | reverse complement strand
GGTGGGGGGGGGGGGGGGGGGACTGTACCTGCAGGAGCTGTCAGTCCCTCACGAGTTCCATCAGGTGACGGGAGAACTGGATGGATGTAAATTCACATGCTAAAAAAATAGAATTCCTCTTCCTTGCACTTCTGATTAATTAATATGAAAAATGAGGGCTCAAGACCATGGTGGAAAGAAGACCTATGTAGAATATGTAGAAGGACATGCTTTAAAAAGGAGAAGTGACAATTATTCACTGATGAAGAAAATGAAAGACAAAATATTCCATCAAGTTATTTTCTATTATCACATAGCAGTTGACATCAGATTGATGATGTAGTAAAAGTCTTTGTTTGGAATGCAGTGTCATTGGAGATGGTTGATAATATCCTTACTGATGAATTAGCACCTTTCAAAGAGTGAACTTGAGTTCAGAGCGGTGTCACATGGCTTTGAGAAGAATGAGCATGATGAGCACCATGGACAGTGCCTCCCAAATTTTAGACATTTGTGTCCCACGGTCATGTTTTTTGCCATAGCTGTGTGATATGTATGAGTATTTACTAATATCTTCCTTTCAGCTGAATCACTTTTAAAATCTTAAACAATGACATTACTTATATAATGCCTTTATTCCTAAGCAATAATATCTAAGGTAATTTTTAGGCATCTACTCTTTTTTACATAAACTGTGCAAAACTATTAAAGTAAATGAACAACTATTTACATTTTTAAATAATAAAATCTGTCCATGCATTGCCCAAATTCATTTCGGGAACAATCAATAAGAAGCCTGCTATGCTTGAGGAACCCTGTAATAAAGAACACAGTAGGAGAAAAGAAGGGGTGCAAATTAACACGTGAAGCTTAAGGTTATCTTGATTTATTGATGCCTAAATTTGTAAAATCCCAGACTGCCTGAGTAATACTTATTCTTTACTGACTCAGAAAAAGACTTTTCTTATTTTTAGCACAATATCATAATCCAGAATGTGGTGCTTTTTCCAACTCTAAATAGTAAAATCCATAGAATTGCTTAAGATTTGACTCTCGTAGACTGCAGGTCTTTAACAAACTTCTAAACATAATGTAACATGTACTGTTAAATCTCTCCTTCCAAATTTCTTCATTAGGTTTGGGATTTTCAAACATGAGTGCTTGCTATTCAAAGCTTCAGATTTTGCTATAATTTCTATATAGAAATGAATGAAACAGAGAAAACCTTGCTTATTCAAATCACTTCATTAATTTTATATCTCAGGATATTTTACATAGGTAGTATTTTACCACCACATACTACAAAGTGTGGTGGAACTTACTGAGAATCTGCAGTAAAATGTGCTCAAATGTCTAGGACTATAATAATATTCCCTTGATAAAATAATGCTTCCACGTCACATAAAATAACTGTCAGCATTCTTTGTAGGTTTCTCCCAAGCTTAAGAGCAGGCCCTTGACAGTTCTAGGATTACCTTTAAATATCTTATTGAAATGGAGATTGACACTGTAATATCTTATAATGGTTGGAAAATCTTTCCCTTTTAAGACTTGTAGATAAGTGAGTATTAGTAAATATTAGAGCTAGCCATTATATTTTAGCATTTTCTTTTAAATGTTGATTTTCCCCCAGGACCTACTATTAAGGCTTATTTTAAAACACAGCAGATTACATAATACTGCATTGCAAATTTTGCAATAAAAGGCTGTGTGCGTAGATATGTCTTTAGATTATCAGTTTTTACCACTCAGTCATTATGAAGATCAAGTTAAGGATAAAAGCATTTGCTCCTTTAAATATCTGTAGAGTCAAAAGGACCTAAAATTGAGAAAAATATTATTACGCCTCATATAACTTCATCAGTGTCTTAACATAGCAATTCTCAATAAATATTTGCTTATTAGTTTAAAATTATAATTAAGTCTATGATAACACAAGTGAAAATAAAGGGAAGAAACATCACATTTTGGAGTTTCAGTGTTTTATCTGGAGCCTGCTGCCATTCTCCCTCATCATTACCTGTGCTGCACTGGTGGGTAGGGTTTGATGAAGTGTTTCTCTTCTATCCCAAATTTCCCTGCTGTGCCTGCCTTCAGGATTCTACCTTCTTACATTCTTGAAGTCAGAATGCTGATATCATTGACTAACATAATAAACCTGAATGATAATAATCTTATTATTCATGTTAGCAGTCAGGGTATATTGATCACATCTAACATCAGTTAAAGACCTGGCAAAATAGTTCCCTTAAGTAAATAATTTCTAATTTTTTCTTAAGGAAATGTCAGCATCTGCTTTTAGTTTTTCAACTACAGTATTGTTAAATGAACTGTATGATATTTCTTAATCATCAGTTAAAATTGCATAAATATATGGAGTAAAAAGGTATGTAGGGATTGAATATTTATTTATGTCTAGAACTGTGCTAGAAATTGGGAGAGAGGAAAAGGACATAAGACATTGTCTTGCCTTCATAGAAAATACAGTCATGTTGGGAAAATTAGATAGATATACTTCAACTCATTTAAGAAACTTCAGAATAAACCAAAGTATCTACTATCTTAAACAGATAGTAGAATAAATAGAGGCGGAACAGAAATCAATATTGGCTGCACTGGGGGGAGGTAGGAATTGAACAACTAGGAATCAGGAATTGGGATGATAATTTTTCTGGAAGTCTTAGTGGCATTAATTTAAGTAAAAAATGTACTTATTGGGAAATCTAATAGAGAAATCCCCCGGGTTTTATGAACTCACTAAATGAGACATGAAACCACAGTTTTAAATGTGTATTATGGTTTGTAACTTCTAACTTTGCCAAGAACAATTATACAAATATTTAATTACAACCTAGGATGGATGTCAATACAAACAGGCACAAAGGAGGGCAGTCTGCTAATGGAAATACCGGAGATTAGGTGTTAGAGTTTGTGCCCTTTTCAAAATTATATGCAGAAGAGGAGATAATTTCTCTATCAAATTGCTTTTTACACAATTATTTTCAGTAAATTAGAAATTCTACTTACATTTTATTTTCAAGTGGGGGAATAAAATAAAATGCATAGCCATTTTTATCTCCATCCTTATACATAAGTATCGTCACATACATAGATCCACCCATACATACAAATACATGTTCCTTAATCATCATACAAGTTTGTTGAAACAATTGCATCAAAAATACCTAAAGATCATGAGAATGACTTGTGCCCCAAATGCTGTAATATTTAACTGAGTGACTTATTATTATTTATTTATTTAATGTAACAAAATAGAAGATTTTGATATAGAAACGTTCTTTGGCAAAAGCAGTGTTAAAAAAGAGAATGTGTTGCAGAAATGGAATTGCTTCACTGCTAGAACAGGCAGATGCATATCAAATGTACATAAACATTTAAATACAGATAAGAAAATATTGGCCTTATTTCAGATGAGATGGAAACAAGATATTAAAGAGAAAATATCAAAAAGGAAATGGAAAAAGATCAGAGCCAGGTATGTAGAATCTCAAGGGCCTATGCTCCAAAGAAAAAGCAATTTAACATTAAAATACTTAATGTAAATGACCTCATTCCCAAGGCAGTCCTTAAATATACAAAAATATTAAATGTTTAAATTGTAGGAAAGAATTTGTTCTTCTATAGTATCTGATAATGAGAAGGCATTAAAGCACTTCCTTGGGAAATATTCCCTCTCTTCAAATGCAAGATTAGATGTGAGTAGGTTCACCATAAAATCTTTCAGATTTGAGCTTTAAAAAGGGAAAAATACTTAGTTGCCTTAATCAATATTAAACCTGGAATCTGAAAGGATAAAAAAGGAACAGGAAAAAAATAAAGACTGAGGCAATCTCAAGCAAAGAAATATATTTCACGAGTGCTTAGTGAGTTCTTGATTAACATACAATAACTGAATTAAATGGATAAGAATTAATTATCCTAATTCTTTCCATCACAGTCTAGAATATTTGAAGATTAATCATTCCAACAATCCTTTTTAAAATCTAGAATGTTAAAATCACCTGAGAAGCTTTTAAAATTATAAATCTATCTTCTGAAATTAATGAATTTTTTTCTATATTTATTTAGTGCTTACTTTGTTCTAGTCACATTGACAGGGGACTCAGAGACAAACATATGTGATGCCTGCCCTTCATAGAGCCCAGTCTAGTAAGGAAAACAGTTAAACAAATTAACCTTGACAGTAAAAGTTTACCATTTTAAAACAGGAAATTTGGGAATATAAAGATATAAACAATAATAGAGATACTTTAAGCAGAAGAACTTAATACAGACTTCATTGTAGGAAGAGAACTCTGAGAACCGACTACACAATGGACTAAGGATAGGCACTGGTGAGAGAGAAATCAGGCAAGTGTTAGGCGACAGTTGCAGTAGTCCAGGTATGAAATGGCAGAAACCAAGAGAAAATTGGTGTGCAGAATATTCTGAGTTTGTCCTGTCAATGCCCTATGGACATCAAAATGCTGGCAGTCATGCATGACATCAAAGTGTTCCTCTGTCCTCCACCTTTCAATTTGGTTTAGCTAATAGGTGTTTAGTTTGATTTAGCTAATGGGAGATACCAGGTTGAGACTGGAATTTGGCAGCAAAATAAGGTTGGATAATTATTCTCCCTACTCCTTTGACAGACAAAGTCAAATTTCCTGTCCCTCTGTCAAGGGCCACAGCTTATTTTAGGCAGTTCTCACCAGGAAACTAGTTTCCAGTGACTGTTCCCTCCCACTGTCTCTTCAGCCTAGATGGTTAACATGATGACTTCCAGGTTTCCGGCTTGACCAGTAGGTGGATGGAGGTGCACTTTGTAAGAAAGGGGGAGACCAGTGGAGAATCTAGGTCGGATTGAGCAGGTCAAGACCTTAGTCTGGGCCATGTTGAGTAGAACTGTCAAGTAGACAGTTTGAAATTAGTTAAGAGTTTAGATGATAAGACTAGGATGTCAATATACATTGTGTTGAGGTTAGTCCATCAATGTTATTTCAATGGGGTGCAGAAATAAGAAAGACAGACAGGGTATAAGTTCCCATGGAGGTTAGGGGATACTGGGGAAAAAGACTGAAGAAATGATAAACTACAATGTTGAATTAAGGGTATATGAAAAAAAAAAAAAAACAGGAAGGTATACACCAATGTAATGAGAAATGCCAGCTCTAATTATGTCCCAGTGGAGGCATGGTGAGCAGGTGAAAAGAACAAAAAATGTTCCAGGCAGTTGACACAGTATTTCTTTTAAATCTCTTTGGAAGGAAGGAAATTCATTCATTTGAGTAACTAAAAAGTGGCTAGTGTGGCTGGAGAATAGAAAGCAAAGGAGGAAGTGGTTTAAGATTAAGTTGCTGAGGTGAGAGGATATGAGATTATAAGGTCATGTTAAAGATGAGTTTGTTAGGTTCTAACTACTAGGATCCTATTTTCTACCTAGAGATAAAGCAGCTTAACTCTAATGCAAATCCTAAAATGACTTCGGTGGTTATGAGAGCTCCACTATTATTAGGTCTTACCCCATGCACATCAGATAAAATTGGGATCCTCGATATTGTTTAAATGCTTTTACCATCACACCAATTGACTCGTCTATTCCGGAGTAAAGCACTATCAGTTAACAGAGGGCATTGATGAAAAAGAGAGTATACTTGATATGTTAAATCACATGGAAAACAAACATATACAAGTCTAATAGTTATGTATGTTTTTATACCCTTAATGGAACTTCATAAACTGGAAATAATTTTTGATTTTTCTCCTATGTGCCCTTGGACTTGTGTGAATTATTGTGTTCAAACCAAATCTGTCACAGGGAAATCTTTGGAAATAAAACTTGAAGTCTATTTAAGACATATTCTGAAAAACTTTTCTAGGGTTTTAGTATTAAATTTAATTATACAAGTCTCCTAGCAAAGGCTAGTGTTTTCAATGGTTTAGTGAAGTGTGTTCATGGCTGACCCCCAGGTTGGTCATGGTCATGGACTCTGGTCCATATAACATATACACAATGAGCACGTTATAGTTCCATTTAAGGATTATACACTTCTTTTTCAAATGAAGAAAAAAATGTTAAGGATATTTTCAAAAAACTAACTCCTATATAGTGCTGCTATATGCTGGGCACTATTATAATCTCTTTATATATACTAACTAATTTAATCCGTGTAACCATCCTGTAAGATGTGTGCTATTATTATAACCATTTTAGAGATAAGGAAACAGAATCACAACTGACCACTTAACACATCTAAAGACGCCCAGCAGTAAGTTGTAGACTGAAATTTAAACGAGAGCGTCCTGTTTTAGAACCCACAATCATAGCTCTCACTGATTTTTTTTTTTTTTACTAATGAAAAAAGATACATTTGGAGGCAGGTAAGCCCTCATATTTTTGAGTAGTTTCCTTAAAATGGCTGGGTTAAATTCATAACACTGTTCTTTTCTTTAGGATACTATAGAAGAATTTTAAAATATGCACATTGCAGAAATTCATGAAACTGGTTAGTATTTCTTTATAACTAGGAATATGTCACTGCATTCAAATAAAGTGAGATTCAAATTCCTTTTTCTTTTCTATTTAAACACCTACAGAATAGAATGAATGATGATTTCGATGCAGTTGTTGGCTGGCCCTAAACATTTGTTGATGATGTCAAAGGTAAAATTGACTCTTACTGGAGTGGACTTTACTATCATTTAAATGATGGGAAAAAATCTGAAAAAGGGAAAACAAAAACATCTACCTATCTGAAATCTCTTCTACACACATCTCATCAAATATTGAAATCAATTCAAATCTGACTTTAATTTGCATCTACTAGTATTTGGCTACTTTATTTTTGAAAAATAAAATTCTGGTAATTCTCTAGAGTTGTTTCTCAATCTTGTAATGTCTGTGAATATAACGAAACATATAAACATTTTTGTAAGATTTTTATCCAGAGTGTTAAGATGATTTGTTTTGAGAAGCATCTGAAAGTCTACAGGTCACCACCAATTTAATAACTCTGTTCTGTGTAGCATCGAGTCACTTTGTCCAATTTGGACAGTTGCACTATACATAACTATAAATTTTACTCTGCCATTATTAAAAATTGACCTCAATGGGAAAATGTTTATCATTGTTATAGGAATGGAAGAAAGAGGTCAATGAAACACAGATTTCAAACGTACCATAATATAATCACAAACTTCTAGGTGTATACTTCTAAGTATGATTCAAAGTATAGACTTTTTAAATTCTGTTTTGGCCCTCAATAATTCTCATTTTATTTTCTTACCATCAATATAAATATAATATCTACAGAGAAACATGACTCCACTGTTGTTAAGGATGTCTTTTATGAAGGTTGTTTTCCTTTGAAATTTCTTTTCCATGAGATATTTTGGTGTTCAGAATTTAATTCTAGGATAAAGTGTCAAATATGAGGTTGTTGGCTGAATAAATACTAACCCCCTACCCCCAATTCAATTTCAAAGAGCAACTCAGGTGAGAGTAAATAAATAAATAAAGGGTTTGGTTAATGTTGAACATTTACTTGGTACCGTGTCATTCAAAACTCCTTCCATTTAACAAAAAAAATTTACATTGACATATGAATGATATATAATGCAGTATAATTACTTACGGGGTCTTTGAAAAGAGAAGCCCCTTTTTTTCCAAGTGATTTAACTTGGAAAAGGAATTACTTCACATGCCCAACAAACACTATTAAAAGGCATTTTATGAGGCTTTTTTTCCTGCATATTTCTACACATGGACAGACTATTGTGTGTTCTAAAACCTGTATTTACATGACACACTTTTATGGTCCAATGGCCAAACACTACTTAGTCCTAAAATAACATCACAGTAATGACTACAGTCAAGACAGCAAGAAACGCTCCACCATTATTATCCATATCAGACTGCACCAGATGGGGCATCTGTGGAAGGATGCTGACAGTGGTGAAGACTGAACAACTCTTTCTGGTATATTTGTGTACTCTCGGGAATAGCAATATTACATTCAAAATAAGTACTGCATACACTCTTTCATTTTGAAGAAATATATTGTATTATGTATATATTTTCATCTGAATTTGGGAGAGAAATAAGTTAAATGGAGGATTGAAGATGAGTTACATTAAGTGAGATTTAGCCACATTTCACTGGGTATACAGCAGGATTTCTCAACTTCAGTAATACTGATCTTTTTGTGTTGAGTCATTCTTTGTTCTGGAGAACTGTCCTGTGCACTGTATGACATTAGCAGGATTGGTGGCCTCTACTGAGTAGAAGCCAGCCCCCTACTCCTCAGAGTTTTGACAACCAAAAATGTCTCCCCAAATGAGAATCACTAATATAAAGGCATGAACTCTTCACCAAACACATATTCTTTTAATTAATTAAATTATATTACTTGCCTTTATCAAGATCAATATTTCTAATTTTTATTTTTTATTTTTTTTTCCTTTTTGTCTTTTTTTTTTTTTCGTGACCGGCAACGGATCGCAACCCTCAGTGTCGTGCCCGTACCGGACCGGGACCGGCCACGGGATCGCAACCCTCGGTGTCGCTCCCGCACCTCGCTCAGCCAGTGAGCGGCCGGTCTGTATGTGGGATCCGAACCCTCGGCGGGAGCGCCGCCGCACTTCCCAAGCGGCGCACTGTAGCAGTGCACCACCAGGCCGGCCCAATATTTCTAGTTTTTAGATACTAGTTTTTAGATACAAAATGTACAGTATTTTTTCTCACCATATTTTTTCCTTTTTTTCCTTTTTTGTCTTTTTTTTGTGTCTGGCAACGGATCACAACCCTCAGTGTCGCGCCCGTACCGGACCGGGACAAGCAACGGGATCGCAACCCTCGGTGTTGCGCCCGCACCTCGCTCAGCCAGTGAGCAGCTGTTCTGTATGTGGGATCCGAACCCTCGGCAGGAGCGCCGCCGCGCTCGCAAGCGGCGCACTGTAGCAGTGCGCCACCGGGCCGGCCCATATTTTTATATTTACTTTTCTTTGCATCATAGCTACAGTGTAGAAGAATTTTGCATGTGCAATATTATTTCATACATTTTGCATAGAGAGCAAGAAAATAGGATGGGAAATACGGAGCTAAATAATACAGGAAAATATCTTTTAAAAAATTTCTCAGATATCTGTTGTTAAGGAGAATTGGCTCCTGCAGGCTGCAATTCTGCTCTAATTCTCACTCAGTGTTAAGAAAAATATCTTGAATGAGGAATACGTCGTGACAAAAGCTGCTCCCTTCTAGAATCGGTGGGTTTTCCAGTTACTCTCTTCATCTTCTTATGCTTTTAGAATAAAGAGCCTGCTTCCAGGAAACTGGGTAGTTGGAGGGAAGAAAGGGACAACATTATTTACCACATCACTGATTATAAACATGACTTGAATTGTAACAATAAACAGAAAAGAAGTCAGAATCCCTGCTTTTACAGAATTGTGAGCGTCCACCAGTGGGTCTAATTGTCATGCTAAGATTGTCAATTTTGTCATTGAGTACAGTCAGGGATTCTTCATTTTAGTTTATCAGAAATTTTCCTTTGCAGAGAGTAACCATATATTTATGAATTATCAATTTTCAAATAAGTAGAATATAATAAAAGTCTACTTATTACTACATTTTTTCCTCATACTACTTAATCTTTTTTCTTTGATAATTTAAAAGGGATTTCAGGATATTTTGTTTGCTTTAGGGTTATCAATATAATGCTAATTTATCATTCTTCTATAGCAATGAAGTGCCTTCTGATAAGGCTTTCTGTCTAATATAATGCCAGGAAAAATAGTTTTTGACATCCTGTATTGGCACTGGAATATTAATAAGCACTAAATAAATATAATGACAAAAATTATAGTCCATCTTATACATAACATTGTATGCTGTACAATGCACAATATTAATGTTATGAACATTCAACAAATATTTTAAAAAGTCAAACAATTATTTTATCTATAAGTTCCTAGTACTATGTATGAGTTGCTTTGCTAACTATTACATAGTATTCAGTAAATAGAGAAAAAAATAGAAAATGCATGCTTAACATTGGCAACTGTGGTTTTAATATTGCACTAATTTTCCTCAAACAAAATTATTTAATGTGCCAAATACTTACTGTCATTTTATATTTCTCCTGACACTAGTAATTCAAAATATTTTGACTTTTTTATTTAGGATTATCAAGTCATCTGAAACAATACATGTAAAAACTCAAACCAAAGTGCTAATAGGGTAAGAAAGAGAATAGGATCTATTTGAATGAACACTTTAACTGCCCAAATAAATTATGCTCTAAAGAGATGCCGATATTGAATAGAGGTGGAGAATTTCTAAATTGACTTTAATTTTTAATGCCTTTTTCTTTGTAGTTCTCAAAACTCCTTAAACATAAAGAACAAAAGAAAAACCATTTTGCAGTTAATTTTTATAATTCTACCAGTTAGTTTCAGAGGACTAGTTGCTTAGTGGATAAAGAGTTAACTTTATATTCTAAAAGGACAACTTCACATCCTGTTAAGGTTATATTTTTATTAAAATTTCCATTAATTTTTCCATAAAAGTGATTATAGATTAATATTAATTAATTCTTACAATTTTTTAAAGAAATAAATGGAGTCATATCTGATTCAAAGTTAAGCAAGACACAGTATTCAGGCTTTCTTGGTAACCCTTTCCTGGGGTACAGAATTGGTTGGGGAGGAAGGGAATAAGATATCTTTAATAGCATTGTATTGAACTTAGCAATTTAAATGGCCTACCTGATTTTGAAGATATCAAATTACCATATGGATGATGTCTTTCTCATCAAATCTAGCTCTTATTGTTTACCAAAAAAAGGACAAAGGTAATTTTTAATGTTGGATGTAGTACTTATGCCTATGAGTTCCTGATATTAATGAGAGTTCTGGGATGCCATCTTTTCTGTGCTAAAAACTGCACCATCAACCAATAGATTAGTATTATAGAAATTGACAACAGAAACCACTGGCATCGCTTCTTTGTATTTTTTGTGTGTGTGTGTGTGTGTGTGTGTCTTTTTTTGTCTTTTTCCGTGTCCGGCAACGGATCACAACCCTCAGTGTTGCCCCCGTACCGGACCGGGGACCGGCAACGGGATTGCAACCCTCGGTGTTGCTCCTGCGCCTCGCTCAGCCAGTGAGCGGGAACCGGTCCGCTTCTTTGTATTTTTTGTGTGTGTGTGAGTGTGTGTGTGTCTTTTTTTGTCTTTTTCCGTGTCCGGCAACGGATCACAACCCTCAGTGTTGCCCCCGTACCGGACCGGGGACCGGCAACGGGATTGCAACCCTCGGTGTTGCTCCTGCGCCTCGCTCAGCCAGTGAGCGGGAACCGGTCCGCTTCTTTGTATTTTTAATTCATTATTATAGCAAATAAAAACTGTATCCCAGGAAGAGTATAATCATGCTTTGGGGGGAATTCTGGGATGGTAAGAGGGGCCACCAGATATCCTATTTGCATGACTTTCGAAAACATTTAGGGGAGATAGGAAAAAGAACTTTGGTATTGATGGGCTCAACCTTAAATCTTAGGGAACGATCCTTTACAGACAGATGAATGGCAAAGAATTATTGCATACTTCAGGGAGAGAATGTTATTCAAAGCAAACTTACCCTAACACCCTTAAGTTTTAGTGGTACGTTTGAATGTTATATTTTCTGTGATACTGCAGGACCAAATAAAGTTCATGATCAACCTCATCATAATCATTTAACAGAGATGGGAAGTTTTCAGTATTGTAGAATTTGGAGAGGGGTCCCAAGCTTATATTTTGGAGCCTGGCACTATGATATTAAAATTTAAAGGAGGAGTCTGGGGCCAATATTTCTCCATTTTCTCATTTTTATTACCAGTAACATGAACAGAAATTTTTAATTTCTTTAGAAAAAACAATACTGTAGAAATATATCAAAATATACTCTGGAATATGATAGAACAAGGAGAAAACGCTGAAGCCCCCAAACACCAAAATGTATGTGTTAAATATTTTATGCTATATATTGAGATGCTTTCACAATGAGAAAGCTATTAGACTATTATTTTTAGCAATAAAATTGAACCAGTGTTTATTGGACATTTTCTTTGTGCCAGACACTGCCAAGAGCTTTTAATCTCATGAATCTTCACAGCCACCCTATCAGGAAAGTGTTCCTATTTTTCCCATTATAAAGATGAGTCAACTGAGTTGTAGGGAGGTTAATTAGTAAAGACTAAATATTTAGCAAACAACAGAATCAAGCAGTGACAATTTCAAAATATCTATGTAGGAATTTTTTAAAGTAACAATTGTGTTGGAAATGGCATTGAAAGTAGTGTTTTCAGAGTAGCAGAAAAAATTGAGAATGTATTAACTGTTCATGTCATAAGTTGGGAGAGGACGTGCAGAATTCCCTCTTGAAATTTTCTTGTAGCCAGGATTATTACATTAAGAATAAAATGTTTTAGCAACCCATAGATTAGCATCCCTATCCAAAGGAGTGGAAAAAAAGATCACCATGCCCAAATCTCCCCTGAAAACACATGCAAACCATATGGGGCTTGGGTGATCCAGGGCAGGGTTTCAGCACTTTTTCTCTAAGATTGGGTTTCATTCTGCTAACAGCGTGTTGGCTGAGTGCCCACTAGCAAGCAATTAAGACTTTGTGCTTGCCTGCATTTTAGTAGCTCTCCTTATGAAACATGTGGCCACATGGGAGCAGAAGATTTGCCAGCATGGGTCACGGTCTGGGAGCAGCATCAGGAGAGCTTCTATGCTCTAAGGACTCATAGTCTTCTGAGAAGTTGAGGAGAGGATGGATGATTGATTGGCTGTGCCTGTGAGAAAAGATCAAGAAGGGAATCTTTAAGAAATAAAAACTATAGGGAGATATCTAAAGTAGAGTTAGGAGAAGAAAGCCAAATGCTACTATGGAACCTAAAGAAAAAGAAGATAAAGGCAGTTTCTGGAAATTAAGAAGCAATGGGGTTAAATACAAAGGGGACAAAAACTGGACTGCTTATGAGAGTTTCTTACTACTGAACTTGAAAGATACCCTCATTAATTACTTTTGTAAACAACTCACAAGTGCTGAGCTCCTAAAATGTGCCAGGCACAGTGCTAAGGGCTGGAGATGTGAACAGGAGTGAGACATCTTCATGTGAGGATGGGAAGAGGAGAAGTTGAGCCACCATGCATGTCTGACTCAGTGGTTCATGTGCCATTCATAGACTGTCCCGTAAACGGAGACCTGCAACCAATACCGCTTCCTTCTCCCCAGCCTCCTTTATTTTTTGCCTGAAAAGCATCATGACTGAGATTGCCTAATGTGTAGTGCCTAGAAAACTTAGAAAGCTTTAAATAAAGATGAAATAACCTCTTTGGGAGGGAGTAAGCTTTTCACCTCTGAAAATGAAATAGACCAAATCAGTGGTTTCAAATCTGATTGATTATTCATGACCTCCTGGGCATGATTTTACAATACAGATTTCTGCTCCCCACTCCTGGAAGTTCTGGTTCAGTAGATCTAACCAGATATATTCTCATGATGCAAACATTGCCCTGAACAATTCTGAAATAAACTGACAGCACAAAAACAATATTTTCTTCTTCACAGCAGACTTTGTTAGATTAAAATTAAATGAAGAACTACTGTCCCATCAGCTATATCACACATATAATCTATAAAAATCCAAATGTTTAGAACACTGCCCTTTGTATTATTAATATGGCCCATTGAATAAGGAATCTTACCAGAGTATATGAAAGCAAATTTATACATATTATTTGCATGGATAGATCTATTACATTAACTAAAGCATAAATGTATATATTAGTAATTTATACATTCTTACTATTTGGAAAGTTGAGCATAAACCAGGTTATATTGAGCACTAGTCTCATCACCGACTGGGTGTCTTGACTCTATAGGCCTTCAGATGTTAAGTAAAAATTACAACCTTAGGAAAATCATGGTCTGAAACAAAAAGATTTCTAAAATATTTTTATCATACTCAAGGGTCTGAGTCATAAAAATCCTTGGGTTTAACAGTATTTTTAGTAATATAAATTTTTTAATAGTGAAATCTTATGCAAATAATTAATGTATCAAAAGAGATAAGATTGGAACAGTCTAGGGCAGAGCAGAAGTGGGGGCCCAGAGCCACCTCTTTGGCCACCCTGGTAGGTGTGGTTGGAGCTCCTAACTCCTCTGTTCAGAACACTGGAGTTTCACAGAGTCATAAGGAAAACAAAGAGTACCCCACTTAAAATTTTATTTCCAAGTAAATCTCCATATTAAGCATTATAGTGATTCCAAAAGATATGCAAGGTTAGTCCCTAACTGGTTATCTGTTTGAGTTAAATCCCCCAGTGCCTCAAGAAAGCTAAAGAGCTGTGCACACATGGCTGAATCAGGCCCTCTGGGTCACTCCAATGGGGCACTCTGAGTGAAGTGAAAAACACGAGCCTATTTGTCAAACCCAACTAGGTTTGAATCTCTAATCTCTATTCACCAGTTAACTACCTTGAGCAAGTTTGTGAAACTTCCTGAGTCTTCTTCACATATCCTGTAAAGTGGGGATAATAATTTCTACCTTTCACTCTGGTGGAGATTGTTCTTTAGCATAGAGATTGGCACTTGGCATTTATTTTCTTGCTTTCTTGTGAATCAGTCAGGTTAGGAATTCTGGAAACTGGTCTTACACCTTCATTATATAAAGTCACACACATATTCAGGTTTATTCAGAGCTTACTCCTTTCATTTCTCTGCTCTGTGATATGAAAGAATTAATAATGGGCTTCCATGAGGAAGAAGTTGCTACAACCTCTACCATGGAACTGAGGAGAGTATCTGCTTAGATTCCAAGATCTCAAATGTGTTGGTCATACCTTAGTTTATAATAATTATTTACCATGATCTTCAGATACGTTTATCTATTAATGATCATAGTAGGCACGTTTCGTTACAGATCACTGCATTTTCAATATGTTCAGGAAAATACATGCCACCAGATAGATTAATCTGTAGGTTGGCATAAGGAAAGAGTAAAACCCCCTAAGTATATTGTGCATACAAGGGTGTGTGTGTGTGTGTGTGTGTTTGCACACATGCATTCCCTAAGAATGACAGGGGAAACAACAACAATAAAAATGACAACAAAAATGGTGAATGCTCCAGAGTTGGGAGTTCCATCTCATTTTTGAGATTCATTTTTAAACTTGTGCAAACAAAATAAAGACTTACTTAGCTTGCACCGCTTACTTCATGTTAGTTCCAAAGGAGGTAGTGCAGTAACAGACAGTACATATACAGCTGTAAAATGACCAGCTTTTTTCTAAAACATAATGCAATACAGGAAAAGTATAAACTGATGCTATTGAGATAATTATTTATGTTTCTTTCAGGTAGGACACCATCACTTGTTTAAGCAAATATTTCAATATTGCGAGAAAAACTCCCTTGAATTCTGCCCTATATTAATGCACTTCACAACAATTTTGCAAGCACCCAGTGCAGAGAACCCAATGTTTTATTTTGGCCAGGGAAGCTTTGTAGAAATATTTGCAATATTTTGTGCTAATCCCTCCACAAGTCACTTTGGTGTGACAAATATTTGTGCTAGCAGATTTTACTACAGTAACAGAGTACATCAATCTGTTGTTTTAACCTTTTGAAAATAACCCTTGTGTCTTCTTGAAGGGAATAAAGAGTCATTGATGAAACCTTTTAAGTTTTCAACTTCTTTGCAATAAGGTGTCTGGGAGAGAAATCAGCACGTTACCTCAAGGGAACGGATTAAAGGGAATTCGATGCATCTCTGCTTACTTTCTTGGCTCATCACTTTATGGATATGAGAGACCTAAAAAGTAAATGGTGGTCAGAAAGAACAAACACATTTATTAGAGCAGTTAGAAAAGACTGTTTTGATATTTGCCAAGTTCCTTCTCAATAACATGTTTGGCAGCTACCAAATGACATGGCCTGCCCAGAGTTGATTTTGACGAAGCCTCTGGGATGTGTTAAAAAGTAAACCAGAGCAAATCACGTACTGGAAAGCATAACTCAATCAAGAAAAAATGTATGATTAAGGGTGACATTGGCAAGGAAATCTTTGCCAGAACTCAGGGTAAATATTTGTATCAGTGTGAAGAGAAAGCTTCGTGACGCTGATGTCAACCAGCTGGAATTTTCATTGTTTATAAACTTTTGTTGTTAGAGTTGAATTCTGGCAGGAAAGGTACCAAAGAAAGAGCAGTTTCCCAGCATGAAAGTTTAAATTGTGATAAGGCAGCTTGACCAGAAACAAATGCTAAAATGCAAAGTTTCAGCCACTTTTTCCTTCCAGAAATCTCTTGCCAAGAAACAACCTTTTTGCCTTAAATCCCACTTTAACAAAATTCATCAGGATTAGCAAAAAGAAAAGATTTTGTTTTGCTCTATGTTTTAGGGTTCATGGTTTCTTTCTCCTTAGTAAGATGATCAGTAAATGGGAAATAATCTAAATGGATTTTTGTGTTATTTTTCTACAAAAGAATATTGCTGCATGAATCAGATATTTTAATGATTGAAATAAATGACTTGGGATTGAACCCAATTTTTTGAATAGTGTCTATTAACTTTATGATGCTAAGCTATTCATTTTTTACTTCACTACATATATTTAAACTGAGCAGTTTAGCAAGTTAAAAAAGATTTGGACACTTGATTTAACCCACCAACTATTTCTACTAAAGGACAATCTGTATTTTTTCACTAAGCTATGTTTTGTTATACTTTTTAGAATATTGGAAGTAGCCAAAAGTTATAAATCAAACAATATCACAAGGACAGGGGGTGGTATAAAAATTTATAGTAGTTCAGAACAAATAACTTTCAATCAAAGGAAGAGAGATTATTGGAAACTGATTCCTAGCACTTGGTCTTTCTCTCTGAAAAATAAGCACATAGATGGTGCTCATATTGGCAATCAAAGGGCACAACAAGCCTTCCTTTCTGATTTCTTCCAGAAACTTCTCTGCAGCATGGATACCCTCTGACAAGAGTCCCTTGCTTCTCCCTGAATGTAGCCTAGAAGTTCCAGTCTGATCCACTTTCAGTGAGAGCTATGTAGAGAGATTCACTGAACAGAAAATAGAACTCCAAATTCCTGTCAAGTTATCCTCTCTTTTAATAATTTTATGTTTTAAATATTGTTCAATTTGATTGGCCTAAGACACAGCACAATAAGAATTACATTAATATGTTGCTTCTGAAAAGGCTGCATTCCATCCATCCAGGAAGGAGATCAAATTTGAGAGAGGCCCTCAGTTTGCCCACCCCAATCCAGAATGAACTGAAGGCTGGCCCTGCCAAGGCAGAAACGGGACATGTCACGAACATAAGCACATTACCCAGCTGCACTAAGAATAGAAACCAAGCCCCGGCTGGTGCAATTAAGAAATCTTCTCTTCCAGTCCCTGGGCTTTAGAGACCTGGATCACTCACTGATTCCAATTTAGAATGCTTTTTTGATAAGGGTTTTTATAAACTAGGAAGCAAGCTGAACATGAAACCTTGACATTGTAAGTTTCTGAACTAGCACATCCCATTTGTGGGGTAGAGTCCCTGGGTTATGCTGGCCGAGAAAATAGCCTTCCAAGTGTGGCTCTGTCTGGGGCATCACACTGATGGTGTATTTTTCAGGAGCCGAGGAAGTGCTGATGACTGCCACCAGAGTTTGCACATCTCTTCCACTGCAGTGCATGCACTTCCAGCCAGGGAACTGAAAGGACCACACAGAAAACCAAACACCATAAGCAGTGCTAGAAATTCTACCAGGTGGGAGCCCTGGCCTCAGACACACTTAGGTGTAAATTATATAAAGTCACACACATATAAGCGTGACCAACCTGTCACTTAGTTATTCCTTTTTTATCCCCTACATACCTCTCAATGACAGGACATTCTCTAGGTCATTCTGTGCTGTGGATTGGGACCCTCTGACATTATATTTTAATTAAATGGTCAAATTATTAATGCGTGAAAATCAGTCACTGCAAATATTGAGCTAACCATTTTTCATACATAATGTGTCCATATCAACATTATAACAGCCATCTACTAAAGATTGACATGGTCACTTTTAAAGAAGAAGCCTTGATAAATATTTGAGTTAAAGACTCTTGGGATCTAATTAAGGGACTAGAGGTCAGGTCTCATTGCAATTTTTCCCCCTGCTGTGCAAAAATAAAGAAACCACTCAGTCCCTCTGTTTGAAGGTCCATTTTAGAGATTCAACACAGGAACACATTAGTTATATATTTATGATATACTAATGTGTAGTCAACATTTTGTTAAAAAGTTAGGGGATTCATAGTAATTTTTTAAAACTATCCCTACAGCCTAATGCCATATGTTTTATTACCCTAATAACTCTTCTTTATAAATGCTAGTCCCCGTATCTTTTGGGAATTCTCCTGTCCTCACTTAAACCTATGTTATGGTGGAAGGTACCAAGTTAGTGTAATTTTTGCCTGTTGCTTAAACATATTTGACTGTTCCAAATTGAGAAAATCAGACTCTTTCCTAGGAATTTGAGATAAGAGTTTAAGAAATGCCAGCTCAGTTTGGATGCTCTCTTAAATGTAGGAGATGCAAACCTAGGGCCTGTGGGTGGCCTTGGACCTCACTGCAGACTGAGAAAGAGACAGTCAGACTGCAGCAGCAAGAAGAATGGAACGGGAAGTAGAGATCAATGAAAACAGAGGTGAGTTTTGTGTCTCTGCTACCAGCTAACTTTTGACTAACTACATCCATCCCAATGAGATACTCTAATGCTGTAAAACACACAAAAGACCTGCTGTTCGAGTTGGTTAAGTTGGGTGTCTGTTAGTTGCAGCAGCATTCAGGATTTAACTCCTAGAGCCACTGCTCTCAAGGAAATGACAAAGGCATTTATTGAATCCCGATTGTGAACAAGATTGTTTACATTCATTATTTTATGTAATCCCTTCAGCAATCCTAGAACTTTAAATAGCCTTATTTCCATTTTAAATATGAAGAAACTAAGGATCAGAGAAGTTAATTTATCCCAGGTCATGCAGTCATTCACATCCCAGTGAGTCCAAACTCCATCCTCTTGCATAGCTTGTAGGCATCCTCAGAAATATCATCGAGGAAGAAAAACTCCTGCATTAAATAATTAGAGAATATAATAGAATTCTGAGTATCATAAGTGGTGTATGATTACAGATAAAGGAATGCCAGTGCAGGAAGGAGTACCAAGGAAAAGTATCTCAGATAGAACTCTCTCAGCTACAGATGAAAGGAAAGACACTCAAACTGACTTATTGATTCAGGAACTCAAAAATACAAGGGTCAGTCTTGCTTCACACACAACTGGATCTAGGACTTAAAGGAGCTCATTAGGACTTTGTCTCTGTCCCTTGACTCTGCTTTACTTACTGCTGGTTTTACTCTCTGGCACCTAGTCATGTTCCAAATACTTTCACGGCCTGCAAATGTTCACCTGGGGCTAGTGTAAAATAGGGGCCTCTGGCCTGAAGATCTTCCCCCTTTCCCCAAAATTGAGCCTAGGGAAAAGCCATATGGGCCCTGGATATTGACAGAAAGCTGTTTGTCAGAAAATTCCAGGATTTTGGTACCAAGAGCCTAGTTTATTTTTTTATTATTATTTTTTATTTTTTGAATTTTTATTTTGTCAATATACAATGTAGTTGGTTATTATAGCCCATCACCGAAACCTCCCTCCCTAGTTTAAAAGGCAGAAGGTGAGCATCAGGTGGGTATATCTCCTTGGCTCCTTAGGGGAAAGCACTGCAGGAAAGCAAAAGTAGCCTCTGGATGGGTCCCCAGTTACCCACATCTAAGGGTGATACTGGGTGGCACCTGGCAATGTCAGACTTAAAACTACTTAATACAAAGTCCAACGGAATCATAAAGTAAACAGACAACAGTCCCAAACAAAAGCCTCATGCTTATCCTCGGCCCAAGTATCATTACTGGAGGATTGGACTACACTGATTAGCCAAGCCTGTTTTGGAGGAGACATCTGGAATTGCATGTTGGGGTCAGCACCACAGTGCCATATAGATGGAGAATGGTTGAGTGGTTAAAGCCAGGTGACGGATGCTGGGCAGGCGAGAAGAACACAGTCTGACTACATAAAGCTTCATGGAAGAGTTATAACTTGAGATGTCAAGAACTGTAATAATAATATTGTTAGATTCTGAGCAGTAATATAAAAATAGTAGTTAACGTTTGTTGAGCACTTAGTATGTGACAACCATTTTACTAAGAGCTTAAAATATATCATTTTATTTACTTAGCACCCCTGATGTATAAATATTATCATTTTTCATTTTCTAAGTGAAGAAAGTAAGGCTTGAAGACTTGCTTTGTACGTGACAAGGTGGTAGTAGAACTCATGAATGCAACACTCATGTCTTGTTACCAGCCTCTACAATGCGTATGGAAAACTTTCTCTTTCACACATTCAGCCCTGAACATCTGACTTTATACATAATACATCTGAAAAAAAAAATAGGCTTGAAGGATTATAATTCTAGATCTCAAATCCCATGGCGGGTCAAAGGTGAACACAGGAGTGAAGGTCAATACAAGTATCTTTCAGCCATGAACCTACTACTCTCTGAAAACCATGTCTTTAGCCCAAGAAAGTAGGGTTTGAGGATGTAGGAGCCTGAATCTCTCATTGCAGACTCACAAGTTGGCTTTTATTTTTGTTTTTGTTTCTTCTCTTCTTCATGGTTTTGACTACGAATTGTGTAATTAATTTTGTTTGCCCAGAGAGCAATTTGGGTTGAATACAATAAGCAACGCTTTACAATCCTGCTAAAGTCTTTGGAGGATATTTCTATAACCCTTCAAAATTCAAAGCTGCGGACAAAAAATGTAGTTTTCTGGTTATTTTTCCTACTTTAGTTATAGTCTTAAAATTGTTTTTAAAATGTATGTTGTTTGTAGGTAGGTAGTACATTCAACGGTTCAAATCAAATCAATATAAAATTTACACA
This sequence comes from Galeopterus variegatus, assembly GCF_000696425.1. Lineage (NCBI taxonomy): Eukaryota > Metazoa > Chordata > Mammalia > Dermoptera > Cynocephalidae > Galeopterus > Galeopterus variegatus. The sequence continues at coordinate 249,743 of NW_007726116.1, read as the reverse complement.
GTGAGTTCATTTTCCTACCTATGGTCCCTCTATTCCCTACAGATCATCACTTTTATGAGTTTTTTTGTACCTTTCCAGTGTTACTGAATTGATTATGCAAAACTACTCCATCTTAACCATAGCAACTTTCAGTTTCCATATTCCTTAACCAAAGTTTTTCATAAGGAAACTGAGCCATAGAGACAGGTATTTCACATTATTTTTTTCTCCTTTAAATCTTGGAAAGTTGACCTCATCTACTCTTCAACATATGGAAGTGATAGTTTGGGTGCCAGTCATCTCTGCAAGTTTGAGTGCACAATTTCTACCTCTAGGTCCCAAGTCCAGCCACCGTGACCAAAGTTGACATTCCTTTTGAAGCCAGGTATTTGTGGAGCAGCCAGCTCCTGTCAAGATCTCAGGACTGTAGGAGCTAGAGAAGTAGGATCCCTGTGATGACAGCAAGCCATTCACTGTCCCGAAGAGCCATCGTGTAACAAACAAACACACAAACAAAAAAACACCTGGAATTTCAGCAGGCAGATGAGGACATGAAAGAATGCTAATGGCATGTGGGGTGGGTCATGGTTCAACCTAGGAAAGATGGTAGCAGGCAAAGCTGATCAACACTTCACATTTTGTAACTATTTGTTGATTCTTCTTCTATACTCGTTTTCAAACTCCACAGAAGGAATTTTGTTTACTACTGTAGCCCCAATTGTTTGATTTGTGTGAGATGCTAAATAAATATGGAATAGACTGCCTGGAAGAGGAGAGAGTTCCTCTTCTGGAGGTGGTCAAGCAGTACTGAGATCTCCATCTGAGAAAAACTGGTGGAGAAGGTAACCTCGAAGTCCTTATCCAACTCTAAGAATCTATGATTCTCAGAATAACAAAATTAGTTACTAGCTGGATTCCTCTAACAAAAGGCAGAAAATAAATGGCACACAAAGAACCACTGGGGCAGGCCCCACAGATGACGATGGAAGTGGGGACCAGGTCAAGGGCTGAGAGGCTCAGGGAAACCATCACTACTGTCTTACCACCGTCAGAGTCGGCAGTGGAGCCTGCCAGCCGGGCCGAAGGCGCTGAGCTGAGGAACAGAGCCCTTCCATTAGCCATGGTGATTTTCCACACGCCCAGCAAAAATGTGCAAGACTCTGCTTTCTAAACAGCATAAAGAATGAAAGAGTAAAAGCAGGCAAAGAGTCTGGGACATAAGATTAAAAAAATAAAAACAAAAACAAAAAACAAGCAAACAAAAGCAAGAATATCTAAGAGGAATGAAAGATAATAGTAGGGATGAAGTAGTAAATCAGAAGCAAATGGGAACAGAGTGCTGTGTGTATCACTGCCCTCTTTCACTGAACTCTCTAGTTAAAACATCTCATCTAGTATCTTAGCAATGTGGTAAGCACCTGTAATTGGTTTGTTACTAAAAATCAATGCTGTTAAAAACCTACTTGTCGGAAAAGGAAATCTAAATATAAGCCTGGTATAAATGGGTCTTTATATGATTACAGTTTCTTAATTGGCTATAAATACTTAATTTTTTTTTAGGGGCAAGCTTCGCCTTCCCCTAAGGAAGGAATACGCTTCTCCTGGAAAGACTGAGAGCCAAGCATGTGTGGCTGCACCCTGGATGCAGGGACTGACAGGCAGCTCTTGAAAGACTTCAGCTCCTTTCTGGAGAAGCCTCAGCACCCCAGGAGACCAGCTCTTCCTCCCATTTTAACTGCAGCTCCAATGCAAGTCGAATCTGAGGATAAAGACTGGGCCCAGGCTGTAGCCAGTTACAGAGACTGCAAATGTATAGCACTGGCCTTAAATTTCCACAGTTTCCACTCCCCTATCTCCATCCTCTTGCAGAAAGCATTTCTCCTCTTATAAAAAAAAGAAATGAAAAAAAAGCAATAATTATTTTTTTCAAATCTGCTAATGCGAGCTCCGGAAACATCTATGTTCTCCACAAACTTTAGTAAGCACAGGTCCAGCAAGCATTATTTTAAAAGGGCCATGATTATCTGGCATTAAAAATGAGGGAAAAAAAAGTAGTTCCCAATTCAGATCTTGTAACTCAGTTTTCTCAGAACACCTATATTTGGAGTATTTGAAAACTTGCCCCTCTGTGGCCTGCTACTTCTTCTGGAGGGATTTTACCTTTGAGTGGCTGAGGATACAGTGCCTCAGAGACTGAGGGTGAGTGGGAATGGATTAACTATTTCTGGGAGTAATCAGAAAGGCAAATAGCTTTATAATTCTCTCTCCCTCTCCCTCTCTCTCTCTCTCTCTCTGTCATCTCTCTCTCTCTCTCTCTCTCTCTCTCTCTCTGTCCTCTCTCTCTGTCCTCTCTCTCTCTCTCTCTCTCTCTCTCTCTGCATTATCTCCTGAAGAGGCAGCCAAAGCAGAGTGTGGACACTGTCTCTGCCCGTGGCGAAAGCTGGGCTGCTTCACATCTAGGCCTAAGTTAGCCAACTTGTCAATGAATGCCATTAGTGCAGATAAGCCACAGGCACTCGGGGATGGAGTGGCAGGCAACCTCAGATCAGCTCGAGAAGAGCAGGCATCGGGTGGTAACAACTTTCAGTCATTACTGACCTGGGCTCTATTCAAACCAATGACCTAGAAATGAAGGGCTCCAAATCCCATTACTAATTCCCCGAGCCATCAAGTCTCCCCTATGGCTTGGATCTTGTCCTGAAACCCAGGTCTCCTGTTGAAATAGCATTAGACAGCAGCCACTGCATTGGCAGTCAAGATTTTTAAAATAAAGGCAGGGGGTGGGGGAGATGGGGAGAGAAGAGATATACGTGCACATACAGAGTTGGCTTTAATTATTACTTTAAAGTTTTTTCAGCTCTTTTAAACCTAAAAACCTGAGCCTTCTTTAAAGTCAAATGCTTGCCAGGAAGTACAAGAATGATGTTCAAACAAACACGGCCTTCTCTTTTGTTTGAATGGTGAAAACACACATGCCCCCTCCCAAAGCGAAGAGTAATGAGAGGAAACCAAATGAGAGGAAGTTGTTGAAAAGGAAAGAAAGAGATTAAATGAGTATTGCAAGGATAGAAGAATATTTACTGCCAAAGTAAGAAAAGGAGCTGAACAGCTTTCCCCTCACTTATTGTCTGTGTTGCTCTCTCAATCCCTTTCATCAAAGAGGGACAATTATTTTTCAGTAAAAAAAGAAAGAATTTTATGAGGTGAAGCCCATGCAAAGTGAGCTTGATTAAAAATTGTATGTAAAGTTCTTGCCTTGCGTTTTAAGCAAAAAGCTCCAGCTTTACAAATAGTCCTGTAGATGGAGCTACACTCTGCAATTCTAAGATCACTGCCTCAACAATGAAGCAATTGTTTCCTGTCTCCACTTAGCAATTCCTCCCGCTCTTTCGGTTCTTTCTGGTTGCATGTTCTATTTATTTTAATGTATACCTTTGTGTAAAGCCTGTCTCTGAGTGGTTAGATACCCCGTTGATATGTGGCCTTCAAGGGGGAAAAGGGAGTGCAGCCTATTCCCATGACATCTTAAGGCTTTGTAGAGCCAAAAAAACCTTCTCAGGAACACCTAATCCTTGGGCTCTATCCAAGTACCACAATCTCTCTGTACAACTGACATGGGCCACTTGGGACACTTGAGAGTTTTAGGTGTGTCTCTCTGAAGTCGGCCCCAGCCAAGCATGAGGCAAATGTGCCCAACCAAAGAAAATAAATTATGTGGACTCCAATTTTCAGCAGTTATGAAGTATTGAATTACATATGCAAAGAATTCACTTTGGGATTAACCCTTTGGAGCCGAAACACAATCTTGTCACGATGCCTGCGAAGGGAGCAGGCACCGTGTAAGGCCTGCCTTTCGGAAGACACGGAGGTGGCCAACCAGAAGCAGAGATGCTGAATGAAAAATGATTGTAATTACATGCAAATGTGTTCAACTGCTACCTGGACACTGGGGAGGGTGTGTGCTGGGGGTTTCTGCTCTGTCTCAGGATATGCTAGTCCCTGTATACTCTGTAAACTTTAAGAATTCACTGCGAATGCAATTTTCAGCACTTAATCAGAATGCATGTTAGCGTAATTCACACAGCCCCTGTAGCTGCTTCTTCATTCAGATTTAGAGAAGTGGTCGACAGCCACTGGAACTTGACTGAAATCACAACTACAGAAGCCCTGAAACGGCATTCGTCCTCTGTGACTCAGTGAGCTATAGAAAAGCACATCCTGCCCAGCCCCTTTCAAGAATTCCTGGTTCCTCATAACCATCTGAAGCATTAAGTTGTTAGTACATGAAGTGGCTGAGATTTAACACATAAACCCTTCAGTAGAAAAACAAAACAGTCCTGTTTGTTTCCCCTTTAAAGCTATTTATTGACCAAATGACCATAGAAAGCAAATCTCCAACAATAACAGGAAGAAATCAATCTTGAAAAACATAGGGAAAAAAAACCAAAACATTTTTTCAGCAGAGTTAACTTTTCAGTAAAGTTTATGTCTTAAGTATGTAAAGCAGGATTGGGGGAAATACATAACTTCATTCCTCTTCACCTCAGGTTCATTATCAGAAAGTGTGTGATCTATAAGAGGGACACTGTCTTTATGGGCTGGCAGAATGTATCCTCATGTAGATCCCTCACATGTGGCCCTGGAAAAAACATAACTCTACTATGATATCCCTGAGGGACTCTGTGGAACTCATCCATTGCCTCATTTTTGCCAATGAGGAAACTGAGGCTGGCAGAGATTCCATGTGTTGCCAAAAGCTGCACAGCTAGAACTAGAAGCCTCTTGATTTACGGTGTGACTTATTATTTCTAAAACAACAACCTCTAATCAGAGAAATAGACCTTTGTCTCTATGCCTCAGCTGCTCCCGTCAGTTCCAAGGAAGGATAACTCTTTTCAAATACTTGCTAATTTGAATTATATGAAATATTTTGAGACACATATTGAGATTTGCTAAAATAATTCGAGTGATAATAAATGGGTGCATGTGTGTGTATATGTGTAAAAAAAATGGAAAAAGAGAATGAGAGGGACAGATCAAGGCAGAGGAAGAGATGATGTTTCTGACATCATAGGGTTGCTGGGTGGAGTAGCTAATAAAAGTAATTGCTAAGCACTATGAAATCAGACTGCTGTGCAAAGCTAAAGTAAGATGAACCAAAATTTGCAAATGTCATGAGACTTATTTTCAACAGGTGGCATTTAAGAATGCAAACTATTAGCACTCAAGTGAGAGCTCAGTGTAAAGGGGAAGAGATACAGGAATTTACACACTTAGGAAATCAGGGTAACAGAAAAACATTGCTTCATGTTTGCAGTCTTCCTCAGATCCACTTATTGAGAGGAACGGCCGATTGCAGAAATGCTTAGAAAATGCTTCTCTTATTTTTACCGGCGGTGGGTTAACATGGATTTCTTCTTAAAATGTAAGAAAATCCGTTGCAAAAGAGAAAACCCAACTTACACTACTGTGGACAAATGTGTGTGAGCCAAAAACCAAAATGAAGAAGGCAATAAAACAATACTAAAGCCCACCCGGTGCACCCACCATGATATTCTAACCAAATTGCTTGTCTGTGTCAGATCCACCCTCATATCTTTACTCAGATAAGAAAGAACTTTCTGCTGGCAAGCATCCCAAGTTTGATTTATCACTCACAAAAGGAAGAGGCTGCCAAGTAAGCCTTTATAATCCCCAGTCCATAAAATTATTGTCATCATCAGGACTGAAAATAAGGCTAGAGGTGGTAGGTGTGGACACACTACTACTGGCAAGGAGATGGTTTGTTGAGGCTGCTTCTCTCTTCCAAAAAAGTATCATAAAAGGAGTGCCTCCTCTATGTCAGACCTAAGAAAATATTTCCCCCAAGCTGCTTGCAAGTAGCAAGGGATTTGTGCAGTGTGGCAGATGCCCTAAAGGATAAATTATTTCTCCTTAACAGGAGGTATGGACTAATGCATCCTCAATGGTTATCATGGTGAACTGATTTACATGGCCAATGAATGAAAGTTCCCAACCCCAAGGAATTTCTGAAAAGTTTACTTTAATTCTGTGGCAATCTGAATTCTTCTTCACATGTTGGATCACTAATTTGATCAGTTGGTGCCTTTGAATATTCGAGAATATGAGGCATTCAGGAATTTGCCCACTATGAGAAGTCAGATATGATTCCAACCACTCCCTTCCCAAGCCTACCCTTTGCAAGAAAGGTGTACTTTTGAAGTGGGGTTGGAAGGATGCACGACTGAGGCAAGATTTAAATGTGTGATGCAAGAAACTTAGTTGAAATTAAAGATAGGTTTCTAAAAATCTTAACTTCCCAGTTCTGCTTTAGTGTTTTATAAAAGAAACCACATGTCAGATTCTCCTAATGTATGTCTTGGTGGTATTAGTTTGAAAAATAATTTAATATCAATTGGTGGAGAGTCTTTGTCCGATGAGTGCACGTGTCTTTCTGAGGGGAGGTTTTGGCCTGTTATCATTAAAAATAATCTTTAGTTTCACTTTTTTTCTCTTTTGTTTGTTTGAACATACAGTGAAAAATAGCTGTCAGAACTTTTATGGTAGGGGGCACATATGATTTTTTTTTGAAACAGACAAAGGCATTTTGACCAATGTGTATTATGAGAGCAGATTTTATATAAATATATATGTATAAAATAAGCTCATTTGCACATGGCTCGGGGAAAGCTAAACTCACTATAGAGACTCTTCGAATGTTTATTTCAGTGTACTTTTTAGATTTCAATATGTGTAGAGAAAATAAATGCAAGTGGAGAATTGTATAGGAAAGAAAGCTACAGACTATAACGTGTATTTATCTTGATATGATGCACAGATTCAAGACTGACTGGCCTTAGGTGAGTTTTTTATCAGTCAGAGATACTGTTGACATTCTGTCACAAGGTACTGCCTGACAACAAGGTTCTTGCAAAATGCCACTGAAACTGAAATATGTGATTCTTATTGTCTTTAAATTTATCTATCTCTCTACCTATGTATTTTTCTATCCTCTACTATCAAAATATATTATTTCTTCTATTTATTCCAGAAATGATATAAAGTAACTTATGTAAGTATTTAAAATTGCAATGAAATAAAATAAAATTAAAGATTAAGTGGGTTTAGGGAGCAGAATAGAGGTAAAATAACAATAGGAAAGATAAGGTGAAGGCAGAAGTGAGGTTAGTACATAAAATGTGCTCCCTAAGGTACTTTACATTTACTAGGGGGGTTTAACAAATTAGACTCCATGCTTTCAGAAGCAGTGTAAAAAGGGAGTTACAAACTATATTATGATTCACAGTGTTCATAATTTAATAAAATAGTTTCTCAGGAGAAACACAATTATGCATGGTTCTGGAACCAGAAAGAACTTTCTTTCATGGGACCTCAAAAGAAAGCATGGAAAATTCCACTGATGCCCACCAGTGGAGTAACACTGCAGCTCAAGCATCTGAGAATCATTCTACATAGTATCATTGTGCTTATGACAGAACCACTCTGGTCTTCTACTGCTTTGCTAGATACTCCTTCAAAGACTCAGCCTTTGAAACATTTTCTCCCTATCTTTGCTTAGTTTGTCACTTTGGTGATCTCATCCAGATGGGTGACATTAAATGTCATCTTTATATGGCTGACCCTAAAATGTATCTATCATAGCCTTCTCCCTTGGGCTCCAAACTCAAAATTTCCACTGATATGCCCAATAGGCATCTCAGACTTAACAGGCTAAAAAAAAAGAAAATTTGTACTTACCACCAAAATCCTCCCCTTTCTTAAGTTCATCTTCTCAGGAAAAGGTAACTCCATCATTTCAGTTATTGATGCCAAAAACCTTGGAGTTAACCTTAATGCCTCTTTTTCTTTCACGCTGCACACTGATAATTTCTGTGAGACTTTCCTTCAAGATGTCTTGAATTGGGCCCTTTCTCTCTACGTCTGTTGCCACAACCGAGGACCAAACTACCATTGACCCTCCTAAAGAACACTTTTTAACCATTACATCTATTCTCTACTTAGTAGTCAAGGTAATCCATTTAGTAAATAACTCAGATCATTTCACTACCTTGCCTAAAACCTTCCATTTGCTTCTCATTAAATTTTAAATAGAAGCCAGGTTCTTTCCTCGGGACCTACATAGCCCTGTATAAGAGGGCTTCTGCTGTTTTCCTCAATCTCATCCCCAAGCTCATCCCCATGTGGGCCTCTTTGCGGTTTCTTAAACAGGCCACACATAGCCCCACCTAAGGGCCTTTGCCCTTACTGTTCTCTCTTCTTGGTCATGAAGCATTCCCTCCATTCAGGTTTTTTATCAAAAGCCGCATTTTCAGAAAGTCCTTACTTTCAGATGCACCTCCCCTGCCACCAACACTCTCTTCTCTTACCTTGTTTTATTAGTTTTTCAGAATACTTAGCATTATCAGATGTAGCTTCTTAGCTTATTTATTTACTTTCTAGATTTTTTGCTCCATGGGGGCAGGGAATTGGTGTGTTTTGTTTAATGACATATCTGCAGTGCCTAAAACAGTGCTTGACCTCACTATAAATGCTCAATAAAAACATTTTGATTAGTGAATGAATAATTCAAGAGACTGAATTTTGTATTTTCTAGAAGAATGGATAGTTTGAATATTTTTCATCTGATTTTTGACAATTAATATTTCCCTCACTTAATTGTTTATGAATATTGATCAACAGGGAATTCACAGTCATTCTCCCTCATAAGTTACTTGTAGTGTAGCTCTGAAATTACATATTATGAACAGACACATATGCCTTATCAATAACCCATGCTGGACATCTATTTGGTATCAGTGTGAGATAGTAAGGACCCAGTGATGACATATACCTGAACAGTAGGCCAGATGACCTCAATGTGGAGATATACCAAGGAAGTGTGAGGCATGGAGCTAAAATTCTTCTTCAAAGAAGGAAACATAGAGTAGAATGGCAATTATAGCGCCAAATTTCAAGCCACAAAGGATGGCCAGGGTGATTTTAACTTGGAAAAATTTCAAACTCATGTAACCAAATGCCTGACTTAGAGATTTAGAAGCAACACACAATAATAAAAAGAAAAAAAATTAAAAATAAAACTTCAGTAAATGCACATAGACTGTTTAACCTCCAAGTTAAAGAGTTTGGGATAGATACACCCAGGATTTGATAGATATAACTTGTGATAAATGATCATTGACTATAACTTACCAAAATATATATGGTCACATACGGGTTTTCTATTAATGCCATAATGAATTACTCAAAACTTAGCAGCTTAAAACAACACGTATTTATTATCAGAAGTTCATTAGACTAGACTGGGTTCTTTGCTACCTGTCTCACAAAGCCAAAATCAAAGTGTCAGCAATACTGCCTTCCTTTCCAGAGGCTCTGGGCTCATTCAGTGTTTTATTGGCAGAATTCAGTCTCATGCTGTGGTATAGGACTGAGGACCCCGTATCCTTGTTGGATGTCCAGGGTGTTTTTTCAGTTTCTAGAGCCTACCTGCATTCCCTGGCATGTGTGCCCAGCAATTATAACCTCAACAGTGATGAGCTGAGCTTCATCTTTCAAATCGCTTCTGCCTCTTCCTCAGCCATGTGTCTTTTGCCTCTTTTTACCTCAGAGCTTTCTCTGCTTTTAAAGGTTCATGGGATTCCCACCTAGAAAATATGGGATAATCTCTCTGTTTTAATTTCTATCGACTTAATTCCATCTTCAAAATCCATTTTGCCATGCAATCCTAGTACCATAATCACAGGTGAAACACCAAGGGCAGTGATCATGGGGCCCAGATCTTGCCTGCCACTGGCCACTTCCAAAATATAATTCTAATTTTAGAACAGTTGACCAATAGCACTTGTTTGTGAAGACAAATTGAAATCACTGCTCTAATTTAACCAGAACACTTCCAGTTCATGGTAACACCACACAGCTACCATGTTGTCTGTACATAACCAAATGCCTGTTTCTACAATTCTATATGATAGGGATAAGTCTCCATGACTTTTAGTGAGATCGAAGTTGGTGGGGACAGTCAAGTTTATTCCCTAACTCACTTCAGGACAAGATCCATGGCTCCCTTGTACATATTACAGTGTGTATATCACTCACCCTCCCTAGGATTTCTAGAATGATACAGAGTCAGAAAACCTTGGAAATCAGCATCAGTCCACCTGGCAAAAGCCTAAAACCAGCAAGTTGACTTCTTGAAGCTCACCTAAAATGCTACTTAATTTTTCTTGTCTCATAAAGTAGGCCTGTGTAGTGAGGAAACATCTTTACTGCAAGTCTATACTCTTTGACCCAAGAAAAATGTAAGAGGATACTTATTTGAAATTCTTGTTAGGAACCCAGTTTGTTTGGTTTTTAGCGCAGTTTGTCCACTTAGTCTTCATAAAAAACTGGATTTTGGCATATTTCTGCCAAAGAGATTAAATGAGTAACTGTGTGGTTTTTCCTAGTATCTCTCCTTTCCTCCCTCCCTCTCTCTTTTCATCTATTCTTCTTTCCCTCTTTTCTCTCTTCCTTCCTCCCTGCTTGCCTTCATTCCTTTCTTCATCAAATATTGACTAAGCACCTATTACATAAGGATTGCACTGATTTGAAAAAATACACATATGAGGAAGATGTAGTCCTTGTCCTCAAAGTGTTCACAGTTCAGAGGCAACATCAGGTGTATGTCTGGAGCACAACAGGAAGAACACCTGAGTATATCAGGGGATGACAAGAGGAGGAAGAAATTTTTGAATATTTTGAAGATAAATGGAAGGAGTATAATAGACAGCTGAACAAAATGCATTACAAGAGAGCACAGTGTGCTCAAAAAAAGTCCCGAGGCATGAATGGAACTCCGTTGGCTGAGGAGAATAGCCATAGCTGAGTCTAGACAAGTAGGCATAGTCCAGTTATTAAGGATAAGTGAGAGTATCCCAGCAAAATATCAGGCAATTGTGGTTTATATTAAGAACACATTAAGATAGAAAAATGCATGAAAAGAGAAGTCATACAACACAGGAAATCATCTCAACCAGCTGCACATCAGGACTCACAAGAAGATTAACAACATTCAAGATATGAGTGCTGACTTTATAGCCTGCTACTAGAGGATTCCACTTCTCTTTGCCTTGCATGTTGTCTCTTAGTAAGCGCCTGCTGATTGTGTTCTCCTTCACACTCATAGACTCCCTTTACTTGAGATATGCTCCCTTATGCATCATGGCCTCTGCTCAATGCCTTGTGCATAGGTCTGTGGATTTCAATGCTATTCATTTGTCTGCATCTCTCTCTCTCTCTCTTTCTCTCTCTCTCCCTGTGTCTCCCATATTGATACTCTCCAGGAAAAAAGGATGTACCTGGACTGGTCAGAACTCTGTCTGTAACATCAAATGCTCCTAGGGAGAAGAGATCTTAGGCCTTCTGCCGCTCAAGTTTTGTACCTGCTGTTGGGCAACTGTGTTCATCAGAGACCCACAGCACTAACATGAGTACCTGTGGTTAATAAGCCACCAGCAGAAATGCTGGCCATGGGAGGATTCAGAGCATTATTGAGTAGGACGCTCAGGAGTTTAACATTTCTTCTGGGTGAAAGGAATTCATAAATAGGTTCTTAAGAAGAAGAGTGAATTGACTGCATTTTAGAAAGATCATGCAACGTGGAGGATGTCTTGGTTCTGGAAAGGAGTAGAGATAGCGAGAGAAGAGGAATAAATTCGAAACTATTATAATAATGAAGGAAAAGAATAAATTTTAGGGCCTCACTGAGTGGCAGCATTGCAAGGTGGAAGTGAAGGGATGTGACAGTAGGTACAGTATTTGAAAGGGCTTATGTGCTGGAATCACATGGGAGGCCTCTGTTTGACATTGGCTCTGACACTTACAAGCCCTGGGACCACAATGACTCGTCCTCTCTCAGCCTCAGTGTCCTCATGATAATGCTAGTAAATACCTTGTTAGATTGTAGTAAGATTTCCCTCAGTTTAAATGAGAACATTCACGATAAGTATTTAGCAAAGAGCCTATATACAGTAAGCATTCCATAATGTCAACTTATATTATTTTTCCATTTCTGGCTGCCTGGCTTGCTGAATGAGGGGACCAGTTATCAAAGTAAGAAAGCATCCCCTCCTAGAATCCAGAATCCCGCGCTAGAAAGTCTGAACCAGATCATCTCACGTCATTATCATTTCTTGCCGCTTCTGGGGGAGATAAGAAATCTGTGTGTGGATGTAAAAACGTAATGTTTTGGAGCTCCATATGATTCTAACTTAGAGACAGTCACTAGCTAAAGACATGGCTGCATCTCCAAAAACAATATTTGGAATGCTCAAGAAGGTTAAAAATTATTCATCATAATAACAATATTCTACAGTGCAAAGCATAATTCAAGAGCATTTCATTACAATGATACAACAGCTTAGAGAAAAAAAGTGAATATTGGTTAACTCAGAAATAAAGAGACTATCCAAGTAAGTGACACAAGAAACTAAATTCTTAGGAACGTTTGTCATACTTTGCCCCTATCATGAGAGTTCTCCCCTTACATTCTCTTGCTAATGGTTCTAAACAAGTCATGGAAGCAGCAATCTTGGAATAACAAAGAAATAACTATGAAAAAAAGAAACTCATGTTGCACTAATTTCTCTTGATTGACATATTTAATTTTATTTTATGTCCCCAAAGAGAATTAGAATCTTAAATATTCTTGCTCCTATTTTCCTTCAGTGAACTTCTTTAAAGCCAGGTCTATGACTATTTACTCAATAACAGTTTATGTACCATCCTCTGTTTCTAACACTATGCTGGGCACAGTGGTGTCTTTATCTTATCACTATCAATAGATCATTAGCCTTTCCCATAATGTAAGAGGTTCGATAAAAGCTGGTTTTAGAGTTTAAATCAAGAAAAAAATATAACATGAACTCAAGTTAAAAGGATTTTGAAGTTCTCAGTGTTTTGACTGCACTGGAAGCATTCTGTTTGAAGGTGTCAGTGATGTTCTTCTGTAGAGTTGAATTCTTTAAAAAAAATTTTTTTTAAATGGTGATTTTTAACTTTGTAGTTCTTTGCTACTTTGGGATTTCCCTTCCTCTTTCTTTCTTAAAAATGTTCTGTGCCAAATGAAACTGATGCAGAAATTTTTTTTTTTAAATTTTTTTTTCTCAGCGACCTTTTAACGGTGCTGCTTGAGAAGGCAAAAGAGTTGCAATAAGCGATTTTTTGACTGAACAGTTTGAGTTTGTCATACACGTAAAAGGTGTTACCAAGGAAGGGCAGAGGCAGGAGTGAGGAAGGAAATAAAGAGGAACTGAAAGAAATTTTCCTCTCATGGGAATAATTTCTCCATTCAGTTGGATCCTTTGGGTCCCTGTTGACATTCATCCTCATTACATTTATGCCAATGTTTTGCTACATTGGAAATTAATCCCTATGGGCTGAAACAGTGAGAGCTATAAGCATTGGCCTAAGTTCAAACTGGACTAGAAAAAATAACTGGGCATTATACTGGAAGGGACCTTGAATGTATATGTAAAATACTTTCTATGTCTAATTGCTACTTTTAGATTTAACTCTGAATTCAAAATATCATTACTTTTACAGTAGAAAAAGTTGCCAGTGTTTAATAATGTTACACTCATATGTGGAATCTTCTATATTGTTCGAGGTACCATGGAAAACACTGTAAATAAAGCAGTGAAAAAAATGTAGAGCCCCTGTTCTCAAGGAACTCACTGATTATGATCAATAAGAACTTATTAATCTTTTACAAATATTTATATTGTATTTTGAACACAAATAACATGAATTATACTACAGTCCCATAATTAATAAACTGAGTTATTGTTGTGATAAATTAATAAATTGAAGACCTATAAATTTATCTCTTGCAATTTCTACTTCTGAAAGAAATGCAAAACTTTTCCAATTGTAGGACTATGCCTCATGTTACTATAACTGAGGACAGATTTTTTTAGTACATCGTATTACATCGATTTGTTCAATGAAGGTACAGAATGTAATTGTGAGGGAAAATAACATGGACAAAATGAAGTAATGAAATTGTCTCTGTATAATTAAAATTAGCAACTTACGGTTAAAACTATAAGTCTGCACTGACGTTCCAACTTGACTCATACTTTGGCTGTCTCCTCTTTTCTGGAAGAGGTCCATTAAGATGGCAATGCCAGCCCAGGTTTTTAGGTTTCTGTAAGTTTAATGATCCTTATAGTGTTGAAGTATTTTTCTTTTTCTGATTAAGTTATCCTGGAGGCTGTAACGATGCAAATATTAGTATTGGGCTTTCAAGGAAGTATTAACCCTGTTGACACTGAATCTCGCTTTATGCTGTACCTTCAAATTAAACTGAAATCGATTTTCAAGCCAGATGTTCCCACAAAACCTTTGCCACAATTATGTCTACATTTTAGGCAAAAAGTATTATTTTGCATTGTTGAGCTAACAGCCTTGGTTCTCCAGAACCGTTGCATGTTTCAGCACATCCATGACCCAGGATGTGTATTCATTCAGAATTTTTTTCTATTTATTTTCTATTTACTGTGAACAGCTGCTCTTAAGCTTTGACTATTTAATAACTATTCATAAACAGCTCAGGTCTCATTCACTACACTTAGCAGTAGATTTCTACATGAAGAAATCTAACTTCAAAAGTTTCTTTAGCCACATAGAAGGGAATTCAAGGCACGCATTCACAAGTCATGCATGTCAGTCAATTTGGCACCCATTTCACACTATTGTACATGTAGAGTAATTTTCTGTAATGACTACTCTTTTCCTTCTTTGTTTTTAGTCACAAGTTGATTTTGATCCTTTAATATTTTGAAAAGCAACATCATTCTGTTGAGAAATAGAAAAGAGAGAAATAGGACATTTTAGTAAATATGTAAAAAAGGACATAACCTCTAAAAACTAGAGATAAACAAAGTTCAGAATATGTGAAGTATTAGCTGGGGCTGATTTGAAAGTTTAAAACTATTTCAGAATTACACAAATCCAGAACAACAGGGAGCTCCATGAATCAATAAAGAGGATCTAGCAGTGGAAAAAATGAACATGAGAAAAGTATTGGAAAATAGGAACCATGAAGAAAGCAACTGACATTGCTTAATCTAAAGAAGAAATGGTTTGAGGGAAACAATAGAAATTTCATCACACAAAGAGTTATTTTATAGATGATGGGGTCCAGATGTTTCCCTGTCCCCTTAGCTAATATGGAATTATGTGACAACAGAAATTTTAGGTTAATTATTGTGACTGTACAAGCAGAGAAACCCTGAAATTTTTATCAAGAGATGTGTACAGGAAGATTTATTCAGCCATGCAAATTGACATGGGGCCAGGAACCCACAGGGCCTTATTAAAATTAACCCTCAAAAAAGAAGCTTAGATTTTTGATGACCCCAAGCATCATAGATACATGCGTATTTGTAAAACATACACTTTTTTTTAAAGAAACAAATGTGATATCTACATATTTGAGATTATTTGGAATTGTTACTCGATCTTATCTGTATCTGAGAATGGCCATTTTTCTCATGCCTGTTTCCTATGTTTTTCAGTGGTTTCAAGTGAATGCCTCCATGAACCTAGATATCTGGGAACAAATTCTCATCTGGTATATCTAGACAGATTCCATTTCTATGTAAAACTAAGAAACTATGTCACATTTAGAGTAATATGGCTTTTTTAAGAATGCACAAGACCTGAAATGCATAAGATAAACTCAGTGTTACCAACTTACACTGAAAGCTAGATATTTTGAGTAACTCATCACTTCAGTTTTCATGAAATGGCCCCTTTGAGAGTGAAACAAAAAAATTAAAATAAAATATGATAACTACCCAGAAGCAGCAATTTGGATAGGATAGACGATTTGAATTTTTAAATATGATTCTTTTATTCTATAATATTCACAGAGATATAACATTTAAAATCTCAAAGAAAAAAATACAGTCAGAAGCAAATGTTATAAGCACTAATTATTTATATCAATAGTAACACTGGAGCATTGCTTTTCTGGCTTGGTGGAAAAAGTCCACTACAGCTCATCAATTCCATTGATAACAATAGAAAACTCTAGACAAGTTATTGAAAAAAAATTTAAAAGCCAAACAACAACAAAAACAACTACCTTAGGATACCAATAAGTAAACAAAAGTATGAACTGGAAGACACCAATTTAGAGAAGCAAACCACATGGGGATGAATTTACCCTTATTTATTTATTTATTTTTTTAACTCAAAACCAAAATTCCAAACATATCTTTTTGGACATAAGAAGCTGGAACCCGCGAGGCCAGAAGTAGTAGGTTAATCTTTGAGGTATGAGAGCTAAAGGAGGGGATATACTAATTCTGGGTATAAGCACACACAGTTCTCGACTTAACCCATGAGCTATGCATGTATTGAAAGTCCTAAAGTTGTGTCAGAAAGGCTTTGAGAACTGAACTGAGGTTTGAAACACTCACACACATCTCAGAATGACCCTGAAATACGAGTTCATGCATGGATCCAAATTAGCATAGCAAAGAATGAGAGAATAGATTGAGATTTGAACTGAGATAGTTCAAAGGAGAAAGGTCAGAGTTTACAGTCTGAATATAACCAGGTTGATTAGTGGCTAAAACAAAACTACAATCTCCAGATGATTATAACTGGACTCAGAGTTTGTACAACATAACATTAGCAACACAAATCCAAAATTACCTGGCATACAAAGATCAAGAAAAACGTATCCAAATCCCAAGTGAGAAAACAAACAAACAAACAAAAACTAAGATGACCCCCAAAGTCATAATTATTATATAAAGTCTTTAAAGCAGCTAATATAAGTAAACTTCATCAGATTTACAAATCCTAAAAATAAACAATAAGAAGGGCATATTTAGAACAAAAGTGAAAACTATAAAAATGAATCAACTGGAAACTTGAAAACTGAAAAATAAAATATTTGTAATAAAAGCCTCTCTGGATATATTCAATACAAAATGGATATGGCAGGGAAAGAAGAAATTGATGATATGTTGGTAAAAATGATCACATCAGAAAGCAGAAAGAAAAAAATATTTAAATTAAACATTGCCTCAAGGACCTGTGGGACAATATCAAAATGTCAAAAAAATATATTTGTGGAGTCCCAGAAAAGAAGAAAAAGGTTAAGACAGAAAACATATTTGAAAAAACAGTAAATGACAATGTCCTTAATTTTATGAAAGGCACAAATTTAAAAATTCAAAAAGCTCAGAGAATTCTCAACATAATAAACTCAAAGTAAACCATGCTTACAAGCATCATAATCAAGCTGCTGAAAATCAAAGACAACAGAAAAATGTCAAAAACAGCTGGAGAAAATGACACATTCCATTCAGGGGAACAATAATTCAAATGATCCTGAATTAGTCATCAGAAACAATGGAGGTCAGAAGACAGTAGAAAAACATACTTAAAATTGTAAACAAAAGTACTGTTAATCCATAATGCAGTGCCATTGAAATTAAACTTCACAAATGAAAGCAAAATGAAAACATTTTGAGATAATAGTAAACTAAAAATGTGTGAACATTAGGCCTGTTCAGAAAGAAATGCCGGAGAAAGTTCTTCAAGTTGAAGGTAAATGATCTAGAAGAAAACTTGAATCTTCAGAAATAAAGAGGAACAACAAAAATAGTAAATAGTTGGGTAAATATAAAATACTAATGCTTAACTTTTTAAGTTCTTTAAAAATATGTGTAACTATTTAAAGCAAAGATTATTGTATTTCCTGGTGATGTTTTCAATTTCTGTATATTCTAAAACTATAACGTAATGGTCAATGGAAAGGGATATAGAGACTTCTACAAGGTTTCAGGGTTTTTAAACTTTACGTGAATTTTTATAATATTCACTTTTGAGACTTCGAAACATATTATTTGTGTACGTTTTAGTATCTGAAGAAATACTAAAATCTTTTTCTATCTCTCTGTCTTGTCTTTCTCTCACACAAACACCAACTAGAAGAAAACATAGACAAAATGCCAATATTTAAATTAAACTGAAATATTAAAAATATCAAATAATCCAGAAGTAAGAAAAGAGTAAAGAGGAACAAAAAAACAGAAAAAAATAAAGAAAATAAATACATATTTTGAACATATCATTAATTACATTAAAAATGTTATAGTCGGGCCGGCCCAGTGGCTCACTCGGGAGAGTGCAGTGCTGATAACACCAAGGCCCCGGGTTCGGATCCCATATAGGGATGGCCGGTTCGCTCACTGGCTGGGCGTGGTGCTGACAACACCAAGTCAAGGGTTAAGATCCCCTTACCGGTCATCTTTTAAAAAAAAAAAAAATGTTATAGTCTATATACTCCAATTATAAAGCAGAGATTAACAGATTATAGAAAAAAAAGTATGAGTGTATTATGTGCTATCTACAAGATATATATTTTAAATATAAGGACAGTTCTAGACAGAAATTAAATGGGCAGAATAAGGTACACCATGCAAACAAACAGTAAGCGTGAAAAAGACTGGAGTGACTATTTTAGTATCAGATGAAATAGACGAACAATACTAAGAAATACATGCAAGATACTTCATAATCAAGAAGACTTAAAAAGTGTCAATGTTTCTGCACCTAAAAATAGAGGCTCAAAATATGAGAAGCAAAAATTGAGAGAATTAATGGAGAAATAATCCATTGCACTCTCATAGAAGAGGATTTTAACACCCATGTAACAAGAAATCTGACACAGTTTTTTTTAATATCTGCTGACAGCTTTTAAGACTCCCTTCTCCTCTTCCCCTGATGCTGCAGATATGGGCAAAATGACAAGAAAACTTGGTTACTTTGTCTAGCAACAAAAGGAGATTCAAACATGCAAGTCTTTCTCACCAGTAGAAATTCTCACCCTAATCCTAGCCCCTAACCACAATAAAAACCCAGACTACTCTTTTTTCCTTGCTGTATCAAGACATTGTATATTTTTTGAGAGGCCTGCCCCGATGTCCCCAGACCTCAACTGTGCGAGTGATAAACTTTTTTATACCCATTTAGAGTGTGTAGCATCATCAGTCTTGATATCCAAACCAAATTTTAGGTAGGGATCCATCTGCCTCTGCAGGTGACCATAAAGACCCATCTCTCAAAAACTGATAGAACATTTAAACTACATATTTCCTGATTTTTTGTCATCAACTTTATTAGAATTAATAAAAATTTTCTCTTCAAGGACACTATTAAGAAGATGAAAAAGCAAGCCACAGACTCAGAGAAAACATTTGTAACATTTATCAAACAATTATGTCTAGAATACATAAAGAACATTTACAACCTACTTTCAAGACAGTCAAATAAAGAAATGAGCCAAACATTTTTTTAGAGATATTGGAGAAAATATTTACCAATAGGCAATATACATATAAAATGATATTCTGCATGGATAGTCAACAGGGAAAAGCAAGTGTCAATCACGATGAGATGCTACTATGCAATCATTAGACTGCCAAAGTTAAATATACTCACTATTCCAAGTATTGGAGACAATATGAAGACCTGAGAATCTCGTGCACTTTTGAAGAGGATGTATAATGTTACAATGCTTTTGTAGAATAATTTGGCAGTTTCATAAAAAGTTAAACATGCACCTACCATATTACCAACTACTTCACTTCTCAGCATTTGCCCAAAATAACCAAAACCAAAACACACATCCACCCAAAATTTTGTACCTGAATGTTTATAGCAGCTTTATTTGTAATTGCTCAAAACTGGAAACAACTCAAATGCTCATTAAATGGTAAATGGATGAACAAATTATAGTATATCTGTTCAGTGAAATGCTACTCTGCAATAAGAGGAGGGAAAAACCAAAGCTATTGATACACATCACACCTTGAATAATCTCAAAATCATTATGTTGCATGAAATAAGCCAAGCAAAAAAAAAGACATCCAATGTACATTTCCCACTATGTCACATCTTAGAAAATAAAAATTAATCTGTAGTGAAAGCATGTCACAGTTGGAGGAAGGGATGAATTGAAAAGGAGTTTGAAGAAACTTTTGGTGGTCATTAAAATATTCATTATCTTGATTGTCATGATATGTCATACACATTTGTCAAAATTCAGCAAATTTATCCTATTACGTATGTGCTGCTTATTGTACTTATGCCTCAACAACAAATTAGTTTTTAAAAGTGGCATTGATCTGATAAAATAATTTGATATTTAGGCTTCAAGCTTGATTGAGCACTAAAAAACATCAGAAATACCAACTCAGTAATATATGGATTAAAGCAAATTATTAAAATAAATGTGAAAAATCAGTAATTATTCAAATAATTTTGTTTTCAACCTCCTATAGGGTGGATTAACTTTTGGAATAGCTACATTAATGAAAAATTATACTTATATATTGTTTGCTGATTCTGAGACACCTATTATGTATAGACAAACAGTATAAATCAAATAGAAACATTAAGTCACAATGTGACAAAATCCTAGGTAAGTTTTGTTCAGAGAATGAATTTTAGAATAGGTTAGAAGTAGTTTCAGCATAATGGAAAGAAAAAACAAGAAAAGTAGCATTTTAAACTATGGCAACTAGAAGGGACCAAATAAGGAAAATTTTTTGATACTTGGGCTTCTCCATATTTTACATTTCTCATATGCTCAAATGGGGTAATTCTACTATTTCACAGGTTTATTGGGAAGACTAAAAATTATTGCACTATTTCTGGAATGTGGATACTACTCTACTAGTATTTGGTAATGCTGCTGTTCATTGAGTGTTCAGCATTGAGTCACTTGCTTTACATGTCTCAAAACTCCCTTATTAAATGAGTATTAGCCCATTTTATAGAATTATAAATTGAGTCTCAGAGAGTTAGAGTTATTTATCCCACCTCAATCATAGCCTAGCTAGGTGTCCTGCCTCCAAAGCCTCTGTGTTGACCCTCTGTGCTAAAGGAACCACATTTGGGAAGGCTTTCTGGGAAAGATGACTGTACATAAATAAAACACAATAAGGATAGAATTATTGGAGAAGACAAAAGTTGTTCTAGGCATGTAAAATAGGTTGAACAAGCATTGAGGCAGAGGGTATGAAAAATGATTTTGTTTAAATCAACTCAGAAATAGATCAGTTTACAATGCTCAAGAAAATGAGAACTTCAGTAGATTGTCTAAAGTTAGAAGATACTGTTTTTGTATATAACTGTATTTCAGTGCCCCTTTCTGATTGTTAAATACTTTTATCCAAACCAGTATTTCAGGAATAGGTAAAGCTGATTATAAATGTAGGTAAATTTATTCTCCATGATATTATCTGAAGAGTAACATATTTATTTGTACCTTCCTGTCACAATGCCTATATTTCATCATTAGAGTTTGTTTCTTGGGTTCATAAATATCTATCTATTTAAGTGCCAAAACTCCTCATTTAACATATCTTCCCAAATGGGTCATAGACATTATTATATAAGAGGATGTAGATTCCTTGCTAGTCAGAACTGCATAAGAGCATTTGGAATTCAGGAAGGAAGAGGTGTCATTGGAAAAAAGAGGTGCATTAGAACACAGGGTGTTTTAATAACAAAAATCACTTATGATGAGTTTCAGCTGTCTTTCAGTTTGAATAACTTCACATTCAACTTGTTTTTTTAGCCACTTTGATCTTTCAAATACTATGATAAGCATAACAGATTGAAATGGGAAAAGCTAAATAATCAGATTCTTTATATTCAAATTTTTAAAGATTTGTACATTTCACATATTTGTCTAAAACTCAACCACTTTTGTTATTGCTGTGATTATTTTGATTATTTTGACTATTTATTATTTTTTAAATAAATTTACATTTTACATGTATAGATAGATAAATAGATATAAATATGTTATTGAGATATATAGATTACAATGATTCCTTCTCTAACATTCATTGAGCACATTCTATGTATCAAGTATTTTAGTGGGTGTTTCTATAAGTATGATTACAATTTTAATGAATATTGGCTGAGAGTTGAGTATTTGTCTAACAAACCAAACTATCA
This sequence comes from Galeopterus variegatus, assembly GCF_000696425.1. Taxonomy (NCBI): domain Eukaryota; kingdom Metazoa; phylum Chordata; class Mammalia; order Dermoptera; family Cynocephalidae; genus Galeopterus; species Galeopterus variegatus. The sequence goes on along the minus strand of NW_007726116.1, from coordinate 227,711 downwards.
TTTTCTGTTGCCTATAAAAAGATATTTGGAGGTTAGTTATTAATTAATTCAATTATCATTTACAAAAGATCTGTCACTTATTAGTTGGTAAAAGTCCAATATCCTTTCTAGTGACAAGATAAAATGAATGAAGGCAATCTATAAGATGGCTGCCAAAGTAATTTTCATCTAAAGAACTGTGTACTTCTAGAAAATCAATTTCTTTGCAATCCAGGGCATATGATATTAATGTTAATATAACATTATATTAATATGTGACATATTAATATATGCCATATATTACACATTATATACTATAATATATACTGTTATGTTAATATAATATTAATAAAGGAATTTTTAATATCAAAGTCTACAATTAAGTGAACCAATAGACTGAAACAGAATAAATAAATCCAAACTATGCTATTGCTATTTTCTTATCCATTCAGTGTGGTATGCACCAGGATCATTTGGTTCTTCCAGCACCATCGAGACTAAATACCAAGCACTTGGATTGAGATACTATGGCCATGTTCCCTTTCCAAAGCCGTCAAAGAGCAATCATTGTGATGAATACTTGACGAATGCAGTGCCTACAACCCCTGTTGCAATGGCAGATACAGCAAAAAAGCAGGAATGAAGTCTCAGATGACACTGAAAGTCTGACAACTGACATTTACAACAATGTTAATGATTCACAGTTTTCAGATCTACACCAACATCAGAGCCTCCAGTGAAGCTGCCACCTGTTTGAATTATGTGCTGTCTTTCCTAGCACTCTATGGAAAAATGGAGCTTTATATTGCTGGAGAATTAGGGAACATTTACCTCTTCCAATCTCTTGTGACTTGCAATTGTTGATAAGAAATTGGATAGCTATAACTCATTTGCAAATTTTTTCACTTTGTATCTTAAATTGGAATGCAATGGGAAGCACATTTTGTCTTGTTTTGTTTTAAAAAATAGAGTACAGAGAAGTAGTAAAAATCAACATGATCAAATCTAGGAAGTCTGAAGTTTCAATAATATTGTACTCGTACAAACTATTGCTTAGTGGTGACAAAAATTCTTGGCCTTTGCTTGACATCTCAATTCTTATTGCTAGCCAGAAGTAACACTAGTTTATTTTCTGGACTACCTTTGGCTTTGTCTCTGAGTATTTTGTGAGGTCAAGTTGCAATGATCTCATCAGGCTGCAGTTTAATAAAATTCTTAGATTTTGAAGATGGCAGTATGTTCCACTTACAAAACTAAGATTCTTGAGTGATAATTTCACTAAATTTATTATTCATGTGCTTTGTGTCTATTTCAGACTAACATGAACATTGACAAATTCAAAGTAAAGCCATAACATAAGTTTCACCGTATTTGTATGATACCAACAGAATAGACAAATTTGCATTGTTAATAATAAAAGTAGCAATTGATACCTTTTAAAAAATCTTTATTATCTGTTGGGCACTTTGCATTTATATTCTAAGTAAGCTTAAGTTTATATAGTGAGACAGAAGTGCAATTAGGATTCATCCCTCCTGTTATTCCAAATCCTGTGTGCATTATATTAAATCCTGTACTTTTCACTATAACACATACGTAGATTATGTAAAGTGTAATATGAGCACCATATCATGTATATATATATATATATATA
>NW_007726116.1:174232-226068 GCF_000696425.1 Galeopterus variegatus | reverse complement strand
TAGCATCTACAAAAAGTCTACAGTTTATGTCATACTTAACAGTGAATGACTGAATGCTTACCATCGAATATTGGCAATAAGGCAGTATATTAGTTTCTTATTGAGGTGATACAAATTACCACAAATTTAGTGGCTTAAAACAACCTATTTTTATTATCTTACTGTTCTGGAGTTCCAAAGCATGAAATCAGTTTCATTGGGCTAAAATCAAGGGTTCAGCAGGGCTGGTTTCAATTTCTTGGCCTCTTTCAACTTTTAGAGATCACCTGAATTCCTCGGCCCATAACCTTTCCTACAACTACCCAGCCAGCAATGGTTTGTCAAGTGTTTCTCATGCTTAATCACTCTGACATTTTTTTTTCCATAGTCAAATCTCTCTCTGCCTCTTTGTTATAGAGACCTTGTAATTACCTTGGCTATGCAAAATAGTCTAGAATAATCTCCCCATCTCAAGATCCTCAAGTTAATCACATGTGAAAATTCCTTTTACCAAATAAAGTAACATGTTCACATGTTCTCGGGAGTCAGACTTTGATAACTTGGGGAGATGTAGGGTGGGAGAGGGTGGGTATTATTCAACCTACCACAACAAGGATGTCTGCTCTTACCATTCTGATTCAGTACAGTATAAGAGATTCTAGTCACTTAAATAAAGCAAGAAAAAGGAATTACAATATATATATATATATATATATATATATTGAAAAGCATGTTTTTACACATAAAATCTTTTTTATCCCTGCATTATAATATTCATAGATTGGAAAGTAAATGTGACAAGGGTGCTTACTAAAATACAAACCAAAACATTGTCATTTACGTATGTACCTAATAGTATGTGTAACACTTACAAATCTACAATATAATATATGCTAGTTTTTCATAGAAATTAACTACTAACCATATTAAACAAGCTACATGCTTTATATATGCTTTTATTAACTGATTATGTGATCTTTATGCCAATGAGCCATCCAGAGATAAAAGTTACCTACTTATGATTTTATTTGGCTTACTTTTCTTTTAATATAAGTAAAAATGACACAGTTCATATGAGAGTTATATTTCTATTTTATTGAAACATTTTCAAACTCCCAAATATTTATTAAAATTATACCAGATATTTCAACTATTTCACTTTCTTGGTCAACTGAATAAATCTTTTATGATACCAGCATTTAATTTCTCTTACACAAAACACAATCAGGACATTTGTGCTTTATGCAAAGGTTGAATGAAAAGCTGAAGAAACTAATAGCAATTGGATCATTTTAATACTCCATATGCTGTTCCTTGTTGGGTGAAGTAGTGACAAATATATTTCTACTTCTGCAGGTCCATTTTCTCTTTCAAGGAGAATGTTTTTGGTATCTGGATTACCATGGTGAGTGGATTCCCTCTTCTTGCACAATTAATTGCTTAAAATCATACATATATTATTTTTCTGTATATTTGCACCATGATTTTATTTCTCCCTTACAAAAATATTTGTCCTAGAATTTTTAAGTTTTTTTCCTTCTGTGGGATGACAGTAATAACTTTCATTATAACTTTTGTCTAACTTTTACTAACTTTTATCTTTGTGAAATTCCACCTTCTCAATTATTCTATCTTTTCTCTATTTTCTATTTATCTGAATCTTTTCCCACTAATTTTTCAATCTTCCTGTTTCAGTCGGGACTACTTTTTCTCTAGGCCTGCTACCCACTTGACATGCTGGAAATCCATTGTTTCATACATCACATATCTTCCTAGCTCCACCTATGCTCCCTCCTTTTAATTTAGTTCAGCTCAACTAACTTTTTAATTACTTGGAAAGAAAATATTCTGAGTCTTTACATATCTAAAAATGGCCTGTCTGCTTTCTCACAAAAACCTGATAGTTTTGCTGGGTATCAAATACTATTTTCAAGGTTATTTCCCTTTAAAATTTTATAGAATTTGCTTCACAATCTCCTAGAATACAAAGCTGTGTTTGAAACTCAGGTGATGTTTCTGATTTTTTTTTCCCCCGGAAGTTAAAGTTTCCTCTTTTCAATAAGAGAATATACCTGAGTACGGACCTTTTCTTTCATTAATTTCATTGGGCATATGTTAGGCCTCTCCAAATTGGAGACATGTCTTTAACTCTTGGAAAAGCTCTTTCTGTTCAATGATTATTCCTCATATGATATCCTTTTTGCTCTATGGATGTGATTACTTTTTAAAACTCTCAACATAGTCACAAGAGTTAATTTTTAAAGATCTTTTCTGTTTTCTATTTTCAGAATTAGTTTTTATTCTTCAAATTTCAGCTTTTCTGCTTATCTGCCTTTGTAATTCCCTCCGTTTTGTTAGATATTTTCATGTATCTGGAGATTTTTTGCAGTTCTTTCATATTTAAGATCCAAGGACTGGAGAGCTCATGTGAGATTGCTGTTTTGTAAGTAGATAAATTCTATAACTGTCATTACCCTTGAGTGGGAAATATGGCTATAAGTAATGATAAAGTTGCAGTCTCAGGTTTCGTTTGGATTTGAATGAACAAGAAGTTGGCCTTCAGACTGAAACCTCTAGTTTTCAATCTGAAAAAGGCTTTGCACTGGGGTAAACAGTACCCACTAATGAGTCCATCCAAATGATAAATGTATTTATAAGTGTACTTATTTATGATTTACCTACAGGATAATACCAAACTGCTTAATTCTTTGCATAGAGATGAGAGAGTAAGAGGATAATAATTTTTTTCATATACAAATTTTAAACTAACCTTCCTCTTTTCAGCTCCAGTTTTCATTCCTATGCTTCATCATGTCTACAAACTTGGTGCTTGAATCCCCTATGGGCTTCTGACAGAAAGGCAAGCTTGTCAGAGTATGTTCCTGGTTGTAGCTTCATTTGAATTATCTACTTTAACTTGTCTAAGAATAAGTAGAAAACTCTCAGCTACTTATGAACACCTCTTATCCATTCTCTTTGCTATTACGCATTATCCCATTTTCATACTTCAGTACTTGCATTTCACAGGGGTGGTCTTTTAATATCAAAGTCTACAATTAAGTGAACCAATAGACTGAAACAGAATAAATAAATCCAAACTATGCTATTGCTATTTTCTTATCCATTCAGTGTGGTATGCACCAGGATCATTTGGTTCTTCCAGCACCATCGAGTCTAAATACCAAGCACTTGGATTGAGATACTATGGCCATGTTCCCTTTCCAAAGCCATCAAAGAGCAATATATATATGCAAACATATATGTTTAGTCATATTGAACTGGAAGGTGTCCTTTTATATTGCCAAGTGACATATTCTAACAATTTTTTAAATTGTAGATGTTATGTCCTGAATTACCCAGTAAACAAAATGAGATTAGCATCCCTATTCTTTGCTCCATCCCTTCCCCTCCCTGCTTTATCTCATCTCTTCTCAATCCATAATGTTTAAATGACAAAGGTGATAAAATTATATTTTTGCTTGTTATATATAATGACTCTGAAAATTGAAAACCAGATAGCAGTGTTTATAAATTGCCCAATACGGAATATAGTATTCAAGGGACTTAAAGCAAAAAACTAAAACAGAAACAAGTGTTTAAACTACTATAACAACAAGGATAAAATTAATTTTCTCAAGTAATCTTTATTATTTTAATAACAGTGAAAAACATTCATTTTTCATAAAGGAAAAAATTAATCAATGTTAAATTTCTGTATTGTTACTGGTCAGGTAACATTTCTAATACCCAAACACAATGACTTCTTTTCTGAAGCTTTTCTGCTTGAAGAGCCTGCATGAAATTCCTCCATGGCTTTAGCAGCCCTGCCTTCTCCTTATTATTACAGGACCTTATTGATGGTTCTCTCTCAGCCTCACTTCTCCAGAACACATTTTTTAATATACTAATGACTCAAATTCTATATTCAGAATTCTTATGTTTGCATGTGTGTGTGTGTGTGTGTGTGTGTGTGTGTGTGTTTCTTTTCCCATGGTTTGGCATCCATGTGGTTTGGCCAAAACTGCACTTTGAAGCTTGAAGACTGACTGATCTTGAGTTTCTGATTTGTACAACCTATTGCCAGTTGAAATTTTTCACATAGATGTGCCACGGACACCAGAACAGAATTAATTGTCCCTTCCATTCTCACCTCCACGCTGACAATTCTTCTCCCTTGGGTGTTTCCTGTTTCATTTATTGCATTGTCTCTTACCAAGTTTTCCAAGCCAGAAACTTATCCCTCCTTTAGAGCTGCCTACTTTACTGTACTATTTCTTTGATACACCTCATCCTCTCCATTGCCTTCATAGATGTCCAAATTCAGCCTGCACTGTCTTTTGCCTGTATTACTACAATAACCTCTAAACTGGTTTTTCTAAACTTCTGTCACTGCCTCTCACGAAGTATACTTCACACTACCATCTTTCTAAGACCAGACAATATTATTCTTTTTTTTTTTTTTTGACCTGTAAGGGGATCACAACCCTTGGCACGGTGTATCCTCTCAGCCAGTGAGCGCATCAGCCATCCCTATATAGGATCCGAACCCACGGCCTTGGCGCTACCAGCGCTGCACTCTCCCGAATGAGTCATGGGGCCGGCCCCAGACAATATTATTCTTTGCTTTTCCAACATTCAGATGTCCCCCAATGTCCTCAGAATGAAGTCTAACATTCTTGACATTGGCATGTAAGAATGCCCAGGATCCCACATGCTTCATCTCTACTCTCGCAATTTTCTCATGCAGCCAATTTTCTAGTCATTGGCTTTTCTGTTTGAAGCATCTCCCTTCACATCGTCTGCTTGTCAAAACCCTACTCATCATTCAAGACCAAGCTCAACTTCCTCCCAGCCAATAAAGCCTATTCTGGTACACCTTGATTGAAATTTATCTTTCCTTCTCTAATCTCCTGCTTAACTTTGTATCTATATTTCACTAGTTCTCACCTAGGGATGAATTTGCTCCTCATAGGATATTTGTTAATGTGTGAAGACCTGATTGTCATGAGTCAGGGGGGAGTGCAGAGAGGAGGACTTCTGACCACTAGTATGTCAAGGCCAAGAATGCCACCAAACATCCCATCAAGCATGGGTCAGCTCCTCACAACCAAATATCAATAGTACAGAGGTTGAGAAATCCTGCTCTACTGCAACATTTGTTATACTCTTCTCCAATATAATTAATGTGTGACATACTTAAATCCTTTACTATAATATAAGCACATTTAGAACAAGGACTTTAATTTCTCTCATTGCCTAGCACAATAACTTGAAAAGAAAATAGGAACTTAACAAATGATTGTTGAATCAGAATGAAGACCTCTGGAAACTGCTTAATAGATCCCCTACAATTTTTTCTAATCTCATCTTTCTTCATTTTTTTCAGGCTCACTAATCTTCATACAGTTCCCTGATTAGGTGTCTCTCTATGTCCTTCCTTGGCTCACATTTTTATAATCCTTCTAATACTACATTTAAATTTTTCCATTCACTCAACTAACTGTCTCATTACAGTGTAAGCTCCTTATGGACAGGGACAATATATCTTCATCAGGGTAACTGCAGAGCCTAGGAAAGCATCTGGAAGAGGTGCTGGATAAGTGACATAAAATAATTGAATAGAACAATTGTAGAAAATAGTTTTAAGAAAAGATAAGAAGCAATTTCTTTTTCAGATATTTTTCTCCAAAAATATATACAAACTTAGACATTTATTTAAGCTGCTGTGTATATTCAGTAGCATCTGAAAAATAGCACGTGTGCCATCAGGGGAAGCCAGGTATTCCCAGTGGTTAGTGATTATGGTTATTATGTTTCTTAGCATTCTTACAAGGAATACCTTACTTCAGTGTTTCTCAAAGTGTAGTTAGTAGACCACCTGCATCAGAATCACCTGTAGGCATTATATAAAATATAACAACTTAAAGTTGGGAGTTGAGGGCCAAAAATCAATATTCTTCATAAACTTCTTGGGTGATTCTTAAGCACACTAATATTTGAGCACCACTCTCTTTCTGGTGTTTTACCACTTGAGGTAAGGCAAGACTCACCTTTCTCTTCCTACTTATTTCATTTTCATAATAATCTTCATGATAACTAACACTTAGTCAACATTTTCTATATAGCAAATTCTGCATTAAGCACATTATGTGTTTTATATCATTTGATCTTCACAACCAATTTATGAGAGAATTTCAATTAATATTCTTATTTTGAAGATGTGGGAATCTAGGTACAGAAAGGTTACATTATTTTCATAATGTCACATATACAGTAAGTTCCAGATTTTGCTTCAAAACTCCTGTTCTTAAACACAGTGCTTTTCTGCCTCAGCATCTTGTGAAAATCACTTTTTTTCTTAGGTTATCATTAAGTTTTCTCCAATCTGGGATTTCCGTTTAGCCTCAGACAGCTCAAATATATTCAGATTGGCTTCATTATGTCAGAATCAAAAGACTAGGGTATTTTCCAAAAGACATATTCCATTTAGAGGGCTAGGTTAAGCTCTTATGTTTCAATATCCTTAATTGATGAAGCTTTTCAAAGTGTATTTCTTTCAACACATGATGGAATCATTAGTAAATATAGATTTAGGACTGCTGTGAAACGTTAGGCTAAATTGCCTATCATGGTTTAGCAATTCGAAGAAAACCTCAAAAATGAAAGCATTTTAAACTTTACTACTGGGGTGACACGAGCTGGCAAGGCTGTTATCACCTAATAATGCATTTCTAGGTCAGGTAAGTTTTCCAGAAGCCATTGTATCCTGTAGTGATGATGGCTTGTGGTTGAAAATCCCACTGGGTAGTCTTGAGAGAAATTGTCCTAGATCACGTACAGAACAACACAATTAATGTACTCTGTTCCTGAGAAATACAAGGGGAATACAACCTTTGATGTTCTCATTTAAGAAATACTTTTCCCCTTGGCTAACCATTCCCCTAAAAACCTCTTTCTTTCCTTAAAAATCCAAGAGCTATTTCTCTGACAAATACCTGGCCCTACCATAAAACTTAAGACTCTGACCTAGAGGAGGAAAAAAGAGCAGACACCGATGACATCACCCTCTATCCCTACCACCTGTTTATTGACTTGGAAACGCAAGCTTGTTTGTCTTTATCACTGCCCAAACTGTTCTTCATCTAGTATTTTTCTTGGCTGCCTCATTCTGCTACCTCCTAGCTGTGTAGTGTATGATTGTAACTGGAATTCCGATGGCTCTCATTTTATGTCCAAACGGTTCTAGTTTCCCCTTACCATATGGTCATCCTGATGTTACCATTTGCCTCAATCATCCTTTTTGTAGCTGCTTGAACATCTTAATTGATCTCATGAGCTATGTTAGGGATTTATAACAGACATCAGTATAATTCATCTCACACACACATGGACTGGGTCTTTTTTTCTGATTGGATGTGTGTTACATATACATAGATACTTACTTTTCTCTGAAACCTAGCTTTCACCTTAGTGATAACATAAATGAGATTTCAAGGGCTACAGCTCACCAGAGGAAACGATTACCTGTGTTCCCTTGTCTGATAGGGTGTTTTCCATTTCCCTGAAGTGTTCAGTGGATTGCAGCATACTTAAGCCTTTTTCTCCTGTTGAAACAAAGTGGTAAATATAGTCAGTTTTAAAAGTTTCTGGAACAAACCGTGAATTCTTCTTTTACTAGGTACCCACATTGCTTTTCTTACTCTCTCTCACTCATTCATTTTTACTATTAGTAAGACATTCAAAATCAGTAAACAATGTGTTCATGATTTTTTTTTTAACCCTCAGGACATACAAATTTGTGTCATATCTCTCTACATTTATCAATGACTTCACATCTCTTCTAAAGCCTGCCCTTCATCAATTATTCCTCTATCAGCAAATTAAATTCTCAAAAGCAAATGCCTATAACTACATTAAACTCACCCCCAACACCATCCCGTCCCCCCTCCCCCCAACCAACCAGTAGAGTGAAGGCTAACTATACACTGAAAATATAGTTTACAACATTTCCTGCCTGGTGTATTTTAGGCTCTGTCAAGTGCATATCGATCTAAGTCATTTTTCTGGGGGAGAAGGTGATTGTCTAGATTATTTTCAGTATCTATGATGGGCCCATTTGAAAAAAAGAAAAATGTCAAGTGAGCAAATGCGATCTTTGGTACAATTAGCTCTTCTGTTTCTCCTAATTCCCTATCCTGTTTTAAAGCACAGACTACCCCTTGTATGTTTTCAACTTTCCTCTGTTTTATGCCACAGATATAATCCAGATCTTATACCTTATCTAGGTGTGTTTGCCTTTGAAAATTTACTTGTAATTGTGAAACAAAAGGATTAATCCTCAGGCAGAAATTTGAATGATTTATTTTTTCTTGTAGGCCCCCTGGATGATCTGCTTTCTTAAAATCATATGCTTGAAGTTGTATCTCTGGTGTACAGTGCTTTGCAAAGTATCACACAGTTTTTCTGACTGCTGAGGGGAAGGCCTGCTGGGTCTTTTGCAATCTTAAGTCAGATCTCTCCAAATAGAAAAGAGGACATTGAATGTCTTAAACAAATACTATCGAAATGAATCTGAGGCAGCATGAAGCCCAGAGTTTTTGCTCACATGGTGTTAGTCCATTCAGGAGTTGCAACGAATAGATCACTTCTGATGGACATTAGTCCATAGAAGCCTATTTAGTACATATGTGGGGTTTTACTTAGAAAGCTCAGGGACCCCATAATTACACCTTTTGTTTACTTATTTGTGTGATTTAACATATTTAATTTAAATGGCTTAACTTGAATAATGAGTACAAGCACACGCTGTAGCATATATGTGACAGCAAGCTTTGCCAGGTTACTTAAATCCTTTGTGCCTCAGTTTCCTAAGTTGTGAAATGGGAGTATTTGTACTTACCTCATAATGGTGTTTTTAGATGGATGGAAGGCACCCACTATAACTGGGTTTACAAAAAAGATGTGGTTTCCACAGAGGGGCACCAGATCAATTCTTTTTTCTTTGGAGCACAGAATTGTTTAGGCCGCATCAATCAAATTCTACTTCTGTCCCTTACTAATTTTGGATGCATGAGTAAGACATTTAACTTCTCAGTTTCCACTTCTTTAAAATGGGGATTTTAAACCTCAGAAGGTTTACAAGAGGACAAAATGGCATCATATATGTGCATAGCCTAGTATTGGGCAGAGTGGGATCTTACCAGGTATATTAGTTTATTTCTGTTGCCTATAACAAATACCTGGAACTGGGTAATTTATAAGAAAACTAAATTTATTTCTTACAGTTTCAGAGACTGAGAAGTCTAAAGTGTAGTGAACACATCTGGTGAGCATCTCTTTTGGTGGTGACACAGGGTATCACATTTCTAGAAAGGTATCAGCATAGAGAGAGAGACTCCCAAGTGTTCTTCTTTTAAAGCCCTCAGCACCACGCCCCTGACCACCATTATTAGTCCATTCATTACTGCATGGTCCTATGATCTAATCACCCTTCAAAGCCCCGTTTTCAATTACCATAATAGGATTTCCCACCCTCAACAGTTGCAGTGGGAATTAAGCTTCTAAAATATGAACTTCAAGGGATACAATTCAATCAATCCACAGCACCAGGTATCAGTTTCCTTTCTGATATCTATATGTGCTGCAAAGACAAATTTTCTCCATATTAAATCCACAGAGAGTTATAGAATGCCCAAGAATACTACTATTCCTATGGGCATAATTCCTATAGGATAGAAATAACAGAATTGTTTCTATAGAATTAAAGTTTACAGAAATGAATAAATGACCTAGGACTTAATCTTACATTAAATAAAGGCAGAGGCTTGAAAGAAACACTGACAGGAAAACATTTGAGAAATCAGTTTGAAAGATGCCAAAGAGAAGGGAGAGAAAAGGGGCATTAAAATATACATAGAAAAAAAATAAGGAAAATATATGTGCTATTGGGGGCTAGAGAATATTTCATTCTAAATTTAAGGTCTTGTAAAAATCTCTTGAAGACTACAAATAAAGTTTAGACATGGATACTGCTGTCAGTAATCTTAAAGGTTGCAGTTTGAGAGTAGGACTTGGAACTATTTCAATGGTGGGTTATGTTAAAGATTGGATTTACTAAGAGGCGAATGTGGTTAAAGAATGTGACACTGGGTATTGAGGACACCTAAGGTCATCATATGAGTCAGGATAAAGATAAAAACTGTGACTGGACTGATAATATCCTCAAGGAGACCCAGAAGGCATGGAGATAACAAGGACAAAAAGATGGATGAAGACAGTGGCATGACTGGAGGGATTGATCTTCAAAAGAATGCAAGATTTTAAATAAACACAAAGGAAAAATGATTGGATAGCAGCAGGAGTTATTCCCACAGAGGTGATAATTGAAGCTGGGACTAGATGAGATTGCCAGGGGCCAGCAGAGAGAAATGGACTTCAAGGATGAAATCCTTGTGTGGAGGCCAGTGCAGACTACAGAAATAGAATTGTTTTGTTCTGCTAAGTGGAGAGAGTTAGGTGCTGAGCCTGGGGTATGCATATGACTGGTGCACGTTGCCTGGCATTTTGGCACGTGTATTTGTGAATGGTCAGTTACATGCTTATTTGCCTAATATTCCTATACCACCCTGCCTCACAAGAGGAAACAATCTACAATTGTCTCCTAATGGTATGGTCTATCACAATAGTCAGTATTACCTCCTTCTTATAGTTCTCTGATTCATAAGGGCTTATCTTCCATTGGAAGAGCCTTGCCTTGGACCCATTGGCATTCATCAGTTAAGAAGAAGACGCATTGCTAGAAAGGAGATCTACATGGGGAAGGTTGGCAAGATGGGGTAGAAATAATTTCCTCTTATTATCCAGCCGAGATTCATCTTTAGCAGGGCACCCTAAGTCCATTCCAATATATGTTGAGTTTAAAGTACCCACAGTTATACTGATTGTTAAACAATGAATTAACTGCTTCAATCATGATTCAGCTGTAGGGGAATGTTCTCAAATACCTAAGTTGGGATATTTTGGGTCTTATGTTAGTTACAGAACATTTTCTTATGTTAGGGCAGAAATGGACCACTTGTTTGTTCAGAACCATCTTCCAGGAGGATAACCATGTCACTCAACATTCACCCAAGTAATCAAGATTTTGCCACAGTTGGAACTTGTAAACATTTTAAAACTTTCTCCTTTAGCTCCATATACTGCTTAAAAAGAATAATAACTTATTGAGTATTTAGAAAACACCAGGTATTGTGCTAAGGGCTTATCTGAACTGTAATAGCTAAAATATTTTCCTTGGAGTTGTTTTGTTGTTATAAGATAACCATAACTGGGACATTTTGGAGAGTGAAAGAAAAATGGTATGAATAATTACAAAGGCATGTACGGTTCCCCTAATTATATCCTCTTCTAATTGTGTAGAAACTGAAGCACAGAGAGTTTGCAAAAATTGCCATGGCCGATGCAATCGTCATGCTAATTTCACATTTTTAGCAGTCTACAAACTGCAGGTGTAAGATATTTAAATTAAATTATTATTTTATAGAGCAGTTAGCTTAGTTCTTTAGAACTAGTAGTAATAAAAAATTTAATCCTCAAGCTGAGCCATTTTCAGTTTGCAACTGTGTAAGTGCACACTCATTTGAGGATTCTCTATCTCTGCCATCTGCAGTCTCTCCCTTTCTAGCAGGAGTTATCTAAGTTTCAGGAGAACTGTGGTATCATTGTGAAAAGATATCTTGTCAGGATCCCCACCAACATGCTCATTGTCCCACAGTCTTTGAGCATAAGCTTCTGTCTTTTCTGCAGTTGCTGAGTTATTAGCAATTCCTCTGTATGTCTCAGTTGTTAGAGGCCCCTGGGTCCCTCTGAGTCCTCTGTGCCTGGATTCTGACCACTACTTAAGGAATCCTATCTCACCCTGGGTTTCCCCACTGCCTCTTTAGGGACTCGGTGGCTGTGCTTTTCCCACACCTCATTACAGTATGTGGGATCCTGTTAGGCTGCCCTTCAGGGTCTCAGACTCAGTGATCTCCCCCATTTGTGCACCTCTACAAGGCATCAAGCTTCCTAGGATTTAACATGGGAAGACAGTTCATGCTTCTGCTTTTCTGGTACCCTCCAAATCCACCTGTGGTTCTGGTATGCATCTCCAGAGCCTGGCCCAGAAGGGTGAGAAGTTGCACATCTTCTCACACACTCCTTTCATTCCTACTTGTACTCTCTACAATTTTTCTTCCCCTGCCATGTGGTCAAATTTTTATCTCTATCTATAGTCTGCAGAAATTTTCTCTTATATACTTATTCCTTATGCATTCTTCTTTGTTTTTCTATTTTTTATGAATCCTTTATTTTAAAGTTCCACATTACACAATGTAATCATTTTTCATGTCTCTTTACCAATTATCTCCTTTCCCACCTCTGGTAACCTCAGTTCTCCTTTTCAAAGTTCAATGTATTATTGTGACCGTTGTATCTTTCTTTCTTCTTCTTTTTGTTTTTTGTATTTATTCATTTACTTTTTAGCTCTCACCTATAAATTAGGATATGTGGTATTTCTCTTTCCATGCCTGGCTTATTTCACTTAACATGACTTTGTCTAAATTAATCCATGTTGCTGCAAAAGGTACTAAAAGGTACTATTTCTTTTCTTTTCTTTTTTTCTTTCTTTTTTTTTTTAATGGCAGAGTAGTATTACATTGTGTATATATACCACATTTTCCTTATCCAGTCATCTGATGATAGACATCTAGATTGGTTCCAACTCTTGGCTGTTGTAAATAGACATACGATAACATGGGTGTGCAGGTATATACCCAAAGGGATTGCTGAATTGCATTGCAGTTCTATCTGTAGTTGTTTGAGAAGCCTCCATACTTTTTGCTGTAATGGCTGTAATAATTTACATTCCCACCAATAGTGTAGGAGAGGTCCCCTTTCTCTGCATACTCTCCAGCATTAGTTATTCTTTGTCTTTTTGATAATAGCTAGTCTTACTGGGGTGAGTTGATATGTCACTGTTGTTTTGATCTGCATTTCCCTAATGCTGATTGGTGTTCAGCATTTTTCAATGTGTCTCTTGGCCATTTGTATATCTTCCTTTGAGAAATACCTATTCAATTCTTTTGACCATTTATAATTGGGTTATCTGATTTTTTACTACTGAGTTTCAATGAGTTCCTTGTGTATTCTGGATATTAACCCTTTGTTGGATGCATAGTTTGCATATATTTTCTCCCATTCTCTACATTGTGTTTTCACTCTGTTGATTGTTTCTTTTGCTGTGCAGAGTTTTTTTAGTTTGATATAATCTCATTTGTTTATTTTTCCTTTTGTTGTCTGTGCTGTGGGGGTCATATTAATAAGGTCTTTGCCCATTCCTATTTTCTGAAGTGTTTCCCCTATGTTTTCTTTTAAGAGTTTTATAGTTTCAATTCTTATATTTAAGTCTTTAAGCTATTCTGAGTTGATTTTGGCATATGGTGAGAGGTACAGGTCTAATTTCATTCTTCTATGCATTGATGTCCAGTTTTTACAGCACCATTCCTTGAAGAGGCAGTCTTTTCCCCATTGTATGTTCTTGGTGCCTTTGTTGAAGATTAATTGTCTGTGAGTGCCTGGGTTGATTTCTGGGTTTTCTATTCTATTCCATTGATCTCAGTGTCTGTTTTTATGCCAATGCCATGCTGTTTTGGTTACTATAGTTTGTGGTATAATTTAAAATCTGGTAGTGTTATTCCTCTGACTTTATTTATTTATTTATTTTTGCTTGGGATTATTTTGGCTATTTGTGGTCTTTTGTTTTTTTGTTTTTTTGGGGTTTTTTTTTGTCTTTTTGTCTTTTTTCGTGACCGGCAACGGATCGCAACCCTCAGTGTCACGCCCGTACCGGACCGGGACTGGCAGTGGGATCGCAACCCTCGGCGTTGCCCCCACTCCTCGCTCAGCCAGTGAGCGGGAACCGGTGTGTATGTGGGATCCGAACCCTCGGCGGGAGCGCCACCACACTTCCCAAGTGGCGCACTGTAGCAGTGCGCCACCGGGCCGGCCCGTGGTCTTTTGTTTTTCCATATGAATTTTAGGATTTTTTTTGCTATTTCTGTGAAGAATGTCATTGGTATTTTAATGGCGATTGCATTGAATATGTAGATGGCTCTGAGTAGTATGGAATTTTTCACAATGTTAATTCTCCCAATCCAAGAGCACAGAATGTCTTTCTTTTTTTATCCTCTTTAATTTCTTCAACAGCAATTTGTAATTCTCATAGAGATATTTCACCTCCTTGATTAACTTTATTCCTAGATGGGTATTTTTTGTGTGTGTGTGTGTGTGTGTGTGTGTTTGTGTGACTATTTTAAATGGACTTGCTTTCTTGATTTCTTTTTCTTCTAGTTAGTTATTGGAGTATAAAAGTGCTACTGATTTTTGTGTGTTGATTTTGTATCCTGCAATTTTACTGAAATTGTTAATCTACTTGACAAGAGTTATTTTTTTAGAGTCAATAGTCTTTTATCCATATAAGACCATGTCCTCTGCAAACAGAAACAATTTGACTTTATCTTTTCCAATCTGATGCCCTTTATTTCTTTCTCTTGACTGATTGCTCTGGTTAGTACTTCCAATACTATGTTGAGTAGGAGTGGTGAAAGTGGGCATCCTTGTCTTGTTCCCATTCCTCCCTTTTTTGTTTCCTATTCATAATGATATTGGCAATGGGCTTGTCATATACAGTTTCTACTGTGTTGAGAAACTTTCTTTCTATACTGAATTTACTGAGAGTCTTTGTTAAGGGATCTTGCATTTTGTTGGATGCTTTTTCTGCCTCTATTGAGATAATCCCATGGTTTTTGTTCTTGATTTTGTTGATGTGATGTATCATTTGTGTATCACATTTATTGACTTGCATATGTTGAACCATCCTTGCATCCCTGGGATGAATCCCACTTGATTCTGGTGTCTATTTTTTTTTGATGTGTTGCTATGTTCTATTTGCTAACATTTTATTGAGGAATTTTTTGTCTATGTCCATCAAATATGCTGGCCTATTATTTTCTTTTATTGTTGTATCCTTTTCTGTTTTGGTATTAGGGTGATGCTCACTGCATAGAATAAGTTTGGGAGAATGGCCTCTCTTTCAAATTTTTGGAATAGTTTGAAGAGAACTGGTATTTATTCCTGTTTAAATGTTTGGTAGAATACAGCAATAAAGCCAACCAGTCCTGGCCTTTTCTTTGTTCAGAAACTGCTGATTAGTACTTCAATCTCATTGCTTATTATTGGTCTGGAACATACACTATTTCTCCTTCATTTATGAATAATAGCCTTGCTGGGGAACAGTATTCTTGGTTGGTAGTGTTTTTCTTTTACTACTTTTAATATAGCATCCCATTTCCTTCTGGCTGCAGAGTTTCTGTTGAAAAGTCTGCTGTTAGTCTGATGGGGACCCCCTTATATGTGAATTCATACTTTTCTCTTGCTGTTTTTAGGATTCTCTCTTTGTCTCTGAGTGTTGGCAGTTTGACTGTAATATACCTTGGAGAGGAACTTTTTGCATTGAATCTGTTTGGGGATCCTTGAGCCTCCTAAATCTTAAGGTTCCTGTCTCTCCTTATACCTGGAAAGTTTTCTGCAATTATTTTGTTGAATATGTTCTCAATGCCTTTTCCTTTCTCCTCCTCTTCAGGAATACCCATGATTTGGATGTTTGTGCATTTAAGGTTGTCTGCTAGCTCTCTTAGACTTTTTTCAGTTTTGAAAATTCTTTTGTCTATTTTTTTTCTGCATCAGTTATTTCAAAAGACTCCCTTCAAGATCAGAAATTCTTTCTTCGGATTGCTCTAGCTTGATGCTCAAGATCTCAGTCGTACTTTTTTTTTACTTTGTTGAATGAATCCTTCAGTTCTGTTAGTTCTAATACATTTTTTAAAAACTATTAATCTCTTTGTAAATTTCCTACTTCATATCCTGGATAGTTTTTCTCAGTTCATTGTGTTTTCTAACTGCATCGTATTGTATTTCATTGAGTTTTCTTAACATTTTTACTTGGAATTTCCTTTTAGACATTTCAAGAGTTTCCTTCTCTATGGGGTCTGGTCCTTGAGAGTTGTAATCCTGTACTGGACTCATATATTTCTGGGTGTTTTTTCATATTCCTAGTATCTCTACATTGATGTCTGGTGGTCTGGTAGAGCAGTTGCTTCCATTACTCTCCTTCCCTGGACTCTGCTGATGACCCTAATTGTGTCAATGCAGTAGAGCTGTCAATAGTCTTTCTACACAGTGGTAGTGGCTGCTACAGCTGCTGCTGTAGTAGCAGACAACCTTTGTAGCAGCTGTGGTTGTGGAGGTGGCTTTGGTGGGGGCTACCTGCATGGCAGCAGTGGCTCCAGCAATAATGGGCTACTCACACAATGACAGTGGTTGCCTGGTGACACCAATGGTGATGTCACCAGCATCAGTAGTGGTTACTACTTGCTTGGCTGTGTTGTGCACAGCTGCAGCCCACATAGCTACAGTGTTTGCAGCAGCAGCATGGTTACCTCATGCTGGCAGCAGTAGTGTTGGTGGCTGCAACTGCCTCCATGGTGTCTGCAGTGTCCTGGTTGGCAGCAGAGTTACCTTGCGGGGGTGGCAGTGACACTGGCTGCTGCAGCTGACTCCCTCACATCTTCAGTGTCCTTTGCAGCAACAAGGTTAACTCGCAGTAGCAGCAATGGCAGCAATTGTTGCAGCTGCCTCCCTCACATCTGCAGTCCACAGCTGCAATGATGGGCCACCTGCAGGACCACTGCTCTGCAGGGAGCTGCTCTGCAATGGGCGATGGTTCTGGGACCAGACAATGACTCTGGTGACTGCAGTGGCAGTGGTGATTGTCCCTTTTTGCTCTGAGTTTTGATTTAAACTTATTTCCCAATTTTAATGCAAAACTAAAATTTTACAATTCTGAAATAAATCATTTTTCTCCCTCATCTTTATCCTAGCTCTTGCAAGGCAAATGTGCTTTGTATTTGTCCTATACTTTGGGTTATAAATTAATAGATATCTACAAGGGAATTTAAAACAAGAATCTGACTGTTTCTCCTGTATTCTTGTGCTTTCTGCCTATAAGGTAAGAAAGCTGAGTGTGCAGAGAGTTTTGGTGGTGAAGGAGAATAAAGAAGATTTACTGATGATTAAAAAAAAATACATCAGAAGCTACTCAGTGTTACTTCTCTACCTCAGTAAATGACAAGTTTAGGAACAGAAGCCAATGCTTTTGCTCCTGACCATTATGATCATATTATGCAATACACAATGTTAGAAGATTTTAACTGTGCTCACAGCCATGAAATGAATATTCTTGTTTTTGAAATGGTGAGGGATTTTTTTTAATTTTCATTTGTTAATTTGTTCAACAATTACTTTTACACTTACCATATGAGAGGTATAGTGCTGAGCCTGTGATAAATAAATTAAAATGGTGTATTTTCTGTCCTCAATGAACTTACAGAACTGTATATAAAAACAGATGCTGAAATGAACAATTATAATACTCTAGGAAACAAAATTCTCCTGAGATAACTTTGGTGTCTTCCAATTGTGAGGCCTACCTACATAAGTCTGTGAGAGAGACAAATTTCCTGGAAGGATTCAGGTGGACTAAGTATTTCATGAATACTTTAAAAGTTGTGTTCATCACTTTGAAGTATGTTTTATTTTGAAACAAACTATAAAAATTAAACTATTTCAATCTTAGGTTCAAAGGTGGTATGCACAAAATAGATATTAATATCAGATACAAAAGTGAAGATAATAAAATTCCATTTGTAACAAATTTGTAAAAGAATAAAATGTCAGGATCTGGTTCCACAATTCTTAGCTCCTTCTACTGGATCATATCATAAAGGGGTATCTGAACATGAAGAGATTTCTTCAGAGAGCTTTTGCCATCCTTTGATTTTCTATAACCATTTTTAAAGCGATAATTGAGTCTTACCATACCATGAACCTAGGGAACAGAGCTCAGTGGAACTCCCAGAAAACATGAAATGTTTTCTCTTGTGTTGGATAACACAGAGTACTGGCTTATGCCTAAAACACCAAAAGCAACCACTGGCCACAGGGTAGAGATTTGGCATTTGCTTGGATCCCAGAGTTTACTGGGGCAAGAGAATGTATCAGTATTTCCAGTGAACTCAATGTGGGCCAGAGAATACTGAATTACTGGACTGGAGCCATTTTAAGTTCTACCAAGGAATGCTTGGAACTGCAAGAATAACAGTCTGTGTAAAATGAACATCATGAGAGTCATGAAAAGAGGTGCCCCAATGAAGCGAGGTGAAAACCTGAGGAATCCACGAAAGCAGCACCAGAGAAAGTGTCCACTCTCACATCCTTGAGGGCTAAGAGAATGAAGCTAGATTACAATGGTGCTCATCATCAGCCAGATAAGTATTTTTTTTCCTTGGTTTAGCCCTTTATCTTTGTTTCTGGTACCTGTTTAGACTCCAGGTATCTAAAATAGCAGCTAGGAGTCAGAAAGGAAATAAAAAGAAAGGAAGAGGAAAAAAGCCACACACACCCACTCCTTCTATATCAAGTTTAGTGACATTTTTATTTGAAGGGATTTTCAGAATGTTTTTAAGATGATAGTCATGAAAAAAAAAAAAAGCAAAGAAAACAAGAAAATGGACCTGTTTTGGCTTCCAATTAGAGGAAGGAGAAGGATGACAGGGTGTGATGCACACATTTTAGAGCAATAATGGGAGACAATAATAAAACAAAAGTTGTGCTTTGGTGACGTCAGAAGTCATGCTTATTAAGCTTATAGGTTACATTTGGTGATGGTGGTGGTGACTGGTCATCAAGGAAGCTTTAAAAAATTGATACACAGAGAAACCCTGGACTCTGATCCCTATAACACAATGCCTCAATTGAAACTGATGAGTCCCACTTTAGCACTACGTGACAGTTATTTTCAGAAATCTACTACTCCATTAAATTTCTTTTAACCAATTCACAGATGACACACCTCTCTAAATGGGTGTATAATATAAATTTTTGCCATATAAGTTATTTTATTAATACCTATGTTCAAACGATAGGAAATTCTCGTAAGTACAAGCCATTAGCGGAGAGTTTGCTACCCACAAACTCAAGGCCCATTTTCATATCCACAAATGCTCCCTGTGGCTCCTTTTCTCCTCTTAGTGTGGCTCCCTTGGGTGCATTCTGTGTGCTTCTCTCAATGGTTGCCACTGCCCACTCTTCTCCTTGTAATATTTCTGCCAAAACCTTGGCTGTTAGACAGAACACATAATCCCCTGCTTCTGAGAATACTTGGAAGAAAAGCACAGGATACTTCTGTTCCCTAACATATATACAAAGAATAGGAAATGTAAAAATACACATTGTGTATGTATACAAACATACACAGACACACATATAATTCCTATTTGCATGCATATATGCAGTTAGAACACTCTAAGAGCAGTTGTTGTTAATTTAATTTATAATGCTTGACTCTCTTTTGAAATGCTTAGTAGAAAAACCAATGCTAGATAAAATTTTAAATCCCAGAACTGACACTTTTAACTGTGTGACCTTGGTAAGCTCCTTTAATTTTTCTGAACCTTAATTCTTCTTCAGTAAAATTGGTACAATTAAAGAATATTGCCCAAGTCGCAGAGTTGTTGTAGTAATTAAATTAACTGAGAGAGAAAAAGTCTCTGGCATATTGCAGGTTCTCAATAGATGGTAACATTATTTTTTACCTTTCTTGGAGTAGAAGAAAAAAATAGAACAAACAAAAATGCATAAACTAGGGAAATGGAACTCAGAATTGTTACACCTCCAGCCCTAACCTTCTCACCAAATAGACATTTCTTTCTTGTTTTCCATGGGTTATATTTTTGAAGGCTCTGCTCTGGATGCTGTGTTATAGGGCACATACAAAGCAGGTTTTGTATTTACTCTCTGGAATGAAATGTAAATGAAGGCACACTAGCTGTCCTATTACATTATGAATGTAACTGGCAACTTTCAAGGCATGAGAATTTGAGAAATGAGTTTAACACAGACAAGTTTTGTCTCTTTGTTTCTTTTCTTCTTTCTTTTGGAAAATGACTTTTCCATTTTTGACTCATCTTAATATTAACCAAACCCTGTGCTTTCCAAAAAACTTGTCCAAATAGATTAATCAATATTTAATTTTCAGTTCATTCAATTAATATGTTTATATAAAGTGTATTTGACTGGTAAGCCATACCAAAAGTGTAATATGAGTGAGAAAAAGTGAATACTATGGCCTAAATGTGTCCCCCGAAATTCATACGTTGAAACATTCACTAATATGATAGTATTAAAAGGTGGGGGCTTTTAGGAAGTTGTTAAATCATGAGGGTGGAGCCCTCATGGATAGGATTAGGGCCCGTGTTAAAAAGCATAAAGGAGTGGGTTCCTACTCTTCCACTCCACTACCATGTAAGGACGCAGCAAGAAGACTCTCACCAGACACCGAACCTGCCAGTGCCTTGATTTTGGACTTCCAGCCTCTAGAACTGTGAGAACTGAATTTCTATTATTTATAAATACTCCAGTCTCAGGTATTTTGTTAGTGGCACAAAAGGACTAAGTGAATTTTGGGGAAAACCAATAAAATGGAAAATAAGAAATATTACCATATGACAGTTACTATCTCTTCTATTTTTTTAAGGGTCCCTTTGCTCCTAGTATTGTGTTGATAGAGGACAAAGTAGAAGTTGCATAAGAGTTATCATTAGAAAAAATGAATCCTAGCATTAGTTTAGATATGGAAATTTTAAACAGCTATTTTGAATGTAGCTGAACTCTTTCATTTTTTAAAATCTGTATAGATTTTATTGGGTCATTATCAATTTATGGGCCTGATTATGAACTGCTAAGAAAGCACTAAAGGACTGAAGAAAGGCTCCACCATTGAAGATTTTATATTCACAACACTTGCTCAGTGCACTTAAAGAACTTTTATCCAGAATTTCAATAACTCACCTGAAATATGTACCCCTAATGTGTAGTAAGTAGAAGGTAGTACATCACATAAATAACATGGGAACCTAGATTTAATATCTAGTTTTGACATTAGTTACCATCTCTCTTGGCAATTTTTTAGCTGAATGAGTCTCATTCTCCTCCTCTGTGCAATGAGAGTGATGTTGAATAAAATAAACGCATAGCGTATGAAAAGTGTCCAACACTAACCCTGACAAATATCCTGCTCCATTAAAAGAAAACCATTATTAAGAAATCATGCCATCTAATAGGAATAGCTACCAGTGTTGCATAAGGATATGTTTAGGGCTGTTACACTAGATCTTTAGGAACTTCTAAGATCAAGAGTAAAGTCTGTTCACTGTGATGCCTGAGATACTATGTAACATAGCAGAGCAAGAACAAGCAGGTTTGCTTCCTCCCACCTTGGGAAATGCCTTTCTAACTCTGATCCTCAGTTTCCTCAACTGTAGAATGAACGTAATGTCCCTGCTCCCTGTTGTTAGAATTAAGTAGTGGCATGCTAAGCATAAAACCAGGCAATGAGAAAATACTTTATAACTGGTAATGATTATTATCAGAAGAAATGGCATGCTCTCTTAATACAAATTCATCCCTGATCATAACAATATCATAAATCAGGTTTTACTTTTTAAATGTTCTTTCACACATACTACCTCATTTTATCATTCAGTAACTTCAAAAGTTGGCATGAAATGAATCATCTTTTATTTTATAAATGAGAAATCTCAGGTTCTGAGATACTTATGTTTGCTCAAATTACACAACACAGTAACTGCAGAACTAGATCCCTTCCCCCAGGTGTTCTAACTCTCCATTCTTCGATGCTTTTTAGGACATCATATTGCATTCCGATTTTAGAGTTGGTAACTTGTGTGTTGTGGTTCATTTAAGGACTTTAAGGCTACATTTTCCCTGCATTAAAAAAGAAAGAAAAATCACATGTCTCTTTTACTTATTTTCCCACAAAATTTGGTATCATACTGTGATTAAAAATAATTCTTAAGTTTAGTTAATAAACTCCAAGAAAAGATGTAGAAAATCATTAAACCTGACTTTGTTCTTCAATGAATTAAATGAATTCCAAGATAGCTATCATATGGTTTCAGACTGTCCTTCGTGTTTTTGAAAAAGAAACTCAAATATTCCTATATTTTTTCACTGCAGGTAAATTTGATATTCAAAAGCATGAGAAGACTAATGGTTCTGATTAGGGAGAAGCAGAAAGTGAAGAGGATGTTTGAACTTCCCCACACAGACATTTAGCCAGATAACTTAAGCTTGGGTATCTGTTACTTTATTTTATTTAAAACAAAATTGGCTCTATTTCTGGAAATTCATGACTTAACTATGCACCTCAGTCTTTACCTGAACTAATGTAATCTTTATATACCTAAGACCAAATTAGTAAGGTAGGACACACAGAAAGCATTAATTTTTCTCAATATTGTACTCTTTAATCTTTAACATTTTCTGATCCTTAGAGGTGTCTCCACACTGATGACTTTGTATTTGCACAAATAGGTATTTTACATCATTGTTTGATTGTATTTAGTACATCATTTTTCCAAATGTGATTTACTTAAGTTTTATGTGAAAAAGAAATATTTGGTGATCAAAGTAAGTCCATAATGCTGGACTTAATCATCTAAGTCTCCAAGCAGAAGACAACATTATTAGATTCTCCAGTTTATTTAACCAAAAATCTATCTTTTTATAAAGCATTTATTCTTTGTAGTTTTCCATAAAATGTACTTTGACAGGTCTTTCTCTACCTCACATTCCCATTTTTTGTGTGTTGTAAGATAATCCCAACTAACCTGAGTTTATCTAGGACTTTCCTGGTTTTAGCATTCAAAGTCTGGCATCTCAGAAAACCTTTCAGTCTCGGGAAAACAGGGCTGCCAGGCCACCCTCTTATTAAGCACGATGCCCATTATGGAATTTGATATTGAAAATGTTACTATCACTGTAGTGTTTCTAAAGAATCTCTACAAACTTTTTGACACATCTCCCATCTAGCAGCAGAGTCTAAGACTCCTCTCCTTGAATATGGGCTGGTCTTAGTGACTTCCTGCATGACTTCTGAGGTTAGAAATTAAAAGGCAATAAAATTCCCTCATGCCTGCCTTTATGTCTTGTGGAACACACCTTTGGAGTCCTGAGACCCCATGTAAGAAGTCTTCAATGCTGGAGAGGTGACATGAAAGTAGAGATGCCCTTAGAACTCTATTCCAAACTCAAAATCATTGAGTCTCCCCAACTCAGGTTTAAGACATGTGAGTGCACAAACCTCTGCCATAACTCTTGCCCCACTTAGCAAGCAAACAACACAAACCCTGAGCAAGAGTGGCCTACTTGAGCAAGAGTTGCCTACTTGAGCACAGCCAATGGCCAGCACTGTGAGAGAGAATAGTAACAAACATTATCCTTTATTACCACTAAGTTAAAGTATAGATAACTGGGACAATGTGAGAAGTATCATTCATTATGTCACATCGAGAAGATATTTTATAGGTTAGCCAGTGCATGAGGATCACTAAACTAACATTTAACAAATATTTATTGAGAGACTATCACTTTATACACTGCAAGTTACAAACTTACACAAAAAATCTTTATAAAACAGTTACAGTCAATGTTTATTTAGTGTCTATTATGTTTATGTATTTATTTTTATGTGTTACATAATTTTTTATTGTGTGTGTGTTACACACACACACAAATATAACTTTAAAATACATTCCCCTAAACTTGAATGTGTTACTTTAGGTTCCCATTTTGTTTCAATCACTGCACAACACAGTTTTATTTTGAAAAGTCTCATAAGAAATAAAGAGAACAAAAGAGGAAAAGGTATAAGAGAAAGAAAGGAAGGGAGGAAGAAAAGAAGGAAACAGGAATCTCACTCACAGCCAGTTTTCAAGGTGTCATATCCCACTTTGTGTAGCTATTCCAGAACACCACAAACTGGGTAATTTATAAAGAAATTTATTTCTTACAGTTCTGGAGGTTGGAAAGTCCAAGATCAAAGGACGATACCTGGTGTGGGACTTCTTGCTGCATCATTATGTGGTGGAAGGCATCACATGGCAAGAGAGAGCAAGAGAAAAAGAGGGCCAAAGCCATCCTTCTATTAGGAACACTCCCGCAGTAATGCATCAGTCCATCCAGGAGAGCAGAGCCCTCATGACCTTATCTCTTAAAGGTCTTACCTTTCAACACTGTTGCAATGAGAATCACGTTTCCAACATGTGGACTTCAAGGGACACATTCAAACATCACACAAGGGAACTTGGAAAAATATATAGAAGGGACCTCGTGAGAATAAAAATTACAGTTACAATAAGAACATTTTTGTAGTTTTTTGCATGTTGTGTGAGATGTGAATTAGTCTAGCTCATTTCCCTTGAGCATTTGGCTTCTCTGACATTAATATAAATTTTCAATGTGTCTCTACTTCTGCTTCTGCCACCTCCAATTATCTGTTTACTCTTTTTTTATTACCCTAGCTTCTGCTTACCCATTGTGTCTTTTTACTCATAGCTTTGGCTTATTAAAGGTTTTTGCTCTCTCTTGGTCTCCAAGTGTATCTTTTTAGGTAATTTCCTTATGTAACTTGGACTCAAAATCTTCAAAAAAGGAATTCAATTAGCCTTATTAATAATTATCACTCATATTTGCACAGAGCCTTATGTATGCCAGGCAACCGCAACATCACATACAATCATTGGCACAGCTAGAGAGTTTTCCCTTGTGTCAGGTCCCCACATGGGCCAGTCAGCCCTGGACAGAAGGAGCAGGATGCCCAACACTTCACAGGGCTGAGTAATGCTGCTCTCTCACCAGTGAACTATTGTTGGGATGGTTTTGAATAAAAGGCTGTAGAAATGGCAGCATCCATGAACAGAATACACAAAAACATAAATGTTACATTGGTATCTTACGTTTTTTTTCCTGCTATACCACCTGGGTCATCATCACACAATGCTACATTGAAAGAATTGTCTCCTAAAATCTCTCCTTGACTCTAGCCCCATTTGTTTCTAATCTATTTTGCATAGTGAGCTAAGATTAAAACCCCAGTGCACTGAGTTGATAATGTTCTCTTGTTTCAGTCTTTCAACATTGAAAAAAAAAAAAAACACTATAAAGCATCTTTCAAAGTATAGCTCTTAACTATTTCCTAGCTTTATTCCCTTAATTCCTTCTCATGAATCCTTGCCCCATCCATACCAAAGTGCTTGACATTCACTAAGCTGTGACGCCTTTGCTCACAGTGTTTCCTTTTGAAATACCCCATTACTCCTCTCTCCCCTCACTCTGAACTAAAGGGTTCTTCAAGGCCCATGTCAAATGCTACTTCCTCATACCATTCTCTTGTATTGTAAGCTTCTTAAAGGCAGTATATTTTTTTAAATCATGTTATTTTTTCCCTTCTCTCTCTTAGCAAGGCATTCAAAATAGTGCTATGGCTTACTAAATGCAGTTTGCTAAATAAATGTATAATTTAGCAAGATAGTATGAAAAGAACAGTCCTAAAGATTAAAATTTTGGAGTCAAAGCAAAAATTATTAAAATGTTTAAAAAGGAGGAAGGAATGATAGGTGAGAGCAGCTTAAGCTGACTTGTTAGGGATTTGTGTTTGGGTAAAATGAACTTAAAGGATTTAGAACATTATCCACTCATTCACTTATTTGTTCACTCATTTATTTTAAAGTATGTATTGTATAATTACTCTGTGCCAAGCACTGTTATGAATGTGGGAATACAGTATTACACTCTATCAAGAGAAACAAAACATAAACTAGCAAGAAAAATATATAATGTAGTTTCCACGTCTGATGAATTTTATGAAAGAAGTTCATGGGAAAAGAAGTGGCCTACTTTTGATAAGGCAGGCAAGAAAAGCTTTTTCTTTAAGAAGGTGAACATCTTGGAGATTGACAAAAGTAAGAGAGCTAGCTGTGCAAAGGTCTGAGAGAAGAGATTTCTAAGCAGAAGAAAAGAGAAAAGCAAAGATCTTAAGTTAGGAAGGTGTTAAGTTAGGGAGTGTGGTTAGAGCAAAGTGAAGGATCGGGAGCAGCAGGAAAAGAGGTTGGAGAAGCAGTCAGGACAAAGATGATGTACACCTCATAGGCCACGGGAAGGGATTTGGATTTTATTTTAATATAAGGAGTCATTAGAGGGTTTTGACCAGAAAAGAGCCGTGATTTCATTTATAGTTTTAAAAGATATCTCTGACATCTGTGTAAAGCATAACTTATGAGGAACAAGGGAGGAATCAGAGAAGACTAGTTAAGAGCTCATACCAGTAGTTCAGAAGAGATGATGAGGACTTGGATGACAGTAATGGTAATAAGCAGTAACATTCAGGATGCATTTTTAAGGACACTACAGGACATGCCACTACATTGATCTTAAGAGTATGAGATCATAGAGTCTTCAATTTTCTTTACCAGTATACTCCTAAATGTAGTAAAATGCACTAAATGTTTTATATTTAAAATAAATATTCTATGTTATTTGGAAAATACATTTTAAAAAATTGTCTGTGTTACTCTATATTTGAGAAACCTTTAAATAAATCAACCAAATTAATAATCATTGCATACCAAAAATAGCAAGTAAAGAGTACTATATTCTTCTGTTTCCTTCAATCTCTCATTGGATTTAAAACAGTCATTCCTTCAGACAAAAGGAAATGAATTTTTTACCAGGAAAATGAATTAAGTGTTAACACAGTCTGCTAAGTTTCACCCTTTTATGTTATCTGGAAGAATTTTCCTAACACATGTTCATTTGTCCAATCTCCATAATTTCTTTTGATTTTTCTCTTTCTTTCAAACTTGCTCTAATACAAAAATATTTATAGGATATTATTTTTATCACACCTCTTCTCACAAATATAAATACTAATCCAAAAAACATATTTGAATGTGAAAGATGGCAATATATTTTTTAATACATGATGTTCTG
Organism: Galeopterus variegatus; assembly: GCF_000696425.1. Lineage (NCBI taxonomy): Eukaryota > Metazoa > Chordata > Mammalia > Dermoptera > Cynocephalidae > Galeopterus > Galeopterus variegatus. Next base: position 199,086 of record NW_007726116.1, on the reverse strand, counting down.
TCATACATCAATTCTTTCCCAATGTTCCTTATCATTTTTTTCACACTTTTTACTCCTACACCTTTCATCCTCCTGTTTTATGATGGTTTCTGTTTTTTGTTTTGTAATTTATTTTTATATTGATTAGCTGATCTTTTTCAATTTTGATATTTTTTCCACATTTTTCTTATTCACAGTTTTATTTTACTCTTAAGTGCTTTGTGTGTAAGTTTCTTCTTGCCAGCTTTAATGGTCCATAATTTCCAATGGAAAATTTGCTGCCAGAACCTTCCTTCCTCCAGTGTTAATGGCTGCTCTTGAGAACCTGCCCTGCCCTCCATCATCTAATTTGAGTCAATGAGGGGGCAGACAAAACAGATGGTTGGCACAGGATGGGATGATTCACTGTTTGAAATCATGGTGAAACATTTTTGAAATTGGTGAGGGAGAGGGAAGCCTGACATTTGACAGAGCCATGTGAAAACTGCAGTATCCAGACGAAGTTCAGTTTAATTTTTACTGTTATTTTCCAGATGTACTGATCATATGATTACAATTTTAAGATAATATTGAGAATATATCTTTTCCCAAATGCACTGTAATCATTTCAGCAAAATGAGTTTATCATCTAGCATCAATGTCAGGACTATTCTTGAAGTTACATTGTTGCCCTAACTTATTTCTTTGAGTTTTTGATGGACTGTTTAATACCTCCACTCCTTCCATTTATGTGAAAGCCTACTCTTTTTGCATAATCTATCATGTAAAGCCTATCTTTTTTAATAATCTGTCGCTATGTTGCCTAACTGATTTCTTCGCAAATTACATCTATAATGGAACCTCAAATTACTTTGTAAGGGAATAAGTAAACTATATACAATTTATATTATATATGTATATATATTCTATTGCCACAGATTTATGATGCTAGAGATTATATAACTAATAAAGTATGTATTATCATCATAACTATATAAAGGGAAAAGAGAATGATGTAACAACAAAATTTAGAGAAACTCAAAATATGAAACAATTTATTCCAAAAACTCCTTTAATTTGTATCCAAAGCTTTCTTAATTGTTTTAAACTTAATTTTTATTTGAAATAGAGTAAAATCTATAGTCAAGTTACCATGATGAATTGATCTTGTAAAGCTTCTGCTATGGTTTGAATGCCCGCCAAAAGTTTGTGTGTCGAAAACTTGATACCCATTGTAACAATGAAAGTAAGAAATACTATTATGGCATTTGAAAGATGGGGCCTTTAAAAGGTGATTGCATCATGAGGACTGTGTCCTCATGAATGGATTAATCCATTCATGGGGAAAAGGTTAATGGATTAGGGGAGTTGTTCTGATGTATTTATAATGCAAGCAAGTGAGCACATTAACTCTCTTGCTCATGCCATTCACCATAACACCCTGTGCCACTGTAGAGAGTCACCACCAAGAAGAAGGTGCTCACCAGATTTTCCCTGGGCTTCCTTGGGCTTCCTAGCCTCCAAAACTATAAGAAATAAATTTTATTTTGTTACACATTACTCGTTTTTAGGTACTCTGCTGTAACCAACAGAAAACAAACTAACATACCGTGCATTCACAACAGAGGAAATAAAACCCTCAATAACACTCAACAGGCCAAAAAATGTTTTTTAGGGTGTAAAAAATCTTAAATATTACAAAGCTTTGTGGCCCTCAAAGGGCCACATTGCATTACCAAACATACAGTATTTTTTGATGTTAAAATTTGTTCATATTTCATTATGTGTTGCAATAACAGAATATCATGGACTGCATAATTTATAATGAAAAGACATTTTTTTTTTCATAGATCTAGAGGATGGGAAGTCCAAGATGCCAGCATCGGTAAAGGACCTTCTTGCTACCTCATCTCATGGCAGAAGGCAAAAATTCATGAGAAGAAAAGAGCAAGGAAAAGGAGCCAAACTCATTCTTTTGTAACTCACTCTCAGTAACCCCCTCCCCAATAATGGCATTAATCTATTCATGAGAGTGAAGCACTCGTGACATAATCACTTTTTAAGGATCCCACTACTCAACACTATTACATTGGGAATTAAGTTTCAGACGTATGAACTTTGGAGGACACATTCAATTCATAGCAAAATTTTACGGGATGGGGAATTAGGAAAATTTTTTTAAATACTTATTAGGAGGATGTGATGAAAAAAGTTTGAGAAACACAGTTTCAGGAAGGTCAAGTCTTTCTCTGTCCCAGTGCAATAACGAATGTTACTTTTATGATCAACCCTCCAAGTTATTTCCATGAATCTACAATTATAAATGCCTATCATATAGTCTGTCAACCTGACACATTAAACATCAAATAATAATCAACAAAGCTATGAGCTTATCTGCACAGTCTTCTTTGGAAAGAAAATATATTAAGTAAAATATACTAAACAAGCATAGATGAAAGATGTGATAGTCTCAAGGAGGCATCTAATAGGCAGGGTTTAAACATATACATATATACAGTGTTTTATAAATAGGAAGGTTTAAAAGAGTCAGTCTACCCAATATTTCCCTGAAGGCATTGCTTAGTTCTACAGGCAGTTGTAAAAGAGAGTTATGCTTTCTGTTCTTCCTGCATTACCAATACATGAAAGCAAAATTAATTAATGTAATAGCAAAAATAAATAGAATAAGAAAAAAATAGAGTATCTGAGTTCAGCTATTATATAAATAAAAAGTGTTGATGTGTGCACAACACATGAATAAACACCTTCCAACATTGATTAAATATTGTTATTATGTGTATCATAAACTAATAAATTATTTGGATGCTAGAGGCATAGTTCAAATACAAGAAAAAATGATGATGAAAATAGATAAGCACTGTTAGTGCTCTAATGAAGTCAAGGTAAAAATGTCTAAATGTGTTGAGTTATTTAGAGGGAGATCATTGATGACCTACCAAAAAACAGCTTTGTCAAAGTGGTTGTACCAAAGCCAATTTATAAAGGAAAAGGCATACATACTTAGCTACATCTATTGTGGCCCCTATTCACAGTATGCTACATTTTGTTAACATTATTGGTCTCTATCTGGACCATAAAAAATATCATGGTAGGACTTTATTCTGCCTTGTCCATCAATATAGTGCCTACATCCATATACAGAAAATGTGTGTTTGTGTGTTTGTGTATGTGGGCTACACAGGTATTTTTGAAATTTAAAGAAATTACATAAAATTAGTCAGATTGCATGTAAACTATATGCTCTGTCTGATTTGCCTTGCACAGCTATAAAATTTACAGGACATTTTATTTATTTTTTTATTTTTATTTTATTTTTTTGTCTTTTTCTGTGTCCAGCAACAGATCGCAACCCTCAGTATTGCCCCCGCGCCTCGCTCAGCCAGTGAGTGGGAACCGGTCTGTATGTGGGATCTGAACCCTCGGCGGGAGCGCAGCCGTGCTTCCCAAGCGGCGCACTAGCGCAGTGCGCCACCGGGCTGGCCCCAGGACATTTTAAAATAATAGAAAGCTATAGGGAGTTAAGGACATAGTGAGAATTAAAATGCAAATTGAAGGGCCAGCCCGTGGCTCACTTAGGAGAGTGTGGTGTTGATAACACCGAGGCCATGGGTTTGGATCCCTATATAGGGATGGCCTGTTAGCTCACTTGGGAGAGCATGGTGCTGACAACATCAAGTCAAGGGTTAAGATCCCCTTACTGGTTATCGTAAAAAAATAAATAAATAAATAAAATAAATAAATTGCAAATTGAATTTACTTACCAGCCAGTAAAAATAAAGTACAACTAAATGTTCGTCTTGTCTTTTTTGGACATCATTTCTATTGTACAAGTGAAATCTTTGAATTTCTATATCTTTTTCTTGATTTGCTGTGCTGAAGCATATTACTGATTCTTAAATTATATTTTAAAAACAATGGCAATCACTTTACTTTGGCAGCTGTACAATTTTATTTTTTCAATTGCATATCATATTTATAAATGACCATCTAGTTTTCTTCCCAAATTTTATTAGTCATAAAGTATCACCAATGTAAGTTTTTAAAATCTATAATTAATAAGCTAAAGAGTGTAAGAGAAAGTTGGACAAAATTCAAAATTCAATGAGTAATTTCAATGGAAATATAAAGACTATAAATAAAAATCACAGTAACAGAGATATAGAATATCTCCAATAAGCTAATATGTTAACTTAAAACAGCCAAGAAAAAGAATTAGTGAACTTGAAGATAGGTCAACAGAAATTGAAATATGAAGAGGAGAGAGAGAGAGAGAAAGAAAGAAAGAAAATTAGAATAGAGTATCCAATATCTGAAGAATAATATTTTGTACTTTAATATATGAACAATTGATCCCAGAAGAAGAAGAAATAGGGAAAAGGAGATATAACATATTTGAAAAAAAAATGGTCCAACCATGATCCTTATAAAGTGCAGTATCTGCAGACCCCTCAAAGTAGCCAGTGTGAGGCCCCAACAATCCATGTGCTGACCCTGTCTTCTGTAGCTGGTGCCTTATGTGTCACCCTGCATATTGCATATATGAGCCTCTGCATATCATGCACAAATACATACAGACATCTGTCTTGACTTTGTGGGATTTAGAAAAGGTTCTTAACCTTTAATACTTAAGGGCATGGCCCTAAAGAAAATAAATGAAAACATCTCACACCAGCCTTACTTTGCAAGATTGTGGCAATACATACACTCCTAAAATCTCCTCCAAGCTCAAAGAAAGAACAAGAGGAATGAAGTGAGTGCATCAATATAAAAAGTCTCATAGACCCACAAATCCCAAGCCAGGCTGACTGGTAAATACCTTTTGCTCCTAAAGCCAGTGAGTAATACTGGAAGAGATGACTCCTTCAGTTGTAAAGACAGCAGTGCAAGACTTTGAAAGACATAAAAAAATCAAAGAAATACGAGAACACCAAAGAAATGCAATAGTTTTCCACTAACCAACTTCAAAGAAATGGTGATCCACAAATTGCCTAAAAATTCAAAATAATTGCTTTAAGGAAGCTCAGTGAACTACTTGTGAACACATACCTCAACAATATCAGTATAGCACTTCATGAGCAAAAAAGAAGTCCAAAAAAGGGACAGAAATCATAACAAAGATCCAAACAGAAATTCTGGACCTGAAGAATACAGTAATAGAAATAAAAACACAATATACAGTGTAAAAAGAAGATCTGATCAAGCATAAGAAAGAGTTTGTGAACCTGAAGACTAGTCAATTAAAGAAGAAAAGAAAAGGAATGAAAAAGATTGAAGGAAACCTAAAGGATCTATCAGACACCGTCAATGAAACTAATATATGCATTATAGAATTCCCAAGAAGAGAAAGAGAGATAAAGGAGAAGATGTATTTAAAGTAATAATGGCTAAAAATTCCCTAAGTCTTTGAAAGAATATAGATATTTTCCTACAGAGCTTTAAAATATAGAAAGCAAAAATTGATAGAACTGAAGAGAGAAGTTGACAAATTCACAATTATAATTAGAGATTCCAATATTCTTTATTGATACTTGATATAAAAAGTTGTAATTAGTAATAGAAAAAGTCAGTAAAAGTATAGCAGAACTGGACAATGCCATCAAAAAAAGCTAATTTAAATTTGTATCTATTGAAAATGACATCCTACAAAAGAAAAATATACTTTCTTTTCAAATACAGAATAAAAATTTATGAAAGTAGACCATATTCTGGACCATAAAATAAACTTGAACACATTTAGAACAGAAGTCATATAGAACATCACAGAATTAGCCTAAAATTGAATAACAGAAATATAACTGGAATATGTCTAAAATTAGGAAATTAAAAAATATATATTTCAGAATAACCAATAAATCAAAGAGGAAGCCTCCAAGGGAATTTAAAATATTTTCAACTGAATGAAAGTGAAATTACAGTACATTAAAATTTGAGAGTTGCAGCTAAAGCTTATAGGAACTATAAAATGTTAAATGCTTTCATTGGAAACAAGTAAAGGTCAGTATGAATAGTCTAAGATTACACTTAAAGAAACTAGTAAAAAAGAAAAGTAAACCTCAAGCAAGCAGAATGTAAGAAATAACAAATTAGAGTGGAAATGAATGAAATTTAAAATAGAAAAATAATAATCAATACATTTTAAAGCTTATTCCTTATAAATCTCTAAAAACATTGACCAAGTAGAAAAATAGAGGGGATTCAAATTATCAATATCAGGAATGAAAGAAGAGGCATCAATTCTGAGAAAACACATTAATAGGAAAACAAGGGAACATATGAACAATTTTTGCTCATAAATTCACCAACTTAGATAAAACTAGCCAATTCTCTGAGATACACAAACTTCAGAAACTCACTCATGAAGAAAAAGATAACATGAATAGTTCTATATCTATCTTAAAATTTGAACTATAGTTAAAATATTAAAAAAAAAAACCCTGAGCCCAGATGATTTCATTGGTAAATTCTACCAAACATTTAATGAATGAATAATACCAATTCTACACAACCTATTGCAGAAAATATAAAAAGAATTAATCACTTCTCAGCTCATTTTATGAGTCCTACATTACCTTGACCTCAAAACCATTAGAGTGTGAAAACAAAAAACAGTAACTTTACAATGGAGAAATATGGCTGACATCACTTTAACTAAGTGATCAAGTATAGAGCATCACTATTAATAAGCCATGTTGATATTATGTACCAACTGTTATGACACAATTCTTTCCCAATATTCCTAACATCAGTCTAATAATGAGAAAACATCAGAAAAGACCAAGCTGAGAGACATTCCTCAAAATACCTGACCAGTGCTTTTAAATTAAGTTGTGAAAAACAAACACTCACTCACAGATTAGAGAAGACTATCTAGACATGAAAACTAATTGAAGTGTTAGATCCCAGCTGCATGTGGAAAAAGTACACTGTGGAAAAACTGAAAATACGAATAGATTCAATAGTTAACAGTACTGTACCAATGTCAACCTCAAAGGTTTAATGAATATACCAGTACTCTGCTTATATAAGATCTTAACACTGTGAAGCCAAGTGAAAGGTATATGAGAACTCTCTACTGTTTTTGCAACAGTTTGTTAAATCTAAAGGTATTTCAAAATAAAATTTTAGAAAACAGATTTAAAGAAATTTATTAAAAGTTTGTTTAGTTATATATTTATCTTGTACTCCATGAGTCAAGATTTGAGATGTAACTGTCTGATAATTTTGATAATTTATATTGTTGAGTAAACATTCCAAACTTATTTATCCAAATTGCTAACTTTCAAATAAATAAATTTGTAGGTATATAATGTCATCCATCAAAAAAATTTTGAAACTTCTTTTTTTTGTAAACACCTTTAGAATCTAGAAACATTATCAAAATAAGAAATTCTAGTTTATCTAATTCAAGACCGTATTTTATATCAAAATACTGTGTTATATGTGACAGATACTCATCACAAATTACTTTCTAAATAAAACTATAAAATAAAATAAAATACTAGTAATAACTTGCTCTTTCACAAGGCCCCTTTGTTCAAATATGTTCTTTTTCTGTTTGTATGACTGCCTAGTATGCAAATTTGTCCTGAGTGTTACTCCGTTATTAACGTATTCACTATGGTTTATATGGTTTGGTAACAAAAGGACATCATAAAGGAGTATTAAAGGTTGCATTTTTAAAGAGTAAATTTTACCCAAAAAAAATCCTTATTTAAATATTTTGAAATTTAAAATGTTACTTGTATCTTTAATCCTATTTAGAATTCATTCTTAATTGACATTAGTAAAAGACTATTGTGAGCTGACTAGTTTACTCCTTGATTTTTTTTTTTAATTTTAACATTTACTTGTGCATATTTGTTGGTTACAGTGTGTTGTTCCAATACATACATATGCTGCACAATGATTCACTCAAGGTAGATAGCAGTTTTGTAACCATTAATCCACCACTTCTCCCCCATACCCATCTTGTTTCAGTAATCTTAAAATAACTAAAAGGAATATTTAAACAAAACGTAAGATAAACTCATGTAAATTATGTCATCAGAGGTAATTGAGTGGTAATAATTTTAATAATTATTATAAATTTTAACTGATTAATTGAATCACAGTGATTGACACCCATTTTTATTATACCCCAAATCAGTTGCATTTCACAGACCTTAACAAAAATGTTTTTCCTGAATAAGTTACTTCTAAACTTACAATAATATATGCACAGATGATTTGTTGCTATGTAATAGTGTAATTTTAATGTCAGAAAAACAGAAATGGCTTCCTAATCCAACACCTTATTGTTAAAAACAGCTTTAAAGATTGAGCTGCATAAAGGCTGAGTGACTATCTCAGTGTCACACTATTATCAATGGGTGCAAAGAATGATTACATTTTGCAATGATGAATATGCTAATTATCTTGATTTGATCATTACATATTGTACACAAATACCAATAGTAAACTCTGTACCCCACAAGTATGTATAATCAATTATTTTTCAATAAAAAAAGACAGAATCAGAATAGAGTCCAGAACAATTTTTCTAATTACGTCATCCCCATGGAATGTCAAAGAGAAGTGGATCAACCAAAATAAAGCAAAACAAGCCAACAGACAAATCCAGAAGTTAGAATATTCTGTGAGAAAACTAGCCTAATGTTTTTAAAAAATGGGTTTTAGGAGATTAAATGCTTTTTAAGGAAATAAAAATCAGAGGCATGACATGATCTGTGATTGTATACAGATTTGAGAAAATGTTAATATAATCTGTATGTTAAATGAGATAACTTTCTGAAATAAAAACTTAGAGACCAATAATTAAAAAGTCACATTTATAAAAGAAGTATCTTTTAAACTTTTCTGTACATTAGCTATTATAAAATAAAAATTTATAAATAAAAGTTTGTAAAAAAGTTTATTGAAAAATTTATTTTTAAAAGTAAATAAAAATGTCACATACGTTGTGTATCTGTGTGGTTTTTATGTAAATAGGTACAAAAATATAATCTAAAATATTAGCAGACGTAATTTGTGGGTAGTGAGAAGATAACATTTTGTCATATTTTATTTTTCTTGTCTAAATGTCATTAATTTATACAATACATATTTATGACTTCTGTAATAATAAAAGGTTAATTTAAAAATAAAACAAAATTATGTTATTACTCTAAAACAGAACAATGAAAACCATTAAAAAATGACTTTAGTTCTTTGTTTATGTCTGATGCAACCAATCAAGAAAGTGAAAATACTTCAAATACTCTGTGTATATATAGCTCAAATTTATGAATTATTTACATTTTAAAAAAATTTTAGAAGGTATCTTTCACACTGAATACCTTCTGATGAGTAGAATCATAGCAAAACATTTTAGCAAAAATCAAGTTATAGAACATCAATGAAAACATGGTTCAAAATTTTGTATAATATAGCTGAATTATTCAGTTATTTTAAGTAAACTGATTGTTATATCTAATTCAATGTACATGCTTAATATGACTGCTGTGGATTAATTGAATTGTGTCCCCCAAGGTCCATTTATTGGAAACTTAATCCCACTGTAACTACTGAGGATGGGAAATCCTCTTATGGTAATTAAAAGGTGGAGCCTTGAAGAGGTGATTAGATTGTAGGACCATGCCATAGTGAATGGATTAATAATGGTGGTCAGGGATGTGGTTCTGAGGGCTTTAAAAGAATAGAGAGGGGGAGTCTCTCTGCTCTCTCTGCTCCACCATTTTCACAATGTGATACCCTGCCATCACTGTCACCACCACCAAGACCTTCACTGGATGTATTCCCTGGACTTTCTACCTACCAGCCTCTGAAACTGTAGGCAATAAATTTCATTTTCTTATAAACTAGCCAGTCTCAAGTATTTTGTTATAAACAACAGAAATGGACTAAGACAATGACCAATCAATTATTGTTGGTTTTCAAATTATGTAAATAGATATTAGAAGCATTAAGAAAAATACTGGATTTTTTATTTTTCCAAATGGTAACGTTATTAATTCAACCTAAAAGTAAAAAGTATATTGTTTTTATATCAGTTTTTAATTGACATATGCTTTTACGCTTTTTCTTCGTGCATTCTGTAAAAAAGTGTCTCAACTCTAATATAATAATGAAGTACTTTGCAATTATACCATGATTGATGTGAAAAATAAGAATAGAAAAAAATAGTACCAACCTTTGGGAATTTAAATTTTATTTCTCTGACACTAACTTACAGTACCCAAAATAGCTCTCGCTATTTTAAAAATTATATGCTGGGGTTTGCAATGTATTTCTCTTAATGTATAGATTTAAACAAATCACAGAATGACTCTAATCTGTAGGAAAAATACAGTAAATATCTGTTTTTCCCCAACCTTTGAAAACTTCAAAACCTAGATCACACTTAAAATAAAAAACAAGTTAATGATTTTATCACATGATCAATTAATCAATGTTTAGAGTCTTTCTTATCTGATCATATTAATAGTGACAAATCAAAGAGCTGTCTGTATCCTGTGCCACTGCTACTAAAACAATGCTGTGGGAAAAGCCCTCCCATTTTTCCATACTTAATAGAATTTATTTTTAAGTCAATTAGAATAGAAAGGGGCAAGAAAACTCCTAGTCTGGAAGCTAAAGAAGAGGATTCCAAATGCACTAACATTTAACTGCATTTCATTCAAGGTTGTAAAATATTGTTATTTGCAAATTTGATATAAAAGAAGTTGCTTCTAAAAGGTTGTAGAGAGACATCCCTTCAAGATGGCAGAATAGACAGTCCCCAGAATCACTCTCCCACAAATCAACCAATTTACAACTATAAAAAAGCAACAACAGCCAAGCTGGGGATGCTAGAGCTCAAGGGAAGAGGAGGATAGACCAACAGAGTGCATGAAGGCAGGAGAAGCCACTATGAAAGAAAACCTGCTCTGAACATTTCGAATCCTGGCCACTTTTAGGCTGGAGCTACTGAGCACACAGAACAGGAGCTGGCAAAAGCCGCATATGTGCCCTTTGGATGAAATTGCTTGGAGATGCCAAGGGAGAAGAGGGCTTTGGTGGCCCCAGGCCAGCAAAACTACTTATAGAGTTCTTGTGGACCCACACAGGAGCAAGGATCCACAACAACTGAAGAAAAGAAGCCACTCAGAGGCTGGTGAGTCATTGCAAGGGACCAGAGTACATCCCGTCTCATGGGAAGTGTTTGGGGCACAGGTGATAGGGAAGATGGGCTCACTGGGGGAACACTGGTGCACAGCAAGGACAGCTGATCTGCTCCCCAATCAGTGTAGGACCACTCAGAGGAGACTGGTCAGGAATATAGAATTACATGGTGTACAGATTGATGAAAAGACTCAGACCCAGACCAGAGTTTCTACACAACCCAGGTGCATTGGATATCACTAGACGCAGAAGTACCTATAAAGTCAACCATTAAAACTTGAGCTTTACAAAAAGCCTTCCCTAGGGAATCAGCAGCAAAGCAGCAATTTAGCTCAACCACAGAACTCAAGTACTGGTCCCTACAGGAATGGGGGTTCCCCCATTTTAGAAGTAAGCAAAGGACAACAAATTAGTTCCAGTGCAGAGTTTAAGTGGTGGGAACAGAAAAGAATCCAACACAGAACTGAAAGATAAAACAAAGTACCCACAACCAGAGACAAAGTTTGGTATTATCTAGTAAAGGTCTCATTTCAGCAAAGAACACCTATAACACCTAGAAGGACCAGAAGTCCCCTGGGCTACCAAGCCAGAAAGGGATGAGGGCCAGGGGCCTCAGCCATGACCCCTGACACCCACAACAAGTCCCAAGGGTCCCAGCTACACTCCCCCAATATGCACAACCAGCCCAGCGTTGACCACCAAGCCACTGCAGGAAGCACCCTGGGCTCTCCTGAGCCAGGGCAGTGAGGAGCCAAGGCCATTGACCACATACCCCCAACACACAGAACCAGCCCAGCAACAACCACTGAGCTGCAACAAGAAGGGCCCCAGGTTCCCGAGCTGGGGTGGTGGGGGTTGAGGGTTTTGCCACACCCCCCTGACATCTGCACCCAGCCTGGCAGTGATCAAGCCACCACTGGAAGCCCCCTGGAATGAGGGGGTTGACACAGGCCTCAATCCTGCCCCTCCTCCTTCCTCCTTCTCAAATCTCATTTCCTTCCTCTTTCCCCTCCCTCCCAATTGCTCTGCAACACCATCATAGAATGTAAAAAGTAAAATAGTAATTAAAAAAATACACACAAAAAAGTTGTGGAAAAATAGAATTAAAAGAAAACGAATATTTCAAAGAAATTTTTGAAGATCCCTATACATTTCAGTAAGGAAAAGAGAATCCTAGCAAATAATATATGAATTAGTCAGAGACTGGTTTTAGAAAATAAAACAAAACTGATTATTTGATATTTATATCAGATCTTAACTAGAATATTAGGATGATTATTTTATATTTAGATTGAATAAATATTTCAAAAGTAGTCTGTTTCCTGAACTTTCCAACATATTGCTATGTGAAGATTTCTTATGTATGTGTATATATATATTGTTCAATTTGTTTTTAATTTTTTAATTGAAACATAATTGATTATACATATTTATAAAATAGAGTTGGCTATCAGTATTTTTGTATAGTATGTGATGATCAAATCAATATTATTAGCATTTTCATCATTAAAATCATAATTATTCTTTGTGTCCCTTACCCAAATACTCTGTAACTCTGCTCTCCCTCCCCCTCTCCCACCCCTAGTAACTATAGGTCTGTTTTCTCCCTCTGAAAGTACAATGTTTTATTGTGGTCTTGCTTTCTGCCTTTCTTTCTTAGCTCTCACTTATGAGTATGGACATGTGGTATTTCTCTTTCTGTGCCTGACTTATTGCACTTAGCATAATTTTCTCCAAGCTCATTCATATTGCTGCAAATGGCAGAATTTCATTCATCTTATGATTGAGTAGTATTCCATGATGGATATGTACCACATTTTCCTTATCTAGTCATCCATCAGTGGGCATTTAGGTTGTTTGCAGATCTTGGTGTGATGGACATGAGAGTGCAGGTATCCCGTTGACATGATGATTTCCATTCTTTCGGGTGTATACCCAGAAGTAGAATTGTTGGATCATACAGTAGTTCTATCTGTACTTATTTCAGAAACCTCCATACTCCTTTCTGTTTTCCATAATGGCTATACTATTTGACAGTCCCAACAACAGTGCAGAAGGGTTCCCTTTTCTCCACATCCTTGAAAACATTTGTTATTCTCAGTCTTTTGGATATTAGCCAGCCTAACTGGAGGGAGATGATTTCTCAATGTGTTTCTGATTTGCATTTCCTGAATTCTGAGTGATGTGGAGCATTTATTCAAATGTCTGTTGGCCGTTCACATATCATCCTTTGAGAAATGCCTATTTAGTTCCTTTGCCCATTATTAAATTGGGTTACTTGTTTTTTTGCTGTTAAGCTCTTTGAGTTCATTATATATTCTAGATATTAATATTTTGTCAGATGCATATTTGGAGTCTTTTGTTGTTCCATATGAATGTTAGGATTGTTTTTTCAATTTTTGTGAAGGATGTCATGGTATTTTGGTGGGGATTGCACTGAATCTGTAGATTGCTTCTAATAGTGCGGACATTTTCATGATGTTATTTCTTCCAATCCATGAACATGGAATGTCATTCTATCTTTTGGTATCCTCTGTAATTTCTTTCTGCAGTGTTTTGTAGTTCTCATTGCAGAGATGTTTCACCATTTTGTTTAAATTTACACCTAGGTATTTTATTCTTTTGGCAGCTATTGTAAATGGGCTTGCTTTCTTTTTCTGTTTGTTCATTTTTGGTATATAAGAACACTACTGATTTTTGTGTATTGATTTTGTATCCTGCAACTTTACTGAATTCGCTTATGAGCTCTATGAGTTTTTCGGTAGAAGTTATGGCTTTTTCTATATATAGAATTATGTTATCTGTGAACAGTGACAGTTTGACTTTGTCTTTTCAAGTTTGGATACCCTTTACTTGTTTCTCTTGCCTAATTGCTCTGGCTAATACTTCCAGTACTATGTGAACATCAGCAGTCTCCAAACAAAGAAAAGCCCAGGCCCAGATTGACTACTGGATTCTACCAAACCTTTAAAGAAGAATTAACACCAATTATTTGCAAAGTCTCCTAAAAAAATTTAAACAGAAGCCATTCTCCCAAGTTCATTCTATGAAGCCAGAATCACCTTGATACCAAAATCAGACAAAGACACAACAAAATGGAAAGCTACAGGCCAATATCCTTGATGAACACAGATGCAAAAATCCTCAACAAGTTATTAGCAAACAGAATACAACAGCATACCCAAAAGTTTATACACCACGATCAAGTGCAATTCATCCCAGGGATGCAAGTATAGTTCAACATGTGCGTATTAATAAATGTAATACATCACATCAACAAAAGCAATGACAAAAAACATATGATTATCTCAAAAGAAGCAGAAATATCATTTGAAAAAAAAATCAGCATTGTTTCATGATAAAGGCCTCTCAAAAAATTAGGTATAGAAGGAAAGTATCTCAACACAATAAAAGCCATATATGACAAACCCACCACCAACATCATCCTGAATGGGGAAAAAACTAAAATATTTTCATGTAAGAATAGGAACAAGACAAAGATGCCTACTCTTCCTATTCACAGGTATTTGATCTGGGGGAAAAATTGTACATCATATTTACAATAAATGGTGAGAATGTACCTGGTGAGAATTTTTCTGACTCAATGAAATTTAACCATTTTTAGGCAAGCCAATCAATCCCGAGTTGAAAAAACAGAGGAATCTATACCTGTACAAATCACTGTGAAACTACAGAATGGCAATAAATGAAAAAAATATATATAAAAAGCAGCCGGGGGTGGGGGGCAAACCATGTGTAATCTAGAAATGAAAGACAAAGAGAACAAGAGCTGACTTTTTAATAGCAACAATGGAAGTAAGCAAGCAGTGGATTATATATTCAAAGTTTGGTTAAAAACAAGCACACTGTCCATCAGAATTCTATATCCAGTGTTGACAATTAAATTATGACTCCCAAAAGATATATTCAAGACCTAATGTATAGTATCTTAGAATGTGACCTTTCTTGGAAATAGGCTTTGTACAGATGTAATCACTCAAGTTAAGATGAGTTCACAGTGGAGTATGGTGGACCCTTACCCAATATGACTGGAAAGAAGAGGAGAAGAGACAAAGACACACAAAAGAGAAAGCCATGAGACAATGAAGGTAGAGATTAAACTACCATAGCCTAAAGGCAACAAATGCCAAGAACTGACAATAAGCCCCCAGAAGCTAGGAAAAAGCAAGCAAGGATTTTCCCATACAGGTTTTAGAGGGAGCATGGCCCTGCCAACACCTTGATTTCACACTTTCAGACACCAAAACTGTGAAATAATAAATTTTGTTGTTTTAAGCCACCCAGTTTGTGGCACTTTGTTAGGAGCCCTGGGAAACTAATACACTTAGATAACTTACATTTTAGTAATTGTGTACAGACTAACACTAACAGGTTTTGTGATAAAACATCTGAAAAACAATAACAACACAATGACTTATGAAGGAACATCAGAGAAGCAGTAAGTAGTATGAAAAGTCAAGAATATGGTAAATTATACATCTCTAAACAAACAGATTTATAAAGAATAAATTAATACTATCTACTTTCTAGAGATAAAAAAGTTAAAATCAAAATGTTGGATCACGATAATATAAAAGCCACTAAGAGTGTGTTTGAATTAAAGAATAATTCTAAGGTGCCTATATTGTTTGGGATGAGGTTTTAAAAAAAAAAAAAAAGCTCTAGAATTTGTTTAGTTGAATTTCCATGTTGAGATTTTCTGGAAAAAGAAAAGTATAATCCCACACAGTAAAGTGAGCAAAAAAGGAAAATGAGATAGTGGTGAAGGGAATACCAATCAATACAAAATAGAATAAAAGAGAGAATAATAAACCAAGCAAAAATTAAATTATAGAATATTCTAAATAAAATGTCTAAATATTTTATAACCACATCCATTTAAAAAGAAAAGGTTCATCAGATCAAGTTTCTTAAGAAGCTTTATACAATTTGTATTAAAATGAAAGCACAAAATGACTCTAGGTAAAAGTATAGCAAAAGATAACTATGTAATATTAACTATAAAAAATTGCTGTAGCTATATTAAATTCACCAGGAAGTTAAGACAGTTCTAAACATGTACACATCTAAAGCACTACTTCAAAAATGGAAAAATTGACAATTTTACTAATATATTAGAAAATTTAAGCATATCACTCTCATACATGTCACTCTGATATATCCAGCAGACAATAAAAGGCAATAAGAATTTTAATGTAAATTACAATTTTGATTGATTGGTCATATATCAAACATTGCACCAGAATTCCTATGAAACACACACAGAAGAAATTTTGAGAATTGAAATTATTAATAAAATTTACAAAATAAAATAATTAAAAGTTAAAAAATAATTTATAGCAATAATAATATAGAGTTTATAAAATATGTAAAAAGTAAAATGTACAAAAACAAGGAGCTGGCTGGTTAGCTCAGGTGGTTAGAACGCGGCCTTATAACACCAAGGTCAAGGGTTTGGTTCCCTGGGCTGACCAAGCACCAGAAAAAAAAAAAAATGTACAAAAACAAGAAAATAATGAAGGGGGATGGGCATGTAATATTAAAATATCCTTTTGTTCTACATGAAATGTCATAATATTGTTGTTAGGTGGACTATGATAAGTTTAAAATATGTATTGTAACACTAAAGCAATTACTAGGAAACTAACACAAAGAAGTAAGGCTAAAAAACCATCAGTGGAGATAAAATACAATCACGAAAAATACTCAATTAATCCAAAATAAGGAAAAAAAGAGGAAACAGGAAAAAAGTACAGATGGGTGAACTAGAAAACAAATAGAAGCAGGGTAAGTTTGAACCTAAGCATATTAATAATTGCATTAAGTGCAAGTTGCCTAAGCATTACAGTTAAAGACAGAAATTATAAAACTGGAAAAAAATAAGAACCAATTATATGCTGTTTACAATACATACATTTTAGTCACAAAACCACAGATAAGTTAAATAAAAAAGATTAATTAAAACAAAATATGCTGTTCAAACTCCATATGAAAAGTAAAGTCACTTTATTAAATAGAGAACAGTTCAGGACAAGGGCTAGTACCAGAGATAAAAAGATTGCCATAATGACAAATGTGTGTATGCACCTATTAACAGAGTTCCAAAATAAATGATACAATTACTAATGAAATGAAAGAAGAAATAGAAGAAATACAAACAATTATATCTGGAGATTTTTAGCATTCATGTCTCAGTAATTAGTAGTTTAAGTAGACAAAAAAAGACAGTAAAGATATAGGAGACATAAATAATATTAATAACAAATTAGATTTATTTGGCCTTTATAGAATACCATCAATTCCACCATCAACAACTGAATGCATATTATCTTCAAGTACAGATGGAGCAGTCACCAAAATAGTCTATATGGTAGGGAAACATTTCAATAAATTTATGAGGATTTATGTTATACAGAGTAAGAGACTATATAATTCCCTCTAAGACTGTAACAAGGTAAGAATGCTGCCTCCTACTACTTCAATTTACTATTGTCTTAGCCTGTGCATTAGGACAAGAAAAAAATAATAATAATGGGCATATACATTTAAATGGAAAAAGTAAAACTATATATATTTGAAGAATGAGTGCCCTTGTGCATGAAAACTCCTAGGAATCTACAAAAATACCACTAGAACTAATAACAAGTTCACAGAATTCAACGTCAGTATAAAAAAAAAATTAGATGTATTTCTGTAATGTAGCAATTATAACTAGAAAATTATATTTTTAAATAACATTTAAAATAATATCAAAAATATGAAAAACTTAGGAATAAATACAAGAAAATATATAAAAACCTCAAACTCCATAGGACAGCCAAAGCAATTTTGAAAAGAACAAATTTGGAGAACATATATAATGTGATGTAAAAACTTACTAAAATGCTAACATAATCAAGATATTGTGATATTGGCAATGGATATTGATCAATGAAATATCTGAAGGGTTAATTGATTTCTGACAATGATGCCAAGATAATTTAATGACGAAAGCATAGTATTTTCAAAAAACGCTGCTGGAAAACCTGGGTACCCATGTGGAAAAATGTATATATAAACATTTTTCTTTCCCAAACACACAAAAAAACCCCAAATGGATCACAGAACTAAATATAAAAGCTAAAATTATAAAACTATGTTAGAAATATGGGTAAACATATTTTCACAACATTGGAGTAAGCAAACATTTATTTGATAGTAAATAAATCACTAATCATTAACAAAAAATGATAAATTGGACTTAGCAAACTTAAAACATTATGTTCTTCAAAAACATTGTTAACAAAATGAAAAGGAAAGGAACTATGTAGGGTAAAAATATTCACAGTATATCTATCTGACAAAGTTTTGTATTTAGAATGTGTAAAGAAAAGAAACCTATCATTAAAAGGGCTAAGGATAAGAAATATTTCACAAAAAGAGACATAAAAATGGCCAGTATGCATATGGAAATATGCTCAACATCCTTAGTCACTACAAAAGCACAAATTAAAAACAAATGAAAAACCTCTACACACTTGAAAGAATGCCAAAGACAAACAAGCAAGCAAAATAAGAAATGAAATCCTGACAATCCAGAAATAGTGAAGATGTGGAGCAGCTAGAAATCTCATACATTTCTGATGGAATCAATTGATGAACTGTGTGTTCATCCATTTTGGAGAATTGTTTGCTAATTTCTTATCAAATTTAACTTATACTTTTCATGTGATCTACCAATTTTAATTTTAGATATTCACCTAAGATTAAAAAAAATTTTCATACACACACATAAATAAAAATGCAAAGAAGCTTTATTCATAACAGTCAAAAACTGAATAAAACCCAAGTGTCCATCAACCAGATGAATAGATAAACAAATTGTGGTAAACTCATACAATAGAATACAGTGAAATTTACTGAAAAGAGAGAACTACTGACATTACAATACAATATGGATGAATCTCAAAACCACTGTGCTCAGTGAAATCAGCCAGACACTAAGGAGTACATATTATATACACTCATACAAGACTCTAGGTGAAGCAAAAATAATATAGCAACAAATCAGATCAGTGGTTTCTCGGGGTCAATGGGCAGGAAGGGGCTCACTAGTTTGAGACGCAAAGGAACTTTTTGTGTTGATGGAAAGATTCTGTGTTAATTGTGGTGGTGGTTATGTGCACATGTTTTCAATATGCTTAAAATAGGTGCACTTTATTGCATGCATATTATACCTCAACCCAGTTGATTTAAAAAATTAAGCACATACTAGGCCATGAAGAAAATCTTTACTAATTGGTGACTTTGTGTCTTTCTGTTTGTCCTGAACAATTTAACAATTTCCCTGATCTTTAGTTTCCTAAGTTCTTACCAATTTTATTAGGATAAAAAGCAATAATGTACAGTATACATAGGAAAGGCACAATAAATGTTGGTTCCATTTTTCACTAACTTATAGAAATTCTCTAATCAGAGAAATTGTGGTTTCTGTATTAGTCCATTTCTGTTGCTTATAACAAAATACCTGGAACTGGGTGATTTATAAAAAAATGAAATGTATTGCTTATAGTTTTGGAGGCTGGGAATTCCAAACTCCAGGGAACACATCTGCTGAAGGCCTTGTTGGTGGTGACAGTTACCCAGGGGTGTCACATGGAAGAGAAATGCAGAGCAGAGAGCTAACCTCAGTTGGCTCCTTTTGAAGCCATCAGAATCACCCCCATGACCATCATTAATCTGTGAACTTATTACTCAGTGAATGGATCAATCTATTCACTAGGCATAGTCCTCACAATCCAATCACCTCTTCAAGGACCCACCTTTCAATTACCATAATAGGATTTCCTACCCTCCCAAGAGTCACAGTGGGGATCAAGCTTCTAATTCATAAAACTTGGGGGACACAATTTAATCCTTATCAGCTTCTATCCTTCTATAATGATTTTCTAATAAATTTTATAACTCATTTTTCGCAACTCTACTCCAAGGCCATTAGACCACAGTCTGTGCTATCACTATTAAATATATAGTTTTTTGTTTTGTTTTGTTTTGTTTTTAATTCAGGGAGCACAGGTGTAATATGCCAATTCTATCAGCTAAACAATATTTTGTAGAAGAAGCAAATATTTTCTGAATTGATTCAAGTATTTGCAAACTATATGTCTGACAAGGGATTAGTATCCAGAATATACAAGGAACACAAGTAACTACACTGTAAAAAAAACTAAAAACCCAATTAAAAAATGGGCAAAGAAACTGAAGAGACACTTTTCTAAGGAACATATACAAATGGCCGACAGTCACTTAAAAATATGCTCAACATCATTTATCATCAGGGAAATGCAAATTAAAACCACATTGAGATATCACCTCCCACCAGTTAGACTGGTTATAATCAAAAAGATAGAGAATAACAAATGCTAGAGAGGATGTGGAGAGAAGGGAATGCTCCTGCACTGTTGGTGGGACTGTAAGTTAATACAACCACTATGGAAAACAGTATGGAGGTTTCTCAAACAATTACAGATAGAACTACTAGAACTACTATCTAGTCCAGCAATCCTACTTATAGATATATATCCACAGGAATGGAA
This sequence comes from Galeopterus variegatus, assembly GCF_000696425.1. Taxonomy (NCBI): domain Eukaryota; kingdom Metazoa; phylum Chordata; class Mammalia; order Dermoptera; family Cynocephalidae; genus Galeopterus; species Galeopterus variegatus. Next base: position 178,351 of record NW_007726116.1, on the reverse strand, counting down.
ATAATTATGTTGAAGGAATATCTGCATCCTCATGTTAATTGCAGCTGTATTTACAATAGCCAAGATATGGAACCAACCTATATGTCCATCAAGGGACAACTGGATAAGGAAAATGTCATATATATACACCATGAAATGCTACTCTGCCATAAAAAAGAATGAAATTCTGCTATTTGCAGCAATATGGATGAGCTTGGAGAAAATGATGTTGAATGAAATAAGCCAGGCACAGAGGGAAAAATACTGCATTAGCTCACTCATAAGTGGAAGCTAAGAGAGAAGGAAAGAAGGAAAGATAAACCACAGTGGTGGGTTGGACTTGCAGAGGGAGAGAGCATACCAAGGGCTTCCCGGGAGGGAAGTGGGGGGAGGCAGAGGGAGGTCAGGGATTAATTAGGTGGGGGACATGGGGAATAATCACAATTTGTGGTAATGGGCTTGCTGATAGTATTGATCTGATCATCATATCTTGGGCATAGGTGATGATGGTCAGCTTTGCACCCCATGAATACACATAAAAAACAAAAAATTTTTTTTGATAGTTATATTCTAAGAAGTCTGAGGCTAGTCTTTTATTGATTTTAAAATCTTACATTAAATGCACTGTGGTAAATTTCCTGTAAGATACAAAGATGAAAAAGACATGATCACACCATCATGTAACTAACATTTAAAAAAAATTACTAAAGACATAATTAAGGAAACTAAATAGGAGAGTTTTCATGACAGTATAATTATGTGAATGTTTTCTGGGTGGCAGTTGATTTGTCATCCAGTTATTTCTAAAATTTTCTACGCTTTTGACTTAGTAAAAACAGTGATCTATTTATTGGAGGGAAATTCAGTTCATTTTTATTTGTTTATTTCATGAAGAAAAAGCAACACGCTAGAGTGCAAGTTGGTCCCACTATAAATCTGATATATATATATATATATATATATATATATATATATATATATAGCTAGTGCTATTTTCCAGACATACATTATAAGAAAAAGTAAAAATAAAATCTTGTAGATCATTCCATGTATTTCCAATTTTCTAATTTATTACAGGTTCGGGTAAGTTTTGCTTGAAACTATTTCTCTAACTAAAAATATCAGAACTAATGGCCTAAGCATGAAATTTTCTCTCTTTAACCCATTTACAATGGTCAAGCATAGTCAAGCATACTCTTTCCAAATTACCTATTGAAAACCTGTTCACCAAAATCAGACTTCTGGTCAAACCGGATGCTGATTATCCTAATGACTTTTCAGTAACAAATATATAAACAACAGCAACAACAGGTTCGATGAGTGTAAAATACATTCCTTTTACAAATATTTAGATTTCTAGTTATAATCTCTGTAAATTTCATATTAAAGAATAAATTTGCTTTACCCTATTTCAGAAAAAAAAAAAAATTCAGAGTTGCTGCATGTGCATATTAAAACCTGTGACTTCTCAGATGAGTCCATATTTACCAGCAGGGCTCACCCAGAGAGGCCAGCTGAAAACGCAGTGTACTTTCCCCTTACTGTGGTCAGTGAATCAGCAAGTGTTACAGGAGTTCAGGGTGAAATGCCAGGTGCTATTTCAACAGTCCTTCTTTCACAATGCTTAGGGTGGGGTCACTCTGTTAGACCCTGATAAGGTTACTGGAACTCAGTTCCCCGGGTGTTCAAGTTAACATCCTCTACCCTCATGCTCTCTGAATGCAGAAGGTAGTCACAGAGACCTGGTTCCCTTTTTTGGGCAAAGGCTACTCAACCGCAAGCTGCTTATTAAACTCTGTCTGGAAAATATTATTCACTGAAATCATGTCTCAATAGCACAAAGTTTAATTTTGTAATTAACCAAACCATCTGTCATTGCAAGGCTCTCTTAAGGACATCCAAATGGAGGAGCTTTTACTTGTAGAACCTTGCATGGTGAGTGGTGGTTTTTGTAATGAGTGATTGTGAGAAGGAAACGGTATGAATTTCAAATGATGGCTACAAATAGATCGTCAACTTTCTTCAGCCTTTGATAACTTACCAACACAGAACAAACTAATTTCCTAAAGAAAATGCCCTGCATCTTTTGGTAAACAGATTATTGCCCTTTCTTTAAAATGTTTTGCTCTGCTTTATAAAATAAAGTTCATCTGAACATAGATGTTGCACCAAAGGACTCTCCATCTGTGTTTTCACTGTGTGTGAATAATAGCAACCTTTACTTGAAAATTTAGGAAGGATGACTGAACAATCAGCAATACGTATGTAACTTATTCTCCCTTTTAGATTTCAAGGTTTTTTGTCTTGTTAAGCATCCACAGATATTTAGAACACATACAAATGCAAAGATATCAAGTAATCAGATATCTAGAAGCAATAAAAGACTATCAGTTGGACATGTCTTGAATCAGGTTTGCATTAGGTTTGGATCTTTAATGACTTTTGTGTCACATATTTGGATCTGGCAACATCCAAACAACTCTGAACCAATGGCCTAGACAAAAATCTTAAAGACCAATTTCGACTATGGTGGTTTTGTTTTTGCACATATATTTTAAATATGTCAGAAAATTTGTAGAACTTCTAAAATTAAATTATACCCCTATATCATTATAATTGCAATATAATTACCAAATAATATGAAGTCGCATATATAGGAAATTATTCTAATTGAATTTACACAATTCTTTCTTACCAGTTTATGTCATTACATTTTGATACGTATAGTCCATAGAAAGGATACATAGATGCCAGAAGAGTAAGGGTGATAGGCACATATTGATTGTTAGGCTTTTCCACAACACCTTGATCCAATCAGTATTTAAAGTTTTAGTTAATAGCCGAATAGATGTTTTCATGGTCAAGAAGGATATTTGGTCCTAGATTACCTAAAACATCTTAAACTTAATGTTGAAATGCCACTTGCATAGATCCTTTACTTCATTGATGAAGATAGACAGGGAAGCAGTTCTAGACACTGAAAAAGTTAGTTTGTATTGGGTGAGCTATTTTCCGATGAGATCAGTCTAGCCCTGCCACCTGCACTCCAAAAGATTGGTCCCGAGAGGGTGATGATGTCATTATGCCAACACCATCACATCTCAGTGTTGTTATATTGAGTCAGCCAAACTTGGCCCCGTATTGGTCTGGTTTCTGTTCTTCTAGCTTAAACCCACGCAGTTTGGAAATGGTATTATTTTAAAAAACATAATGTCTTCATTTATAATGGTCTTAATTATCAATTACTCTCTCAGAATGTTACCTGGATAATGACTAAAAATCATAAGACTTGACCTCAAATAGAACATTATAGGTTTTACCTTTTAAAAGTTATGTGGCTAATACGCCACTTATGAGAACTTTTTTAGCATGTAATCTGTATGTGAACATTGGTTGCCAGAAAAAAATTGCCAGGAAAGGCAGAGGGAGAAAAGAAAGACATTAGATATTCCTAAATTTCAAACTATTTTAACTAATTAAGGAAAAAGAAAACCCTATTAGGTAACTCCAGGTTGGGGTCATATGCACAACCAGTATTTCACAAACCTCAGTGAAGATATTAGAGGGAAAAGCCCATCAAGATTAATACAACTATTGGGTGTGTTATAGTTTCTAATTTTACACCCATATTTATTTTTTATTAGTGCATAGCTGTTAAATAAAATACTAAGTGCATTTCACATGCCATGTTTTTAGAAAATTTTTCAATAAAAATCTATCTGCCTTTTTGAAGTATGTCTATAATCATCCACTTTGGTTTGGAGCTTAGTTTTAAGTAGCACGTAAGTAGCTTACATCTCGAGGTAGGCAGTCAAACTCTTTACCTCTGAAGATTACTGGAAGACCTTCATAAAAGACAAATAATAACAACAACAACAAAACAACAAAAAGAGAGATGTAATTCCATTCAATACCAATGTTAAAAAACATCACCCGCATTAGAATTAAGAGAAGTTATTCAATATCTTAAAGGTGCATATTTAAGACTTTCATTAATAATAATTTTAAAAAGTAGTAATCAATACTACTGAAAAAATTCTGCTTATTATTATTGATTATTTGAGAGGGACTATTTTGAAAAGTGAAAATCTTTTCCAATCTTGCCCATTCTCCCCATCAGAGCTAATACTTAGTAAAAAA
>NW_007726116.1:99345-173765 GCF_000696425.1 Galeopterus variegatus | reverse complement strand
TATATATATATATATATATGGTGAGCAAGGTAGCAGTCCATTCTGACCTTAGGTTAATTTCCTTAAATAAAGGATCTTATTGAAATAATAATTTAAAAATTACACATTTTTTAAATGCCTCTCACTTTGTTACCATGTAACATTGCTAAATTGTCCAGATAAAGCAAATTTTCCTTTTATCTGTTTAACTATGTTTTAAAATCTTGTGACTAAAGTCATAAATCTGAGAAGGATAAATAATCTCTTTCCATTTTCACTGAAGTAAATAAAACATTGGAAGAAAGCAAAGATAAAGAACTGCACAGGAAAAACACTAAAATTGTTGTTTTAAAATATCTCTTTTCATTATTGAGCTATACATGCCATATTTATCAGCAGAAATTGGTACAGATAGGGCTAGTTATATGCAACTGAGTCATCCAGTTTGGTAATTTACCAAAAATAAATCCCTACAGTTCAACACCCTTGCTCTACCTCCACACATAGTTTTAAGCAGAGTTTTAGGTTTGTTCAAGATTTAAATATTACTAATTACCAAGGTCCAAAATAGCATATTATTTTCCTTAATACTTTTTAATTCATTTGGCTATTAGAATTACAAGGTGCTATCAAAAATGAGCAGAATGTAAGTCAAATTATGTTTACCAAAAGAAACATTTTCAGGTAATTCAAACCAATTACAAATGTTTCCCTTCAAAACCTACCAATGGGTTTGTTATTGAATACACTAAGAAGAAAGAAATATTTTTATACTGAACTTCTACAATACTGGCTTTGGTGCAAGTTATCATCTAACAAAAGTGATTAATTGTTTTAGGATTTTAATTTAACCTATTTTTGCCATTGGATAATTTCAGAAAGAAACTGTTAAGAAATTTTCTAATTCTCAATTACTATTGCTTTAAAATCATAGAAAAATCTTTAATAAAGCTCAAAACATGAGTTTTTGTCCTTAAAATCAAAAAATAAATTACAATGGAAATTACCTGAAGAATTTAACGTTTATTCAAAGAGAAAAAATAAGTATTCAAATATTCTATATTTGGGGGTAATAATCTGTTTTAGAATTTTAAAAATTTGTTCTAATTAAAATAACTGTGAGAATTAAAATGGTTAATTTCTGTTTGTTGTAGATAATTCTTTGGCAATAATGTTCAACTGCTTTGAATGCATTTTTAAAATATGCTTCCAGAGCTTTTAAGAGGTCTCCTTAAAGTCCTCAATACTTTTGGTTTCTGAAACCTTCCTTACTGGAAGAGAGACTAAAGAGAGATTAAAGAGAGACACAGACTACTTTACACAGACCAGTTCAGAGAGTCTTCCCCAAAAGGGACCATTCTGATGATCTTAAACAATCTACTCATATATAAGCTATATTATTGAGTATGGCTAAATTTACTCTTTCTGTTAGGATGTTTGGGTGTCACAGAGAGCAAACCATGACAGTCTACATATCAGTAAGAAAAGTCAATATAGTATCATAAAACATGTGCAGTGGGCCTAATTCTCTCTAGTTAATAATTTTTCATTTTTGTTTTTGTTTTTTGATATCCTAGAGCCACGTCTATGTAAAGTCAAACTATTTACCCTATTTTATGAACCTGGGTTAATCTGCATTGATAGTGTTTCATTATAGAGTCCATCTCAAAGCAATATTGTATATTTCCCCAAAGAGATTATGATATTGATGCCTTATGGATCAGGCATTGATGACCTTCTATATCAGCACCTGTCAGCATGAGAAACAACTAAAATAGGTCTCCATTTTCTCATCAATAACATGGGTAATAATTATTTCCACTGGGACCTGTGAGTGAGAAAAAGAAATACTAACCTAGCTTTGTATATGGTAGGCAGAAATAGATTTAGAACAAGGAAATATGTATATTAATTTTATTATTTCTCTCATTTCTCTTACACCAGGGACTCTTAACAAAGCAGTTGAGAAGTCCAGTTCTAATCCGACTGCATAAATTAGGGTGAGTTTACACTCAGGTGGTAAATTCTAATTCTAACAACTCTACCCAGTTTGCAAATATGGCTAAGATACTTCTTTTTTTCCTACTGTCTGTTCTCTCCCTCCCACCCCCACCACATACCACCTTCTCCAAATTAACACCTCCTACCCCAACCCCAAACATTCTGGCTCCTCTTGATAGCTTATAAATCCTGTATCAAACACCTGTGTGTGTAATTTGTTCCAAGAGAAAACATGATCTCTCTTCACTAGCAAATAAAGCATATGGCATTTGATTCTCTAAGTACACTCTCAAATATTTTAAGCAACTTCTTGATTTTCATAATTCCGGCTTCTGAAGTGCTTCCTTTTTTTCACCTCAATTTCAAAATTACTAGGTATCATATGATTATTGTAAAGCTGTGCATTTTGCAAATCAACCTCAATTATTATTAGCCTTTGCTTTTTCAGCAGGAGAAATAAATTCCCCACAGTGGCCATTCATTTGCCTCTCAGCATGATCTCGTCCCTAAAGAAACTTGAATCTGATTTTACTTCCTCTTTACTTGTTGGAAAACAAATGTTTGATTTGGGGTGAGCATTCATGTGAGTTTTAGGCACACATACAGGTAACAGCATGTTCCCAGCACCACCTTAACCATTTAGGCGATTTCAAATTCCCAGGAATGGGACTTGTTTCACAGGAAAGCAAAGCACTGGGGATTAGTAGGTAAGCAATTTGGAAGACTTAAGAAATGCAATTCCTCCCAGTAACTTGCTGCACTCTGCCCTCATTCCTTCCTTCAAGCTAGAAAGACTTGGGGGAAGGTTGCCAACCCATTAGCATTTCCAGAACTGAACATAGTTTCTTGGAAATATTCTCTTCCCAAGATAGTACTATTGGAATGATAACAAGAAATATTGAGCCCAACTTTCCTGGCTCTCTTCAGGTTTGTGGGGAATAGGGTAGTTTCGAAGATCTGCTGTTGCAGTCACCTATGACAAAAATCTGAAAGTTTAAACATCTGTAGTTTATGATTTTTTTTCTCTCTCTTTGACTTTCTCCTACAAAGGAGTCTTTATGCAGGGGCTGGTTAAAATATGATGAGAACCCTAACACCCTTCATGTCACAATATTCTTAAGATCTCCTATTTTTCACCATATTTCCATGGATGATAGTCTCATTGAAGGACAAACGTGGTTATGACTCTTAACAACAAAGAAGGAAAGAAAAACCAAAGAGAGTATGGGAATATTAGATTTAATTACAAGTATTGTAGGCAATTTCATGTAAGCAATAGAATAAAAGAAAAAAATCACTTCCCTGCACTGGAGAAGGAAAGATTCAATATTTTAAAAAGGTAGCTTATAACAGATGTTTAGGTCAATTAATCTATTTTTTTGTTTTTCTTTCCATCAGCAACTTTCATTTCCCTCGACTCTCCCTATAAGGAATTATGACTTTTAGTGGGACCCACCTGAAATCAGACAACTTAAATATGAGCACATGATCAATGTATGTTTTAAAGCCTGCAGAGGGACATGATTGTACAACAGTCTATTGTACATAGACTGTTTGCATATGTTGCAGTAGTTTATGCCAGGAATTTTTTACCTTTTTTTTTTAATAGAGAGCATAATGTAAATAGTGCCCTCTGGAGTTCTGCAGTTTGGTGGCCCCCAAACTCTTGTATGTTATTTGGGCTGCTCACTTCTGAAAACACTAGTTCAACTATATAGACACAATTTTGGGTGAGGAATGCATTCCATTTCAAAACCTCTCGATAAGAGAATATTAAAGAATGTCAAACAAATGAGTAATGCTAGATTCTCATATACTTGTTAATAATATTATTCCCAGAATATAGGTTCTTAGAATTATCACCTTGTGTATCTCGTGAGCTTCATCTACAGTCATTCAACATGAATTTGGGTTTCAAGCCTATTGGTAGCACACCGTCTACTCAGATCACATCTATGCAAGGTACACTGCTGCCCCAAATCCTGAACCCAGGATTTTCTGCGTCACATTTAATTTTTATTCTGTCTCCTCTGTCTTACTGCATTTATAAAAAAGGACTGTTTGAATATACTATTGCAGCTATTTGCAACGGTCTGGCTGCAGTTACACTAATTCAAATCAATCGGTAGCTATTTACATTCTTTGTGAAACTCACGGTGAAAGATGATGTAGCAGTTCATCATCCTGAAGAGCTTTCCCTATGTTTTGTGATATCATCATGACATGATGTAAAGCACTATTGGACAGGTTGTACTGCCCAGGTGTCACTACACCTTGTGTCAAAAATCTGAAACCTCTTTTGTCAGTTGGCTATTTGGCTTATGTCTCCAGAAATTCTCAGCTACATAATGTTGGAATTCACAGTTCAGAGAGGAGTTGATATATACTTATTTCTGTGCTTAGACAACATCCCTCAAACCTATCATTCTCGTCTGTGCAGATTTTCAGATGAGATCAGGTGCATTCAGGGTCTTGTGGCTGTAGACCTGAAGACTTTCAATAACTTGATGAGGGTGAGGATGATAGATTTGAGGGATGTTATCTAAGCATACAAATCTTTCCATGAACTTTTTCAAGTACACTTATAGAAGGCAGAAAATAATACCTCTCAAGTGGACTCCAAAATGTCATTTAAAGTTGAAGAATTTCACTATTTCTTAAATTGTATTTTTGTAAGTTCACAGATATAACTAAAATGACTCAAGTTTCAGCCAAAGCTATTTCTTCAGCCTACCTTCCTTTTAGGTAACCTCATTTCCAAAATCTTATCTTGGTTACTCTCATCTATGAAATAACTGGAAATGATTCATTAATAGCTACTCATGAAGTTTTTTCTGGGAATTACCTCTAATAAGGCAAGAGATAAATGTGATGAAATACTTTATGAGTTGAGGCTATTATCTCTGTACTGAACAGAGGTCTAGACCTGAACACATAGATTTATGTCTGCCAAAATGCTGAAATGAAGGACCTATTCTGTACAAGAGTATTTTGAATGTATTTTACTAGTTCTCCCATTGAATATTAAAGAAAATTTGCAACCAGAGGGAGAGATATATACCAATAATCTAATTCAGGAGGGTCAAGAACTTGAAATAACTACCACCACCAATAACCACCATATTAGAACTCTCAAGATAAATGGTTTCTCTTAGAAAGATTATACTACAAACCTGCAGGTCATTTTTTTTTTTCCAGACAATTTTCTTTCATTGTTACTGGCTGTAAAACTACTGATCCAACTAAATATATGACATTGATAAATAATAATACCTTTAGAGAATTTTTTTCTGTGTCAATCTTTTAGTATTAATTAATGCAGTGATTTAGAATTCAAAGGAATAACGAGAAGATCAGAAAATAAGAGATGCCTCACCTTGCACTTTGGGTGATTAAAGCCAATTGTAGTTATTTTCTTAAAATGGTCCCTTAATTATATACTCTAGTATGTTTAATAATACATAGAATCAGATTCATTAAAAAGTATTTTTAAAACACTGATTAAGGGTTTTACTATAATCTAAGCATACGCACTGTTTTTATTACACTTCATAATACAAAATAGAGGTCAAAATTATTGTCCATAAATGTTTAGCTTTAGAGAGACTAAACATTCATTGTCAAACACAATTAGAACCTTACACAAAGAAAAGGCTGGTGCTCTTCTCATTACGTGAAAAGGAACATAATGAAAATGACAGAAGTCATTTTAGGACATAGCTTTCCTTTTCTCCCACAAAGTCTAAGGCTTGAGACTTATTTTTTTTTAATTATTTTATTATCTGATATGGACTGAATGTTGTGTCACACCCACCTGGCAAATCATATACTGAAGCCCTAACCCCCAATGTGATAGTATTTGGAGATGGGGCTCAGAAGGTAATTCAGGTCACATAAGTTCATGAGAATGGGTCCCTCATGATATAACCAGTGTCCTTATAAGAAAAGAGATCTATGGGCCAGCCCAGTGGCACACTGGAGAGTGCGCCGCTTGGGAGCGCGGCGGCGCTCCCACCGAGGGTTCGGATCCCGTGTGAAGACCGGTTTCAGCTCACTGGCTGAGTGTGGTACGGGTGCAACACCGAGGGTTGCGATCCCGTTGCCGGTCAGTAAAAAAGACAAAAAAAAAAAAAAAAAAAAAAAGAGATCTGACAGCTTACTCTCTCTCCCTCTCCTTCCATGCCTGCTTAAATAAAAGGACATGCAGGGCCGAGCCCGTGGCACACTCTGGAGAGTGCGGTGCTGGGAGCGCAGCAGTGCTCCCGCCCCAGGTTCGGATCCTATATAGGGATGACTGGTGCGCTCACAGCCCTCACTGGCTGAGCGCAGTGCGGCTGGTCTCAAAAAGGACAAAATAAAATAAAATAAAATAAAAAAATAAAAGGTCATGTGAGCACACAGCGAGATAGAGGCCATCTACTAATGAAGATAAAAGGCTTCAGAATGAAACCTCCTTCCTTGTCAGCATCTTGATCTTGGACTTTTCAGTCTCCAGAACTATGCAAAATAAATTTCTAATGTTCAAGACATTCAGTTTGTGATATTTTGTTATATCAGCGCTAACTGAATGACACCATTTTATCTGAATTGAAACGACTATAATCTTATTTAGGAAGTAATATGGAGAAAGGATGTTGGTAAAGGGGAAGATCCATTTCTTTCTGTCTCCAGGGAGCCGTGTTCTTCAGTGAACTAAGAGATATTACTGCTTGCTCTGTTTACCAGTTACTCTTCTCCCAAGTCTTAAGTCTTTTTCCAGACTTAAGTATATGGATATTTTCATGCCTTGAGATCAACACATTCAATAAAATATTTAGTCACTGAACTTCTTGTACTTTTTGCCTCATTCTATATTTATAACCAAGTATCATACTTCTACACCACAACAATTTCTGGGGATTTTGATTGAATATCATCTCTTCTCACATTTTCTCTCCAGCTATCACCAATTTGAGAAGGAACAACTCATTAACATGTGACAAAAATTCAGCCAAAGCCTGAGCTCCCTTCAGAGTATGAGATAATTTTTATGTAACAACTTGTGTCTTATGATTTTAACATTAAAAATAAAGATAGACTACCACATTCAGGATCATCTGTAGGAATTAAGTAACAATCATTCATTGTTAAGGTAGACTCAACTCTTTGTGGTCACAGGAGTTGAAAAAGATAATCACCTATACAATGTTATCCTTAAAATTGTTACTTATATTTGATAACGATAGCTTTATTTACAACTTCATAATATGAACACCTCAGGCAATCTATCATAAAATCAGGAAAGTCAATGTTATATATTTAGAAACAAATTTAGATCAAAATTAAAAGAAAAACAGAAACAAGCAAGGAACTAAATTCTTGAATAAACCCAAGACAAAAGGAGGGGGGCAGGCACACTTTGATAACAATACTGTTCTCATCAGGACAAACATCAAGAATCTGGGAAGATATGCAACCAAAATGACAGGAAAAGCTTTGCTGAGATGGGAGGTAAAACTCATCACTGTGATATTGCTCAACTGTTTCTTGAGTCCCACTTCTGCATTTCTTTCTCCAAGTTGTTTAAGGTTTTAAAGTAAACGACAATCCACTGATATTTTCCAATTTAACTAGCAGCTCATTAGAATAGACAACTGGTAGCACTTTCAATTAAGTGTGCCTAGCTCCTAAATATGCATTGAATTTATATTTAAAGGATCCCTTACTGCAAGGTAATTGTGGAGAGCAGTGAGATGGCACATTCCAGGTTCCCTAAACACAATTGTATATTGTCAGGGGACACTGAAAGATTTGTCCAAGTTCTTCCCCAATGACACATTCTTCACTCATCTTAAAATTAAAATCATCCTTCCTAATAATGAAAGAACTATGTACACTTTATAGCAAATGTGAGAAGTCAAGGAAAATACAAAAAGAAAAAGTTACATTTATTTTTATATAGTTTTTGTTACATGCAACTTTGAATACTTATTAATAAAGGCACTCTGCTTTTAAAATTATATGGTATCTACATGTACACACTTCCACCTCCCAAGGGTCACCTTTTTTTTCTCTTCAAAATATCAAAACAATAATTTATGGAATAGAAAATAGCATACTCTCTCTTCTTAAAGGTTACTTGTTATTCCCTTTCTATATTATAATTTTGTGAATTGGTGTCTTATAACATATATGTTCCACTTCTATTGAGAGCTTCTTAATGAATGTGTCTCATGATCCTCTTTTGCCACCAGTGGGATGCAGGTATGTGGAAGTGTGGACCAATCCTCTCATCCTTTAGGGGAGCTGTGTGGGATCTGGTCTTATGGATCCCCTGGGGCCAGATACCTTTGATACTTTTGGCTATAGGTAGACTTCTCCTTTATTCTAGTCTGTCACACAAATATCATTTTGTGTGTTTCTCTGTGTGTGCATGTTTTAATGATTGTAAAAGGTTGGAAAACCTTTTTTATTTAGAAAATTGCTTAGTTCCTGTTTTTGTCCATGTAAAGCATATGGCCAAAAGGCACACTCACCAGATCTACCTTAGAGAGAGGAAAATATTAAGCTATCCAGGGTTAGTCACAGGACAACACGCAGATTGAAATAATTGTGCCTTTAAAACTTCAGAACTTAAATTTTTTGTTTACCTAACTTCTTTTGATAAACCCAAATGTTCTATAAACTGGTCTCCTGATCCCTCTTATCCACCCCCCAATCCCCACTTACCTATAACAAGTTCCATTCCTTCAGGTCAGTGTCCTACTGTGTGCCTAACTAGTAATCTAACAATTACTGTGGTTAAGTGGTTTGATGTGTTCACTGTTCCAGATAACATTTGCATTTTAACAGGAACTATCCATTCTCCTGGATGGCAGGGAGCTCATCTGATGCTTGTTTGATTAACCCCTGGGCAAAATGCCTAGTTCATAGCTGGTGCTCAATTTTTATTTGCTTGTTTGCTTTTTAATGAATTAAAGGGTATACTCCAGTAGATTAGGTAATTGCAACAGAAGTCATTGTAAATTCTTTTGATTTGTAACAACTGGTTGTGTATTTGTCCCATCTACGGGGGCCTTTAGTGCTGATTTACAATAAGAATTATAAATTTTTCTTCTTGTCATGGCAGAAGAAAGAGAATTTACACATTTGAAAGATAAAGAGTAGTTTTTAAAATGTCATGTCTAGGACTGGGCACTGAGGGAAATATTTATTTGACATTTCTTCCTAAATTATTCAGATTTATGAGAATAAAAAGTGTGCTCATCTTTTTATTAAGAGTATTGTTGAAGGATTTGTACTATGTACAGAACCAGTAAAAAAAGGTACAATATGCTGACTGATAATGAAATGAGGAATCTTTTCACTTTTGTTTCTTTTGCTATTGTGACACATTTTATTTTGAAATTAAACTTCTCACATTTGGATGAGAACAGAGTATGTTCTTTAAATCCTGGTAAGGAAAACATGCAGGATGGCTTTGGATTAGAGGACATAAGGTATTTCTCTCAGTAGCAAGCCAGTTTTCACGAGGGGGCGGTGTGCTCCCCAGCACCCATCTGTAAGCGTGTGAACAGACCTTCCACCAGGTGTCCATCCCAAGCAGACACAGACACAGAACAAGAAGAAGGTGTCCCAGGGGAGAAGAGGAATGGCCCTTTGATAAATGACACAGACATGGTGTTCTAGCTGGAATTTTACCAAATCAATTGGAGAAGGAAAACAAATAATACCATGACTCATTATATATAAAACGTCTTTCAGATATAGGTATTATTTCAAATAAAAATGGATTTACTAAGAAAGTAACTATTAAATGCACAAGTCATTGTGTTTAGTCATAAGGGGCACATCAAGAAGTATAAGCCATAGTTTCTACCTTCAAGGAGAGTGCAAACTAGTTAGAGGTACAGATGCCCTAATATGAAAAGAGAGAAAGCAATTCATTTTGGTGAGCATTTGAGGTAAGGTTTATAGATAGATGACATAAAATTGTGGATAAACATTTCCCCTTGGGCAATAGGAGTCACTAAATGCTCTTGTGAAATAAAGGGAAAGATGAAAAATAGCAAAATGAATGATCGAGTAGAACACAGTGGTTAAGGACACAGGTCCTGTTTTAGACTTTGTGTACAAGTCGTGATTCTAATACTTACAGGAAGAAGGAACATTATGGAAAGAGGAAAATAAGGATGGAGAATCAATGAAGAGTCTGGGAGTGGTAAAAAAAATTAACCTGAAGAAGAAGGTGATGTTTGGGTCACAGCCATAGTTTTGAATGCCATCAAAAGTTTTTTCCAAAGGAGAAGGGGAGCCACTAATGGTAGAGGGTGTCTTGTGGAGAATGTCTTTTTTTTAAGACAAGAGCATGTGATATCCTTAGACCTAGACTTGAGATGCTGCACACTTTAGACAACCTCATAACACACAAAATGCATAAATGCACTGCATTACCAATGGCTGTATCTGGCATTCAGGACCTGGCACTCAGTAGTGGCACACTGTCCACAACCCCGAAGTATCATTTTGTGGCTTTCACCAATCCTGCCTCATGAAAATGCTCTTCCACATCTCTTGCCTTATTCCTTAAAATAAAAGATAATTGCATCACAATGCCATGAAGATGTGAGTGGTTTGCTCCTGCTGAAACCAGAGTGGAACAGTGCTTCAGAGAGTAGGGACCATTTGAGCAATGGAAGCACTTGACTATTTTGTCAAATCCTTCTTCTCAAAGAGTATGAATGCAATAAATTTTTATTTAGCAAAGTATCATTTCCCAGAAATGCCAAGCTTTTATTTTCTTTTCATGTTCCAATTTGAAGTTTCTGGAGATACTCATGGATTAGCACAGTATTTGCAATAGTTGCTCTTAATGGCTGAGAAATATTTTTCAATGTTAAGCAATTCATGGTTAACTTTTTTTATATGTAGATCCAGATTAATACGGTGATGCGTGGTACCACTTCTTTCAGTCTGAGTTAGAACACAGAAAAACAGTGACAGTTTTATTTTTAATAAGGGTTTTCAATAGGATTTAATAAAATTTTGAAAATTTAAACCAAAAACTTGTTTAAATATTTGAACATATATTTAGTAATTACAATATATATTTGACTCAATTTTAATAGACAATGGACTTTTTAAAATAAAAATATTTTTTAAAACATAGCATATCAAACTTTTCCTTCTTTGCGTTTCCTTTTTAAGAATTTGATAACATTATATACAAATTTAATACACAGTAAATGTGATTATATTGTATTTGTATCCTTTACATCAGCACTGCCATCAAAATAAAAATCATATAAAAATTATATAACTAAATAGTAATTTTGCTGAAATAAAGAAATAAAAATAAATTATATTGCATAAATAATTTAGTAATTCATATGTCTTTCTCTTATGAACCATCAAAACTATCTGCTATCAGCAGAACAAGACATTCAAAATAATACTTAAATTCTGTCTATTTTACTTATTTTCTGTCACTTAAAAATGGAGCTTTATAATGTTTTCAATTTTGTCTTTATAAATGCTTGAAAAATATATGGTGAAATTTTACTTAACAGCTTTTAGCTTCATTTATAATTTTTAAATACTTAGACATACTGTTTGTGGGCCTGTGTATGCATTCTTGTCTTACAGTCTGTGAGTGGACTGAGGAGACCAGAAGCTTTTAAGAACTATTTCAATTAAGTGCATTTTAGGTAATAATAATATTAGTAATAATAATTCTAAAAATGCCTAGTTTAAAAAAAAGGAAATGTACTGGCCCTTTTAACAGAAAAATTCAATGTCACTGAAAAATAGTTTCTCCCCTCAGTTCTTTTTTGTCTGTGCTGGCTTCTTTCTTATGTTCAGGGATGCACTATGGCTGCCACAGTCCAATGAAACATCTTCTCAGACTTAAGTCCTATAGGAAGAGGGAGGCTCTTTTCTGATTTTCCTGAAAGAGTTCAGACATTCCTGTTATTGGACTTGCTAAGGTTCCTTACTCCCCCAGGAGAAAGGGATATGTTGATAGATTTAGAACCAAATTACTAGCTTCATCCCCAGAACACTGGACCGACAACATGGGAAAAGGGTAGAAAGTGGTAAATCTGCAAAAATAAAACAAAAAGCAAACACACAAAAGCAAAGGCTTGCTGTTGGAGGAAGAGGACCAGGCTGCAGGGAGGCAAGTACCTATTGCCCGCTGATTGCGTTGGTCACACCACTGGGTAACTATGAGGGAATGAACTAAGCTGGCAAAGCGGAGGGGAGGGGAGAGATTTATGAAATATTAAGTACTTCCCATGTATTAAATTGATGCAGATTGATTCTAAGTTTGTGGGGAAAATTCAACAAGAATTTCAGATTTCTGTTTTCAGTAACAGTTCATTTTGAAAGAGGAAATACAAGAAGAATAGCAAGTTAGGGGAAAGTGATAAGGTCAGTTTTAAATACCTGGAATGTGAGGTGTCCCTAAGGCTTCCAAAAGGACATGGGACTTGGGTATATTCTGAAGTTCGGTGAAAAGTTCACCATTGGAAATATACAGTGCAAGGGTGGGTATGGAGTTGGTTTCTTGATTACTCTGATAAAAGGGTCCTTCCTGGGAGCAAACATGAGTTCCTGGCCCCAAGAAGATAAAGAACCCATGTTGTAAACAAATAAACTTGGAGTCTGATTTATATATTAGTCGGATAAAGTTAGTCAGTCATCCCAATGAGGTTGATTACCTCAAGGTTTACCAACCAAACCGTTTCTAAGCCTACCAAACTAAGCACAACCACCTCACATGTGTCCTGTAAGGACTTGCCCATAGCCAGGTGGCCTTCCTTTACCATGGGTCTGCAGTATCTTCCTCAAAATGCAGCCCTGGCAATGCTGAGCAGGCAGGACTTTTCCTCTGCCCTCAGACAGCAGCACCTCTGCAGTTACCTATGTCACATATGTTTATGAGCACTCACAGTCAAAGAGTTAAAAACTGCCTTTGTAACTGAATAATCTCTAAATGATATATCAAAATTGTATTTTTTAGAAATTTCCCCTTAAAAAGACTAAAGTATGACTTTTTCCCCTCTGAAGGGAACAGTTCTCTGCATGTGAGAGGAAAAGATACATAAATGTGGTCTGTGATTCTTCTGAATTACCAAAATTAGTCAGGACTGAACTACCTTTTCGTAAAAAGTAAACGGCTTTGGGAAGAAAAGAAGAATACCCAATTTGACAATTTCTGGCTCACCTTCTGTTGTAGACTGATAACAGCTTTCAGATTCTTTTATACTTAACCTTTATATAAAAGTGACCTAAACAACTATAGAACTATGGCTCATTACATAGTCAATAAATCTCAATAAATCTGGGGCCGGCCCGGTGGCGCACTGGAGAGTGCACCGCTTGAGAGCGTGGTGGCACTCCCGCCGAGGGTTTGGATCCCATGTGGTGACCGGTTCCTGCTCACTGGCTGAGCGTGGCGCGGGCACAACACTGAGGGTTGCGATCCCGTTGCCGGTCCCCGGTGTGGGCGTGACACTGAGGGTTGCGATCCCGTTACCGGTCAGTATAAGGGACAAAAAGGAAAAAAAAAAAAAACCTCAATAAATCTGATTGAAGATTCAATTTGTTTTTAATTGAAAAATGATAAATGCCAAATACATTAAATCTTTACTTGTGATATTTATATGCAGCTGAAAATCTTTATTCTTTTTGCCCTCAGGTAAAGAGTCAAGGCAGAAACATTAGAACTACGTATATGTATATAGTATAAATATATCCATATATAGGATAAATATAAATATAACTGTTTATATATCTAGTTTCATATATATAACTACAGATATACATGCACATGTATATACTCATTTATATGTGGTATACTGGAAGCTAAAACATAATACAGTATAGTGGAAAGATGAATTGCGATAAAATTGTATATATGAGGAGATGTCAGAAAGTTCATGGAAAAATGGAATTAAAAGATAACTTGTACATGAAAATCAATCGTTTTATCTTTCTCCTGGAGACATCCATTTTTGGAAAATTATATCTCAAAATTGCACTTAGGTTTTGTAAAAGCAGTTCTTAGCTTTTTACAAATAAAAGCCACTCATATCTGAACTTTAAATCATAGAAGGTAAAGGGGTAACATTATCGGAGAAAACTAATTGAATTATATCAGGACTTAAAATGAAGTTTCCAAATTGGTAGAGTAACTGAATATTAAAGAGGAGGAAATAAGAACATGGAATGGAAGCAAAGACTGGACATGGATTATAAAACTTGTAATACAACATGGACTTAAAATTGTCAACACATAGATTGTAAAGAAATCTGAGTCAACAAAATGTGAACAGAGAAAGTGTCATCCTTCTGTAACGTTCTTTCATAGAAATCAATACCAATCAAGGGCTGGATAGAATTAACCAAACCTAACAGAATGTCAAACACACAAAGTGAAAGTGAGAAGAAAATCAACTGTCCAAGTACTTCCACTTCCCTAAACACAGCTGTCTAAAAATCAAGGAAACAGGCAAAGTTGTTCTCGTCTGCACTCTGAATAAGTGCCAATTTTTCATGTTATATTCTGTCCAAATCTACCTTTCAGTGAGTTACAGTGTTTTAAATCGCTTTGATAACCCTAAAACAATAGTAGTAGTAGCAGCTGCATTAATTGGACATTTTCTATATGCAAAACACTGTGATATGCATTATAGATGTATCATATTAGCTGTTTTTCAGGACCACAAAAGAAAGAAAGGCAAAAAGAGGAGAAGTGATCAGTCACCAGTTAGAGAATTTAGTGAGTGGCGGAGCTACAAATGGAACCATATCTGGCTGACTCAGAGGACAGTGAACACACTTCACTACACTAGAAATATGTAAAGAGCTGATCATACAAATGATTCTTAAGGGGAAATTGTATGTCATCTCCTAGTCAGCAACATTTAGAACTTCCAATAAGGGTAACAAATTGAGTCAAATGGGGCTAAAACTAATATGGAAAATATTAGACTCCAGCATAGGACATTAAGACAGCCCAGTAATATTTCATGGTTAGCAGAGTTAAAGGCAGCTGAGATATCTAACAAGATGAGTATAGTTGAAGACCCTATTTCAGAGTTAATAGGCAGATCATTACAAGCTTTGACCAAAGCAGTCCCCATACTGACCTAATCAAAATCCAGAATGAAAATTATCATAAAGTGCATGATGAACCAATTAGCCTGGAGCTGGGTTGATTCTATCTGCTCAAGTATCTCAGCTGGGAACGGTAAATTAAAATCTCAAAGGAAACGAGGAGGAAAAAAGCACTAGAAGCAAGAGCATTAGTTTAAATTCTGGACCCCTATGTAAAAGTTTCAGAGGGAGGCCAGTTTTGCTTTGTTTATAGCAAACAAATAAACGTAGACACAGATTTCTGGCAAAGAGTAGGTATCCATATGCAGGCCTCCACCTGCCTTGGGGCAGCACATATAGTACTTGTACCCCCCTAGATGGGTAATAAAGTTCCTTTGTTCACTCTATTATTGTTAAATGCTGTCTGGAAAATATTTTAAAATAGTGCAGAGGTGGTGCCTCAGAGCTTAGGATGATGAAGATTGTGAACAGGAGAAAGTAGTTCACCGAAGCAAAGATAACTTAATATAAATATAACACCCTATCCACAAATGATAGTTTTACTACTTCCTTATTTTCCTGTGCTTTCTTGTTTTGTGCCTTTTTCTATGTCAAATATGGAGAAAAAATTAAAAGTAGATTTCAGATGAAAAACAAAAGAGTACAGAATAATTTTACAAGGTTGACATGACAGTTTTTCTGGAGACCTTTTTAGGTTTGAAGATATCAAATTTAAGACCTTTTAATTGGTGAGGTTGAGTAATGTAGTAGAAAGGAAACATGGAAAAGCTATAAATCGGAAAACTACTTTTAACTATGCCATTCACTAACCATGTTACTATTGTCAATTTCCTTTCCATAACTTAGAGTTCCTTTTTTGTTTGCTTATTTTGTGGGCTTTTTGTTTGTTTGGTTTTTGGTTGAATGAGAAGATTGAACTCACACAATGTTCTAAAGAATTCTTAATTCAAAAATATTCTCACTTTATATTTCATATAGACATTGGTAGAAAAATAATAATTAAAACAGTCAAATAATGGAACAAGAGGAATTTCTTTTCAGACATGCTTTTATCTTCTCTCAAAAATAGAGAGTGTTTATGCATTTTCTCATCTTCTAGCATATCCTTCCTGGGTTACCTCCTTCCTCTCATTTTATTATAATCCTATGCATATTAATGTACATTATCACCTTCAGAGTAATCTGAAGAAAAATATGTATCAGCTCAAGTTTTTGTAAGCTTTATGGAATTGTCTTCATGCAAAATTAGACAGCAAAATGTATTATTACTCAGAAGTTGTGAGTTATCTTAAAAAATATATAACTCAATTTGATCACCAAATTTAATCTCAAATTTCATTAGGCTCATTTAGAAAAATTAAAATAAAATTAGTTTCAATGTTGAAAATGTGCTGTCTGAAACTACTTTTAGAAAGTGCCACAGCAAAGGAAAGGGGAAAAAAAAAAAAGATGTTCTAAATGATTTGCAACAAACTATTCTTTTTCTTTAAACGTTTCTGTCCATAATAGAATTGTCTTCCTATATGAGTAGTCTATCTTGTTGGGGACACACTTATGTATATCTCTGAATCTGAGACTGATAATCAATATTACCAGCTATGCCTCATAGCTGGGTCCTTTAATTTATCTCTAGACGGTAAATTTGAGTCAAAGTTAGTACAATAAAATGGAATGGGCATTAGAGTCAGACACACTTCAGCTGAAAACACAGCTTCGACCATTTGCTAATTATGTGATTTCAGGCCAGTTACTAAGCCTCGGTTTGTCAACTTATAATTATGGGAATATTATCTAATCTAGTGACTATTTTAAGAATAAAAAAAAAAAAAGAAGAAAGAAAGAAAAGAAAACTCTTAGCACAGTGTCTGGGATAGAGTAGCTGTCTGAGTACCGCAGGAAGCCACGCTGCGTGTCCTAATCGCCTCCACATGCATAAAAGAGAACTGGTCTTTACAGACCTCAACGAAAACACTGTGTATACTGGATTGATGGTGGCGATTTTCAGCAAACGGACAAATTGGAAATGTCCACCAGTGAAATAAAGGACCGATCAGGAGGAAGCTAGGGTAAAATCTGCTTCTTTGTACCCGACAATATAGGAAAAAGGTGACTAGACAGAGGGTGGAGTTCCTGCAAATTGGCAGGTGGCCCAGAACCCTGACTCCTACAAGAAGATATGAAAGGTTTCAATTTAATATTTAATTTAAAGGAAAGACCCTTTTTCACCAGAGTGGCAGCTCAATTGGGAGCCATTGGCAGGAATCCCCATACATCTGGCAACTATATACTTTGTTCAGGGGTGGTGGGTGGAGCCATTTAAGCTTCTCAACAAACCCAGGGAGTATTACCTTTGCAGAGGCCACACCAAAATTGAAGCCCCGGAGGGAACCCAGGTCATGGATTTCAAGACGCGATAAAGCAGCTCTCCTTTGAACATCCTTGTGGATCTGGTTACCCTCAAAAAATTCATGTACTCACACACAGACTGGAAAATGAAGCCATTCTAGGAGCAAAGTAATTGACAGATAAATATTGTTGATTGCATTGAACCGAATACCATGAGAATATCGAGAATGCTGGTTAGACTAAGAGAAACGACTTGATCTATGGCTTTGTTATTGACATGCAGCTCTCCCCTCTCTCCTAGAGCTTTGCATAAAGTTTTCCTTTTTTTTTTTTTTTTTTTTTTTTTTTTGTCAGAAAAAATTATGAAAGTGTCACTTTCCCTTTGCGGTTAATTCAGGAGAGATCCTCAATTCGAGCAGGGCACATTTTCATGCAAATACAGCAGCACAGTTTCCAGCCCCCTAATAGCTTCTTACAAATGATGTGCCATTACAACGAGGTTTATTTAAACAAATTTAATACATCTTTAATCAAGCTGGAGAGCATTTTCAAAGGTCACGCTCCAAATCAGGATCACTGTACTGAGCTTATCAAAGTATTAGCTTAAGGGGGAGGGAGAATTATTTCTTGGACAAGTAATTTTAGGCAAATCTTTATTTACATTTTTATTCAGTTATTAAATTTTATTCCTTTCCCTCCTCCTTCTAGTCTCCGTTTATGAACCTATAAGAAAGTCTGCAAATGGAGCTATAAGCATATCACTGCAGCCAGTCCTTCTAGTGGTGACGCCTTTGAACGCAGAAAGTCTGAAAGGCAAAGACAAGAGACCAGGCATTTTCAATGTCAGAGATAATCTTTTAGTGCCTCTAAAGCATCCTTCCCAAAGGTCTCGCATTAGGCTCTGTATACATTGCTGATATTCTAATGTACTGTTTCTTTAGTGGTTTAATAAAATAGACTTTGACCCTCATTCCTTCTCCCTTTCTCTCTTTCTTTCACTGTATGTATCACATATATGCAAACAAATACTTATTGTCTCTGCCTTGTGCCATACACTGTGCTCTGCCTATGTCTTTAAGTTTCCATTAATTATTCCCACAAACAGTAATATGATTATTCAAGTTTCTCCCTAACCCTTGAATCTTTTTCATGTCTATTTATGGAACAACAACAAAATCAGCTTGATGCACCTAAGAAAAATAAGTTTATCTTCAATACTAAATCTCTGGACAAATGTCAGTAACAGCAACCACCATATGTAGTCACAATGACAGAGGAAATGTCAGTGTTTTCAGAGTGCAAGCTCCCATTCCGTAAAATTCAACCCTTTATCCCAGTATAAAAGTAACTAATGAGGCCCCAAGATTAAAGGGGAAGTGAACTCTGCAAGAACAGAAATAGCTGATGGGAAGAGAAGAGTTACTCCTGAGGATTTTAATGCTCATTAGACTTAGGAGCTTTCAAACTTCTCAACAACATAGAAATGAAACACAGCATCTGAAAAGACAACCCGGAGATAATGAAAAGATCATGCAGCACTGCTATTGAATCTAGTTTGTGGTCTTAGCTCACTACCAGCAATTACCTATAGGGTGAAGAAAACTAGGGGCCCAGAGCAAAAGAAGAGAATCACAGAGATGATCATTATGACAGCCCAACAGGGGACAAAGCACCACCCTTCCACATAAATGACTTGTCTGCAGCACCACACAGAATGCAGCACCTAGTACCTAAGGGCAAGAGAACAGTAGGTGAACTTGTTTATTGCTTAGGATGTTGGGGAATTCATATATAATCAATAACAGCAGAACAGGGATCAGTAAACAATAATTTGGGATTTGGGTTGATTCTCAAAGAAATTATCAAATGCCTTAGTATTAAGTCTTTTGGAACAAAACAAAAATACAAACAAAAATAACAAATCACACAGTGAAATGCAAGTGCGGTATTTGGAGGTCACTACTTACAGATTGATATTCCCTGTTTCTAAATATGATTCTCCTACTAGTAGGAAGGTACAGAGCATCAATTACAAGGAGTTTGTGGCAAAAGTTGAAAAATGAAGATGTAGTAGAGTTTCAGATGTCTTTGTATCCCTGGCCCAGTGAGATTATATGCCCTTTTTAAAAGGTGGTGGGTGGCGGTGCTACCACAGCATGAATAAGTGGCAGCCGTTCTTTTCTTATAATTTCCAGGCACATTTTTTATTTGCCTTGATGTGTCTGCATCATCTATCAGAAACTCCATGGTAGCTGGCTTATTCCTTCTGATTTGCAGTATCCCTGGCTTCCCTGAACAGGAGGATTGGACACACACCGCCTCCCCTTGGCAGGCATGGTTTGAGCTTGCCCTATCTTCTTCAACATTTGTTCCTCTAGCATTTGCTGCAGCCCCTCTCCTCTCTCCATCCTCTTCCTGAACTAGAGTCTGGAATCCTAGGAATACTGGAACAAGACTTACAGTGCCTGTGTTGTCAGCAACTGTATTTCTGCACTCTGGTGTGAGTGTGATGTGGCACAATTAAGAGTTCTCAGCTTTCACTTCTGAGACTAATCGCTAGTTCGGTCTTAGAAATGTGTACCTCCTGGTGCAAGACTCAGCGACTCTGATTTGTTGGGTCTGGTCTGAGGCTTGGCATCTATATTTCGAAAAAGCATCACAGGTGATTGTAATAAGAATAGTGGAATTCTGAAACAGCTATGTCACCTTCCTAATTCATTTTCTAGCTGTATTAGCTAGTCACTTATCCTTTCTCAGCCTCCGTTTGAAAGATGGATATCCATCCATTTATCTCTTCATTGTTCCAGAAAGTATTTATCAGGTGTGTCTATGTGCTTTGCATAAATAAATAATTCCTCTAGGAACTTTCAGTCTACTGGAATAGACTGATTTAAGTTTGATAGTTAGATGTAAAGACCTGGGAGAATTGGAGCTACCAATTCTTTCCAGGGATGTCAAAGTTGGTAATTCATTACAGAACAAGTGACGTTAGCCGGTTCTTAGGTGATGAATATACGTTTATCAGGAGGAAGAGGAAGCATGTTTAGCAAGAAGGGGGATATATTTAAAACATGGAAATATGAAATACATGGTATCTTAAGGCTATAAATTCTATGGCCCAGAAAATAAAGTTTATGGGTTAAGGAATGAAGATAGTAGTAGGAAGTGTGACAGGAAAGGTAAAGGGGGGAAAGAGGAATTGGTAAAGGGACAAAAAAATCAGCTACATTGTATATGGATAAATAAAAATAAAAATAAAAATAAATAAATAAGACTGATAATGAGAAAAAAAGACTAACTTTTGAAAATTCTAGAAAAACAAGCTGAAAAATTTGGACTTTTTTCTTTTGCAAAATAGTTTGCCAGTTTTCTTTTTATCAGCTTTTAATGTGGGAATGCTACTCACACAAAAACAAACACAGATTTGTAATTTCAAGGAGTAATTTAGGATCAGGGTGTAGTTAATGACTAGGACAGTAAAACTGATGAAGAAGGGAAGGATTTGAGAATCATTTCTCAGGTAGAATATGTAGACCTTGGTAACTAAGTCTAGGTGATAAGAAAATGTCAACCGTCATTTCTACTTCACTGGGTTGAAGATGTAGTGAAATTATACACATAAAAATATTTTTTTAAGTTGTAAAAAGGGAAAACAAAACCCAAATCCTTGAAGTGAGAGAAGTCATAGTAGAAATTTCTAAAGGAAATTTCATACATTAATTGAAACATTAACTTCAAGTTAATAACTGGAAAGATGATATCACTAGAATGTAGACACCCTCCGAATGCTAGTCAATAAAATTTAAAGAAGGATGACTTGGTCATAAAAATGGTTTACTGAGAAATCTGTAATTCTGAAGAGTTAGCCTTTCTCTAGTTCTAATTTTACATGTTAGTCTATACAGGACTTTTTTTTCTTATTTTTTAAAAATTCTTGTCGCCATAGCTCCTTTAATAATAAAACAATGGTAAAGCTACTTATCAACTTCCTATATACTACAGCCCAATGAATTATTGAATCAAATGTGAGTTATTTGACATTATTCTACATTTTATGAGTTTAATTAGTAAAAGTAACAAATACATGATGCTCAATTCTTGAGTTAGTAGTGAAGTGGCAGGGTCAGGGGGCAATCAGAAGATACCTTCTCTATAGTACCTCCTTCCACTTATTATATTTTGGTGTGAATAAGGGTGGGAATAGAATTGAAAACCCTGCCTACAAATTTACTTTTTTTGTTGTTGTTCAAACAAACTTTATTGTTTTAGGCCCATTGTACGCTTACAGCAAAATTGAACAGAAAGTGCAGAAGATTCCCATATGCCCCAGCCCCCACCAGCGTGGTACATTTGTTACAATCAATGAACCAACATTGATTCATCATTCATTATCACACCAAGTCTATAGTTTACATAAGGATCCACTCTTAATATTGAACATTCTGTGTGTTTTGACAAATGTATAATGATATGTGTTCATTAATATAATATTGTATAAAATAGTTTCACTGCTCTAATACCCCCCTGTGCTCCAGCTATTCATCCCACCCCCCTCCAACCCTTGGAAACCACTGATCTTTTTACTGTCTTCATAGTTTTTCCTTTTCCAGAATGTCACATAGGTGCAATTATACAGTGTTTAGCCTTTTCAGATTGGCTTCTTTCATTTAGTAGTATGCATTTAATGTTCCTACATGTGTTTTCATGGCTTGATAGCTCATTTCTTTTTAGCATTGAGTAATATTCCATCATCTGGATGCACTACAGTTCATTTATCTATTCGCCTACTGAAGGACATCTTGGTTGCTGTCACGTTTTGACAATTATGAATAAGGCTGCTATAAACATATGTGTGCAGGTTTTCGTGTAGACATGTCTTCAACTCCTTTGGCTTAATACCAAGGAGAGTGATTGCTGGATCACATGGTAAGAGTATTCATATATTCAGTTTTGTAAGAAACCACCAAAAGGTCTTCCAAAGTGGCCATACCATTTTGCATTCCCAATAGCAAAGAATGTGATTTTTCTTTTGTTCCACATCTTTGCTAGCATTTGGGTTATCAGTGTCTTAAATTTTCTCCATCCTAACAGATGTACAGTGGAATTTAATTGTTATTTTAATTCTCAGTTCTTGGAGACACATGATGTGAAGCATCTTTTCATATCCCATCTGCATATCTTCTTGGGTGAGGTATCTGTTCATACATTTTGCTCATTTTTGACTTATTCATTTTCTTACTGTTGCATTTTAAAAGCTATTTGTAATTTTGGATAACAGTTGTTTATCAGATACATCTTTTGCCAATATTTTTTCCCAGTCTGTGGCTTATTTTATCATTTTCTTAACAGTGTCTATTGTAGAGCAGAAATTTTTAATTTTAATAAAGTGTACTTTATCAATGATCTGTTTCATGGATCATGCCTTTGGTGTTGTATCTAAAAAAACCATTGCCATCTCCAAGATCATCTAGATTTCCTCCTATGTTATCTTCTAGTATATTTATAGTTTGGCATTTTAGATTTAGGTCTATAATCCATTTTGAGATAATTTTTGTGCAAGTGTGAGATCTGTGCCTAGATTCATTTTTTTGCATATGGATGTCCAATTGTTTGAATTTACCTTCATCCAAGAAAACGGAAATACTTTGATCAAGGGTGGACATTAAGTTGCTTAGGAAAGCATTATTATGGATGCTATTTCATGTGTATGGTGGGCTCCTGGACCCTGTCTAGAAATTGGAAGATGAGAGAAGGAGAGACACCACTCGGAAAATAGTGTGCAGGGACCATCTCTATGAAAAACAAGTTATCTTGTCTATACTTTGTCTTTGGGAAAATATTGACTTCTGTTATAGAAATTTTGATTTTACTATCTCTGAGAATCATTGTTTGACTTTGGGAGACTGTGTGTGTTCTGTTTGAAAAACTACTCATGAGAGTCTAGAAATTAGCAAAAGCAAAGAAGGACCGTATTCATATTCTAGACTAAATGAATCAGCTGTTCAGAAATACACTGCTAAGAACTTTGTACACTATGGATCACCCAGGTGTAGAAGAAAGCTATCCTTGAGAGGAGAGGGTTGTATTTCCCTAAAAAGAATTAAAAAGTGTGCTCTCTTATAAGACATTGTAAGAAATAAGGACTCCAGAAGGAAAACAAGATCAGGAACAGAGAGGGCCGGCCCGGTGGCGCACTGCTACAGTGCGCCGCTTGGGAGTGTGGTGGCGCTCCCGCCGAGGGTTCGGATCCCACGTACAGACTGGGTCCCACTCACTGGCTGAGCGAGGTACGGGAGCAACACTGAGGGTTGCGATCCCGTTGCCGGTCCCGGTTCAGTACGGGCGCGACACTGAGGGTTGCGATCCACTGCCGGACACGAAAAAAGACAAAAAGGGAAAAAAAAAAAAAAAAAAGATCAGGAACAGAGGACTGTTAATGAGGAGACTATACAGTCAGTCCCTGGCTTATAATTGAAGTAGATTTAATAAAAGAATTTTTTTAATTGGTGGATGGGGTATAGGGGGGAAAACACAACAGGTGATGTGTTTACCCAAGAGTAGCAAATGCAAGAAGGCATTATTACCACCCATGGGTTGAAGGGGTAAGTGGTAGGAATGATTAGGGTACTGTGAGATTATCACTTATTGGAGAGGAAAACCTAAGGAGATAAGTGTCCTTTGGAAGAGAAATGGCCTGAATTGGGAGTAAAATAATTATCCCCAGTTCACATTCATTCCACTTTCCAAAGGTATCCCATTATTTCCCAGTGGCTAAACTGAATCAGAGGCCAAAGGGCAAAGGATCTTACAGAGGTAGTTCTCACAACCCGCCTTCCCAGAGCACAAAACAGACCAGGATGTAGAAAGGTAGAGAATATACATGGAAGGGCAGAAAATATGCAACATAGTGACTGCCTCTGTGTGGGGGATGGGGGTGGTGCAGAGATAGAGAGTAAGAGAAGAGAGAGACGGAGAAAGAAAAATGGAGAAGTGTGTTTTCTTTTGTCTCTGAGTCTTTAACAGGAAGTTTTCAATACTGTCATTTTCTCTAATTTCTCCTAATTATTCAATAAAATGTTTTCTAGTCTTGTGCTATTGGATAAAACCAAACAATAGTTCAGTAGGAAAAAGGCAGCCTTACTCACATAATGCTTCTGTGGAGGCAAGTGTAGCAGGGACCACAGTGAAATAAGAAAGCTATGAATCCTGGAATTCTAGAGGGCGACCAGCCACAGGAGCAACAATGACCGAGCAGAGATATGGTAGGGACAGCACAGGTTTGAAAGCAGTGTAGTGTAGGTGAGTGAGAGAGTAGATGTGAGACAATCCTCTTTCCTTAATTTTATTTCTTTTTTCAAAATATACAAGGATGACACTTAGTACATGATTTATAAATATTTTATTATAACACATTATTTTTAAAATATTTGTAATTACCAACTAGTAAAACAGTCCTGTTTATTTATTTCCAAATTGCCATGTGTGGGTCCTTGAAGAAGATATCCAAAATTATTTTGAGCTTTTAATCACTTACAACAAATCACCAAGAACGTTTTGCACCTTTCAAGCTTTCTACAGAAATCCTCACTTAAATGAGAGGGAATATTTTGCAAATTGACTCCCAGGCTGATTTCCTACTATCAGTCAGAATGGATTTGGGCCAACTCCTTCAGCCATTTGCTATGTGATATAAATTGATTTTAATAATGCATTCCAAGTACAAGTAGAAATGACTATTATGTGGGTATATGTTTTGAATTATCAGTTCATTGTTGAGACAGATAAGTGAAAATTTATCCCATTTCTAATTTCTATTATTTGTTAATTAGATCCCTTTGACTCTTGGTTCCAGTTAGACAGTAATTAATAAAAAGACAACTCTCTTTCTTGGAAGAAAAGTATGATAAATACCTCTTGAGAAAAATATATCACATGCAGAAAGTCACGAGTTTGTCAGGAAGAGGTTATTTATTTCATATATAACTGAAATTAATATAAAAAGGAGTGGAAGCATCCTTCAGGAAAATTATTTGACTTCCTGTGAATATTAAATGGATATACTCATATGTTTATTTTTAATACATGGTTTTCTTTTCACCTTATTGTGTATTGGCATTAAGTCTATTATAGTCCAGAGTGAGTAACTGAATTCTACTTTAAATTTTGTAATAATAATAGTCAATATTAGCTATATAATCTCTCTATATAACATATATATCTTAATTTACAGCTTTTATGCTTTAATTATAACTTTGTTTGTATTAGGGATTTGGGTGGAATCTCTAAGAAAACATCATAGTATTGAAGATTGGATATCCTATATTCATACTCTAGGGTCAGTAAAGAAGTATGGGATTATGAGTCAGATATCATCAAGTCTGGATGCTAATTAATATAACAGCACTATAATTTTAAGAATAAGCCTAACACTTTAATATGACCATTAGTATAGCCCAAACAGAAACTTGCTAATACATATTCCTAAAAAAAAAATTGGCAATTATTCTCCATAATTGTATATGATCAAAGCTCAAAATTTTATTTGAATTCATTTCTATTGAAAATAAAGATAAATTGGTATACATAAGGCACTGTTTTTGTTTTAAAATGAAAATATTTTCTTCATTTTTTTTTTCTTTTTTGTGATCGGTAAGGGGAACGCAACCCTTGGCTTGGTGTCGCCCGCACCGCGCTCAGCCAGTGAGTGCACCGGCCATCCCTATATAGGATCCGAACCCGCGGTGCTCCCAGCGCCACACTCTCCCGAGTGAGCCATGGGGTTGGCCCAAAATGAAAATATTTTCTTCATTTTTTTTTTCTTTTTTGTGATCGGTAAGGGGAACGCAACCCTTGGCTTGGTGTCGCCCGCACCGCGCTCAGCCAGTGAGTGCACCGGCCATCCCTATATAGGATCCGAACCCGCGGTGCTCCCAGCGCCACACTCTCCCGAGTGAGCCATGGGGTTGGCCCAAAATGAAAATATTTTCGATTAACAAAATATAATATCATATGCTCACCAACTACTACATATCATATTTACATGCAAAAGGTAACCCAAACTTTATTGGGAGAATTCTACTTGGTTAAATCTCTTTAATGTAGAACATTTAAATAAACATTTGTTATTCAGTATTATTTATACTTTATACAGCACTCTAAATTTTTTTAGTCTTTTGTTTGAAATATATATTGTACATATTTACATACACATACATACACACACTCCAAAATGATAGCTGTTTTTGATTTTCAGAATGGTCAATTTTTATTTTGTTGCAATATTTCACCCTCTTTTCATATCAAATGCACTTATTAAATAGACAATAAACAAATGTTTGCCAGTTTTTACACATGGATATATGAGTAGAAAATAAAAATAAATTAATGAGAACACTTGTGCAACTCAAATTTGAAAGAATCAAGACAAATCCAGGATCCTAAGGTAAATTGATTTACATAGTTCTATTCATTTTCTGGAGAGCTCAGAAATGGTATATGTGAAAGAACACTGCCATAAACTGGGACGTTATATAGACTGTGTGATGGTTTATAGTTCAAAGCCCCTGAGCGAAATGATCCGCTTTTCCAAATACAGAAGAATCAAGCCCTTTGGCTCACTTTCCTCTTGAAGTTAAGTTTTCTATACTCCTGCTAAAAGACCCTGTGTAAAGAAATATCACAACTTCCTTTAATGTTCTTTTCTTTGCTTAAAATCTCTCCAAATCAAGAAATGAAAAGTTACTGTTTTTTTTTTTCTTTACAACATATTCATTTTCAAAATTTTGGAACAGGACCCACCATGGAAAATGTTCAAACTTTATCCTTTTGATAGATACTAGATAGATACTTCAGAATAAGATCAATATGTCCTCACATTTAAATAGAACATCCCATTACATAGAGCCAGGCTGTTGAGATTGGATTGCATGTATAATCTTCTTTAAAAGAATTAATGCTTCCAAATGAATAATATGAAATAGAGTAGAAAATCATATTCGCATTGCCAATCTATCATTTTAAAGTAATACCTAGGCAGTCCATCAGCATCAAAAAGATAGGGACATCTGCTACACTTTTCTGAGACAGCCTAATTTGCATATTTGTAAATATTAAATATAAATTTAGAAATTGATATTTCCTTTTCTTCATAAATGGTCATAAATCATTGATGGAATCTGAATATGCTCAGGATGAATTGATTCCTTCCCTGGTTCTCTCAAAAGCATAGCTACTTCTGTTGTCCATATTTGTAACATTCTGTGCTTTGCCAGGGTACTCATATGAAATTAAAATGTAAACATTTTTCTTTTGTCCCTCTCCTTAGTTACTAGATGTGTCCACTGTAATGTTTTGTTCAGTTTTGCCTAAGTGCAGCATCAGTAACATATTAAGTCATTTTCATGTATCAAATAGATAGGTATTTGTCATTCCATCTTTACTGTGTTTTCTTAATTTCATGTTTATCATCATATGTAGACAATCAATAGAATATATTCATAAATTTAGCTAATTTTCTAAAGTCTAAGCTGTAGCTGACAAATTGAAACAGTAAATGCCTAATAAATTTTGTCTGGCCTTTACTTATTGAGATCATTTGTTAACCAATTTCTAATGTATCTTAGAAATTTTTTCATGGTATATTCTCTGGTTCTTATTTTCTTATTCCTTATTGACTCTGTAGCCTACAGTTAATCTATATCAATACTATTTTAAAATGCATTTTTCAGTAAATGGCAGATAAAATATAATCAAATATGGCCATTTTATAAATGAGTATATTCCAAATATTAATTTGTAGATCAGCTGTGGGTCACTAGTAACATGTTTTTCTGTAGAAAAATACTTAGTTTCCCAGGCTAGCCCAAACATAAATTATACTGTTTAATCAATGCTAACATACTAGCCTCAGTTCTTGACAGCAGGGACCTTGCCAGCTCAGGAAAGAGGAGAATGAGGAGGATAATGGGAATAATTACTCCCCCGTCTTCCTTTCTTTCTTGGAATCAGGATCTGTCCCAACACCTGTTTGGAATATTTTACTTTAAAAAAAAAAAAAAAAAAAAAAAAAAAAGCCTTATACGTCCCTTTCTGCATTTATCTCCAAATTAAAAACAATTCTCTGTACTGTTTCCTAAACACTTAAAAATACTTTTTTTATAAGCAACATTTTTTTAACTCTTACTATTTTCCAGTAACAATTATAAATGCTTTATATGTATTATTGAATTTCATCCTAACCACAAACTCTGTGACATAGGTACTAAAATTATCACTATTTTATAGATGAGGAAACTGAGGAAGAGTGTAACTCAGTTTTTGCAAAATGAGAAAGTGGCAGTGCCAGGTCCCCAGTACATTCACCTGGATCTCAATCCCATCCCAGTGTGGCCCACACTGAAGTCTCTCCTTCCCAGTGTAGACCTCCCTGTCCCTTCTTGTATCCCCCTCCCATACATTCCTTGTATGTTCACATAGCTGATCTCGACTGGTCTTAGGAAGTAAGCAATATCTAATACTGTCTCTTCTAAACTATCTCAGAGAGATTTAAAAAGATGATGCTTCCAAACTCAGTTAAATAACTTATGGGGATAATTTTCATGAAAAAGAAAAGTGAAAGGAAAGATAATGCCCTGTTTAGGTGAGAGGGTTCTGGGCCCTCTCATGGTACCCTCTTCCTGCTCACAGGGGTGTACCTTCCTTCATTTCTTTTAAAGACATTTTTCCCATTATGAAAATACCATCTAATGTTTAGTCATTGCATGAAATTTAAAAAATAAAAAAAGAAAGATTAAATAATAAAGTCATCCAATAGAAAAATCAAACATTAATATTTTAAACACTTTTTTCTAAAGCCTCTTTCTCCATATTTCTCAGAGAGATACACAGTTGAGAGATTTTAAAAGCAGATTTCTTTCTTTTTAAAACTACAACATTAGTCTTTTCCCAAGTTTTTACCAAATTTTTGTAGAAATAATGTAAATGGAATGTAATGTTGCATCATATACTCGGAGTCAAAAACATGGACAACCTACTTGTCACTTGTAAACAGGAGTTTATAGTTTGGGGAACATCCCTCAAACATAATCTCTACTTCTTTGTCCTGCAAAGTTTAGAATTTGTAATACAATTATCTGTATATGAAAAATGTGGAAGTGAGAAAGTTGATGTCTCAAGATAAACAATATTCAGTCAGTTATACAGACCACTACTTAATGGGGTTATGGACTTGCAGTGTGGACTGCTGGAATAAATGAAATTCAAATAAATCGAAAAGGATTGCTTTTGAACTTTGAAAGTAAAGATTTGTATGTTTTTTCTCTTCTCTTAAACATTTTGAGAAATTAAAAGCAAATTTTGAAAGCACAGTACCTTTAGTTTCTCTATATATGCACTTAAGTCAAAAGAACTAAGAAATGCTAGTATGTGAAAGCAATCCAGTAGTGGGCTAATTCTATCAGAAAAACATGAAAAAAAGCAATTGTTTTCCTACCACTCACTAACCAGTCAATTAATTTTCTTATCAGTCTTGAGCTAACGATATTCATTCAACATTAAAAGATTTTAATGGTCAATTTCCAGGAATAATTCATATTCTGATAATTCAGATGGTTGTACTGTTTCTATACTTTAAAATTTCAATATATAGAGGGCTTTAAGATTTGAATAAAAACTGCAATGTATGCACATCATGGTAGATAGAGCACCTGAGGAGTATGTAGTAACTTTAGTAACTACAGTTGACTACATGTTTTGGTTTCACGTCTGATTGTTTGCAATGAATTGCTCAATTGCCAGACCTTGCCCCCATCTCTGTGTTGCAGGCCTCATGAGCAATGGCAGTATTGAACTCACTGTTCTGATGCAGCTTCAGGATTATGATGCAGGAATTTTCTATATTGGCTCTATAGAAATTACTCTTGTGTTTTAAAAGATAACTAAACCCAGCATTCAGATCTGCACATTTTACCAGTATTACAACTTCTTTCACCAAACACAGAAAAAGGATTTTTAAAAACCAAATATAATGGAAAAATGTACATATAAAAAATCCATGTTTTGAGCCTTTAACATTTATTCCCATGAAAGTCCATGACAAAGATGAAGACTCCAAATGGTTTCATTGGTTTCACTCTCTATTCATTTCTTTTGTGATATTAAAGAGTGGACAGTCACTTTTACAATACCTTAGCTATAATTTGAACTGACATCGTTATAGCCAAGTGCATTAAAATTTAGAAGAAATTCCCAAGAGGAATACTGAGAAGGGGTTATATATATGTATATTTCTGTGTACTCATATATGTATAAAGAAAAGTGGGTAGTCCAGCAAATTTAGGAAAATATATTCATAATAATTAAATGCTTTCTTCTCTTACTAATCCTTTTTCTTTTATAGCCAAAGTGTTAGCTTAAGAAAGCTGATTCAAAAAGGGGTAAATGAACCGTGTTCTTTTGGTAGCTGGACTAGTTTAGCTTATCTCAGTTAAAACTAGTAAATAATTCTCAGAAACAGCATAAAGAAAATCCAGCTCAGTTTCCTGCATTCTAAATCAATCACAGGTTTAAGAGACGGTGCAGGCTTAAAAGTTATTACAACTCCACTGTTTTCTCTGATAAATTACATGAATAACATTTGAGACAATGCATTGTTAAATATTTATGTCTACTACTATAGAACCAAGAAAAGCACAAGAACCCCTAGAAGAATAAATATATTTACCTAAATAAATTACTAAGACAAATATACTCCTATGCGCTCTGTACCAATAAACAGTAGGTATTCACTAAATTGTAGAATATAAATGGTTCATTTCCTCTAAATGTACACTGAAAGATCTATAACATGTTACACATTTCCTGTGCTTTGCATATATATTTCAATATTCATCATGAAAAGCCTTGCTTATGTGTCAATATACATTACTTTGCATATATTAAGAAAGGCTTTTTTTTTTTTAATTTTAACATTAGGGATGCTTTTTACTATGGGGGAAAGCTTAGGTCTTATTTCATGATTAACCCTTTCACGGCTCATCCTTTTTTCTCTACATGACATTTGCACAAAATGAATTGCTTGCTTAGACACAGCTAACTAAATAAAAGCAGGCCAGAGCTGATAGTATGAAAAATGGATTTTCATTACTGTTTCATTGATTCTTGTAAATAAGGGCCTGAGGCCTGCTCCGAAAAGGCTGCAAACAGTAATAATTTAATCTGAGGTGACATAGACCAAAATGTATGTGGACAAAAATCATCCTTGAATATTAAACAACAGCCTCAAGACAGAGAAAAGTGTTGCAGGCGAATTTAAATGTATGCAGATCGGTGGGTAACATATTTAAAAACAGAAATTAAAGATTCCTGTCATAAATCACATTTGCTGCCATGGATATGCCTTGTTATGCTGGCGTTTAAGAAAACCTGAAAGGTTAAGGCAGTTGGTGCATTAAATCGTACAAGGATAATTAATACTTTTCTTGTGGCTATTTATAAGAAATGGAAAATATAGTCAGATCAGCTGTGGCACTGTAGTAATTTGAGGGGGAAGCAATGAAAGCATGAGTCAATAGTTTTAACTGGACAAATGTCAAATGCTTAATGATGCAGTATCCCAATTTGGTAGCTGTTTGAAAGTTGTATATATTTTTAAATGAGATGAAATAGTTCATTCTCATACTACAGATATGTTTGTCTCCCATCCTCTTCATATTGCCCAAGGCAAAAAAAATAGCAAGGTTTCATATGAATTTTTTTTTGGTAGTTATTATGCCTCGGTCACCTATATTGTAGATGCCGTATGAAAATAAATATTATTTCTGGCATCTGGCATCAAATATTGTAAATTCTTTCTTTTACCATGTCTCAACAAATAGTAATGACATTTTTTTTGAATGACTAATTTACTAGTCACATCAAGAATTAGATTAGTAACATCAGAGGACCCTACAACTGCTTCCCCAGAGGAAAATCTACCTTTGTTACTCAATGAACTTAGGTATATGATCACTCAATTATTTAAAACTCCTCCTGTCATATCCTGTAGGTTTTCCATACTCTAAACCAAAATCAGTGCTTTTTATTAGTATCATGCATTATGAAAAAGTCCCCACAAGACAGAAGGCTTATAGCACCAGATCTTCAGGATTTAAAAGGGCCATTTATCTTTCAGGGCACTGCTACCTGTAAAATATTCCTTTGAGCTCCTTGGCTTCTCTTTGGAAAGGAAACTATTCTTATAATGAATAAAATAGTCTCACAACCATAGGTACATCATTTGTGTAAAATATAATCTACTCTTGTTTTTTAAGTTGATTTCAAAATAACAGTGGGGTTTGAATATGTCACAAGTATAAAACTTTCATATTTTTGTACAAAATTAGTACTGGTAGCATGCAATAAATATTTTCTTTTTGAAAGAAAATACTGACACAGTTTGCACACGGGTACTTTTTTGGTTACAAAAACCCTTAATATTTTTGTCGTTGTATTTAGCCTAGGAACCTTTAACTAAACTGAAAGAGCTCAAATAAACATTTAGTACAATGGTCTTTTAAATATCTTTTTCTGTAATATGTAACATAAAGTCAGTTATGAATTTTTGCTAGACCATGCCACCATTGAATGTTTCCCTTTGGCCTGAGAAACTAATTCATTGGGCTCTGCTCTCATGGTTCTTTAAGTAGGGTGGGTCCAGAAACCTTGTTCATTTACCATTGATAGCTAACACTGAAGCGAGATGATAAAGCCATTTTCACATTAACACTCTCGCTCAGTATTGAGGTCATTGGGTAGAGCAATAGTCATATATACCATCTTTCTTTACACTTATGCAACTCAAAACTCTCTCATATCTTTATTTTTATTGGTATTAACCCTTGTAAGAAATGCTTGATGATGATTCTAAATGTGTAAAAATTGCTCTAGTGAAAGCTCTGAGATTTGTTTTAAAATAGTAGAATGCTTGTTCAGAAATTTTTTTTTTTTAAACTTCCATAAAAAAAGAAAATAACAAAATAACAAACAAAAAAACCCTCAAAACAGACTGGATGAATGAAACTTGCCTTGCTAACATCTGCAGGTTTGTAATTGCTTAAATTGTTCAACCCTCCCCTGTGACTCAGTATCCAGAGACATTGCCTCATAGGTAGAGGATGAACATCAATACATCTGGCCTGACAAATATTCTGTGAGTAATGCTTTCATTGACCAACAGTCCTTCTGATTTGAACAAAAATGGTGTGGCCTTGGGGGAGTGAGAACAGTTTAACATCATGACAACCTTCCTGACTAAGCATGTGAAGTTCAAGGCATGTAATTGGGCAAGGCTGAAGGAGTGAAACTGACCAGGCCATAGGAAGAATAGAACACCTATCTTCACATACTGACCTCAGAAACCTTGGATTAAACGCTGTCTCCACTCAAAGTAAATTGGCTCTAAAGAAAGTAATGCTAGAGATTAAGTTGTTATTTAAACAAAAAATGATTATCTTTAGTTACGTTTTCCGTGTTTCTGTAGAATGGACCTTAAGTTATTATAATCTTTGCTAATAATTAATGTCATGATCACTAATTTGGTGATCAATTCAAAAATTCTGCAGCAGATTGTTTTAAACTTAAATGCAAGGCTATTTTCAGTTTTCAACGTTCTTTTTAGCTATTGGTATTAAACATACATAACACATTTCCCTGAAGTAGATATAACCCAGCTGTTAAGGATAAGATAGGAAAAACAGACTAAACATGAATTGCAAGTGAGAATTTTTCTTGAAGAGAAAGCCTCTGTAAGTTATGTTTCAAGGCGTTGGATCTAGGGAATAACTTTTTATGCCTCACTTTCACTTAGTATTGCAGGATAGCCAAATTCTTTGCAAGATGTGTAATATTTTCTATGTAATAGTAGATTATTGTCTAGACTACTATCAAGAGTGGATTAGCAAGAATAGGGACACAACCTCGAAGTCAAAGAGCAAGAATTAGTAATTCCAGAAATGGGTTTTGATTTATAGACCAATAAAATATGTCCTAAAACCTACATCTTATAGGTATAAAACTAATTTCACCATTAGAATGTACCAAATAATTTTGATATGAGTAGAGAAATATATATATTCACCAGCTAAATAGAGTAAGAAAGAGATAGAATAAAATGAGAAAGATCATAGACACTAATCTCTTAAGAGCTGTAATGGTTCCTGAGGGTCTGTTATTGCCTACTAAATAAATATATCTACTGTGCATGAGCATTAACCTCTGCAAAAATATCATGAGGATATGTAGCACATGGACTTGTAAACATTAGTGGCAGCTGCACTGATATATAAGTGTACAATGAAATGACTCCAAAGTAGCTATAATGTCCTGTCATGGCAAGCTTGGTGAACACCAATGCATTTACATGATCAAAGAGACAAATGAATTGGCTTTAAATGTATCATTAGTTGTAAGCTTCAAGATTTGTCATAATTGACATTGACCTTCAATGTTATGCTGAATAAAGCACATTAGAGCTATGGAGAAAGCTTTGGCTTCAAGTTTTCCACATAGGTCTGAGCATTGGAAGGGAATAAATAGTTATCATTTCAGAGAATTACAAACATGTTTTAGATTTTTTCAAAGCAAACTTTGAAAATGTGCCAGCATAAGAACTCCATGACATCTACTTTAAACAATCATTGGTTATAAGGCATATTATAGGAGAAGGAGGCAATATAAATGTTACATTAAGTTCAGGTCTATAATGTGATTTCCCAGCAGTAACTCTAATAAATAACCAAGTGTTCTTAAATATCCCTTAGGGCACTTTTTAATCAAGTAATTCTACTTCTAAGGACACATGATTCTTATACTATGTATGAAGAAGACCACCTGAATTATTTGTAATAAAAAAAAATGGAACTCATGTTATGTCCAACAACTGGGGAACTGATAAACATTTAAAGTATTGCCAGTAGTGGTAATACTTTGAATTTTCAAAGAAGATTTAATGAATTGGGGTGATATTTTTAAAAAAGCAAATAAAGAAGAACAAGATATAAAATCGTATTGCTAATTTTGTAGAAAAAAATGTATCCGTATTTAAAAAAATTGGAAGGAAATACACAAAAATGTGAGCAATACTTTCAAGTATTTGGGATGATTTGTTTCTATGAACTTTTCAGTATTTTTTTCAAATTTTATAAACAATATTACAGTACTTAAATTTATCATAAATATTTTCTAAATAAAAAAATTTGAAGGACCCATCCAATAAAGTAGTGGGAAAAAACCTTTTGAGGTCATCAGAATCTCTTTTCTGTCTATCTTCAAAACAATTACATTGATTTTCTTTCTTTGAAAGGCGGGTTTTATTAAGAAGTCCTCTTAGAGCTTCCCATTTCTCTGTAGTGTTGATGAGAACTAAGGACAGATTTTACAAGACTGGAATTATCTCTAAAACAGGTTTTGGAAAGCAGGCATCTTCTTCTTTGTTAAACCACGCCAGTATATATCCATTCAAATCATTACTCCATGTGGCCCTGTCAGCTAGATAGGTACATAAACCCCACAATAACAACATTTACAGACTTTAAGTCTGCCTCAGGTCAACTCATGGTTATTGAGTTGACTAGAACAGGCTTCTTGCCTTTACACTACCCTTCCAGATGATTAGATGGAGGACACTTGCAGACTTGACCTCTGGACACTAGGACCCAAATGACAACTAATTATCTTCATTTTGAAATCCACCACATGCTGCAAAGTCACATGACCCAAACCCTCTCTTGAGCCACCTCAAATGCTGCCAGCCACTCAGTAGCCTAATTATAAACCTGGATATTATTTGTGACTTCTCCTCTCTAACTTCACAAATCCCATGGTCTTGTACATTTACTGCCTAGATGGGTCTTTAACCCATTCTCTGCTTTCAATCATTTCTACCATTATCCTCACCCAAGCTACCACCATCTCTCTTCTTGATGACTTGAACAGCCTCTTAAAAGTTTTTCCAGTACTCAAAGTCCACAGTCTTGTTTCTGCCAATTCATTCTCACATTGCAGAGAGAGTCACATTTCTAAAATTTGAATCTTGTCATGTCACCCCTACATATAACTTATGACATTTAAGATAAACCTAAAGGTCTTAGCACATGAAGTCCTTTCATGGTCTTGCCCCTGTTTCCCTCTCCAATTTCATCTTTCTTCATACCCTTTTGCTTGCTTCCATTGCTCCAGCTACTGTGTTTTTTTCTAGCCTCAGCACATGCTTTCCATTCCATATGAAGCTCTTTTCTCCCTTCCGTTCTGCTCCCAAGTCCACCCTCTTCAACCAGATAAGCCCCTGATAACTCCACTTATCACTGAGGTCTTGTCTTACAGCACTGGGTTCCTCTACATTTTGCTGAGTGCCCTACAAATTGGCTTCTATTTCATCCTTCCCTACCTTAAATATGAGACATTCCATTGTATAATTATGGCAGAGTAATTACTTGTTTTTCTCTACTATACGACATACTCTGTGAGGGCTAGAAGTGTGTCTGTCATATTCCATGTTCTGTCTTTCGTTCTTAACTTATGCTTCATAAATAGTAAGCATTTGATATTTTAATGTACGGTTTCCTAATCTGCTTCAGTTAATCTGCCAATGAAATAAATTACCCCAAAACTTAGTCTTTTAAAACAGTCATTTTATTGTGTGGATAAAAACCAGGAATTTGGGAGGCACTCACTGGGTAGTTCTTACTTGGGTCTCTTCTGTGACTGTAGTCAGATGTGCACTGAGAATGCAGTCATCTGAAGGCTCAGTTGGGTTGGACATCCAAGAAGGCTCACACACATGGCTGGCTATTGATGCTGCCTGTTGACTGGGACCTCGGCTGAGCTGCTCTCTGGAGTAGATACATGTCTCCTCCTCAGCATTGCAGTGTTGGAGTGGTCGGTTTTCTTACACAGAATTTTCTCCAAATTAAACATCTCAAGATGGAGGAAGCTGCACAGTCTTTTATGATCCAGAATTGGAAGTCACACAGGATCATGTCTGCTACATTTTACTTATCACAAGCAAGTCACCAAGGTTGCTCTTGATTAAAGGGGAGGAGACATAGAATATACATCTCAATGGGAGGAGGATCAAGTAATTTGTGAATGTGGTTTAAAACCACCACAAATTCTAAATCTAATACCAATTTTGTTATTATTATTATTGTTAATAGCATCATTATTACTATTATTTTAGGGGTGGTATGGTAGAAGGCTGAATAAGTCAGCATAGATCTTTTGACAATATCTCTATTTTTAGAAAAATTTCCCTAATTTCTGAAGATCCACTTACTCTATTTTATTATAATATTTCCTTTAATTAAAATTTACCTAATTCTTCATTCATGTTATATAAAGTATGGGTAAAGATGACATATGAGACAGATTATTGAAAGTTGTTTTTATTTATTTATTTTTTCTGACAGTGAGCCCATTCTTTGCCAAATTAACTTAAACTATTTTCCTCAGAGATAACTCCTCTTCATGGAATCAAAGCACAGTTCATGCAATTATTTTTGTACTTTTTACTCCTTCAAATTTTATGCCAATCACTTCTTGGCCTCTTGACTAAGAGGCAGTGTAAACATCAACTCCTTATTTCCTTTTATTTATTTATTTTTTTTGTCCTTTTTGAGACCGGCCGTGCCGCGCTCAGCCAGTGAGCGCTGTGAGCGCACCGGTCATCCCTATATAGGATCCGAACCAGCGGCGGGATCGCTGCTGCACTCCCAGCGCCGCACTCTCCCGAGTGCGCCACGGGCTCGGCCCAACTCCTTATTTCTTATTAACAAGTTTCAGATTTGGGTCTCTCGGTTCACTATTTTATGTGAGAAGCTAGCAGATGTCAGGTTTTACTATTGACTGTTTTGATGTCTGAATAAAATGGACACTTGTAGCATACCATGGAAAATAAGATAATATAATGCATACTGATAGAAGAAGATGCTAAAATGTTAAAATGAAATGTTCTTTGAGAGCATAATTGATGGTACCATCACTTATGGACAACTTCTTGGATAATGTTTAGGTTAAAACCTGCTACAATCTCCTATAAATACAATGAAGTGTTTCAACAGAAAAATGGGTCAATTTTGGAGCAGATTTAAAACTGATTTCTTAATGCAAACTCCAGTCTTATTGTCAGTGAATATTGACTGTATACTATACTCCAGACACTCCTGTAGAATGGAGCCGTATCAGTACACACACACATGTGCACACACATATACACACACTTAAATATGTAATAAGTCAAGTGGTGTTATGAAGAAAAATAAAACAGCAGAAACTAGTAAGAAATACAGAGAAAGAGTGAGGTATATTAATTTAGATAGAATGATTAGAGTGTGCCTCTCTAATAGGACAGCCTTTTAGCAGAGATCAAAACCAGTAAAAAAGCCAAGTGGGTAATCTCACAAAAAAGAATTACAGGTCTAGATCTTATCCTGCTGAGAGAGAATTTTTCAAAGTTTTCCACCATGCTTGCTAGTTTCAGAGTTCCATATAATCTTCCTGCTTCCCCCTAAGTCAAAATGCTAGCATTCACAGAAGTGCCTTCTCTTGCCTGCTGTATATACAGATATTTGGCCATGTAACTGGTATGGTGACAAAGGCATTTATTTTCAGAAATTCATTTTTTCGTGGCAGATTTGCACCACACAAACAAATGAA
Source organism: Galeopterus variegatus (assembly GCF_000696425.1). Classification (NCBI taxonomy): domain Eukaryota; kingdom Metazoa; phylum Chordata; class Mammalia; order Dermoptera; family Cynocephalidae; genus Galeopterus; species Galeopterus variegatus. The sequence continues at coordinate 134,651 of NW_007726116.1, read as the reverse complement.
GCAGGTTTTTGTTACTGCAAAACAATTTTACCTAGACCTCGTTATTGAGGTATAAAGGTAATTTATTTGAAGATTAAGCATGGTTTAAGGAGACATGTATGGGGCCAAGTTGATGAGGGGTAGACTTGCAATGGTTAATTTTGTGTGTCAACCTTACTAGGCTAAGGGATTTCCAGATAGCTGGAAGAATGTTATTTCTCCACGCATGTGTCTGTGGAGGTGTTTTTGGAAGACATTAGCATTTGGATCAATACATTGAATAAAACAAATCTGCTTTCTCCAATGTAGGAAGGCATCATTCAACATATTGAGGGCCCAAATTGAACAAAAGGATGAGGAAGGGTGAATTCTCTCTCTCTCCTTGAGTTGGTACATTCATCTTCTTCTGCCCTTTGACACTGGAGCTCCTGGTTCTCTGGCCTTCCAATTCTGGTACTTACAGAAGCATCTGCCCACCCCCTACATTTCTCTGGGTTTTTGATTTGTACTTGGAGTTGCACTATCTGTTCCTCTGGTTTTCAGGTCTTCAGATGTGGACTGCACATGTCAGGTGGTGGGGCTTCTTGGCTTTTATAATCACGTCAACCAATTCCCATTCTCTCTCTCTCTCTCTCTCTCTCTCTCTCTCTCTCTCTCTCTCTCACACACACACACATGTTGTACGTATGTATTCTATTGGTTCTATTTCTTTGGAGAACCCTGCCTAATACACCTCCATCATACAATGATTTTCCATGAATAAACTTTCTTGGTATCCAATGAATTAAGTTAATTTAGGATTCTCTACCTGATGATCAGGTATTAAATTCCTAATGGACAGGACTTACCTATAGACCATTTACATTTACAGGTTTTACTTATAGACCACTCTCATCTATTACCATTAGATGAGAAACACGCATCATTATTAACCAAAAAACAAATCAAAACCATCTCTTCACAGTTTTCCACTGCTAGACAACGTTGAGAATCACTGTCCTAATCTATAAACCACTTGCAAATTAGAAACACAAAGAATATTAGCACACTTTGACCAGCTAGAACTATTGTTCAGGGGGGAAAAAAAAATGAAAGCCAGAGAAGGGAAATGGCTTGTCTGAGGACACAGAGCCAACAGCTACAGCTGACTTGTTTGAGAGGAAATAAGAACAGACGAGCAGCCACATCCTCTTGAGAACGGTGGTCGGGTGGAAGAATGGGCAGGGGAGAATAGGTGAGGTTTCCAAGGTTTTGAATGGCATCATCACTGTGAAACCTGGTCCCTGTCCCAGACCCCAGAGCCTTGAAAGACAGCTGGACGAAGACAGGAAAGTCTTGCCTTTGGAAATCAGTGTGGTCCAGCTCCATGAAGAGATGAGCTGTCCTTCTTTCTGAGTGAGAATATAACATAAGTTCCTAAACTGCCTGGCTTCCCTGTTTCTCCTCTCTGCTTTTACTTTCTCATGAATTTTCTCTTCACTTTTCTTTCTTTTTAATAACATTTTAAATATGAAGGTTTTAGAAATATTTTAAAATTCAAAAGAAGCAAGTTATCAATAAATCCATTGCAGTACAGAGTGCCTCTTGAATGAAAAAAATGGAAATTGTTGTGGTCAAATGAAAAGTCCACCATAATTTTTATCCCCTTACTCTTGGCTCAAATAGTTCTAATATGTGAAGATAAAGTCTGTATTATTTTTTGACCCAGTTGACAATTGTTAATTTATCCTTCACAATATTTCATTCAGTCACAATAGTTTAATGGTCATTATGTAGTTTACCTATTATCCTGGTTTCTAGTAGAATTTTTTTATTATTATTAAAATTAAACATTTTTTATTATAATGTGTTTAGAAAATGGCCTCTTCAGTTTTCTTGTTCTTGATATTTGTTGAGCTGTAACATTCTGTAACTCAGAATTTTTTGCCATACCAATAGTGTTTTCTTAAAAAATAATTTATTTCATTATTGCTCCTTATATTTGTTCTTGTTTTGGGCTTTTGTCTTTTATTTATTCTACTCTGTACTTAATCTTTCTCATTTTTTTCTTATTATTTTTTTCAGTTTTTCTCTGAGTTCTCGTTGAATTTCTTGAGTTTAACTTTTACAGATCACTTTTCTATTGTATCTTATTTGTTGTTTTTGAACTCTGTCTTAGTTTCAATTAAGCAATCGGATTTTTCTTTTTCACGCACTGTTGTCTGATTTCAGATTGCTCCTGTTTCACATTATCTTCCTTCCTGTAAGCAGATATTCTCTCAAATCCTAATGAAATTACAAATCAGAAAGCTTCTAATATTTTATTGTTGTTGTTATTGTTTTAATTATTTTTTTCATTTTGTTTTGTTTTTGGTTTTGTTTTTTTAAAAGTACATCTACTTTATTGATCAGTTCCTCTAAGAATTCAGGAATGTCCCCTTGTTTTGACATAATGCATCTTTTTATAGAACTAGTAATTTTCTTTTTTTTCTGACAATCAGTTAGAAAGAAACTTTCTGTTTGTTCTGGCTGCTAGAGAAGGAAGAAAACCTGCTATATTGGGTCTCTAAAATGTTCACTGAGACCACATCTTGTCCTGTTCCCTCCCAGAGACAGTGATCGGGATTCTCTCATTGTTATCGCCACTCAGATCCTGGTCACAATGCTCCTTTAGGGAAACTTTGGCTATGGGGGCAGGTAAGAAATCTGACTGCAGTCCCCTCTTGTGTAACAATGGTGAGGAAGATGGGTAAGTGATTCCTGCTAACTAATACAGGTTGAGGGCTTACCACAGACTAGGCACCAGGCTGAGCACTTGCCCTGTTAATTAAATCTCACGACAACTCTATGATGTAGATATAAATACAATCTCTTTTCATTTTATATATGAGAAAGCTGAGGGATAGAGATGTTTAATATTTTCTTCTAAGACCAAGCAGCTAATTGAGTGAAGAGTCTAGACTGAGCCCCGGTTCTTATGCAAAACATCATTTCTTCCTGTTAATTAATTAAACCCCTTTAAAGTTGAAGGCGTGAGACTATCATCCTTCCTATTTTTGTTACCAGTGAATGTTTCCCTTCATTTTATACTCTACTAGACACTTTTATGGATTTGTTGGAAAAGAAAAGGTAAGAACCAAATTTACAAAAAACATCTTTTCCAGGATGAGATACTCTTTGAGTTTTACAAAAGAATAGCCACTCAATTATCTGTTTATCTGACTCCAAATCATAGGTCCCTGACCTTTTTAACAGTGTAGGAAACTTGAATTCCTGGCTCTAAAAGGTATGACTTCCAAACTGTTTGATACCCAGTTACTCTTAAAAAACTTGGTGAGAAAATAGCATTTAAGGAATGCAATTTAAAGAATGATTATATAAAGTCTTTTTTAGGCTTCTTAGCTCTTCAATTCAATGGCTTCAAAAACATGACTGTGAAGCATTATTTCATAGGATTTAACTGCCATTAGGTGACAATAGTACCATTTTCAAAGGATTTTAAACAGTTGCTTATTGACCAGCATGTAACTAACATGACCTCAGTCTATCTCAGGTGAATTGGAGCATTGCAAAATGTATAAAGCAATGCATCGTAAAAGCATTTGTCAACCAGCATACTAACATACAGTGGCTTCATCAAGTTTTGGGGGATAAAATAAAAATTAATGGTTAGCAAAGTGGGACATAAATCAAATAGATAAAAAGCTGGATAGTGCAACAATATGGAATGTTGTAGGCAAGTGGCTTATTTGAGAAAAGGGTGACTTCTGAGATATTTGAGCCAGAGTATTTATTTTATATGGCCATCAACACCTACCTAAATGCTTTGGCTATAGAAAATGCCCAGTAAACATTGTCTCACAAGGTGATGAAGTGGTACTATAATCAGTGTCTGGAGAAAGATAATAAAAACAGAAGGCAGCATTGATTTTTCAATTACCATCTGGGAAGATACAAGTAAGAATGTCACCAAAATTGTACATTGGCATTGGAATTCCCAATGACACATAGAGTTTTGCTTAAGTAAAACTTAAGCATCCTTTTCACATATAGTAAGATTACATCTTTCAATCTGAAAATATTTTGGAAATAAAAGTGGTAAACAAGTATAATGAATTATTATTATTCATAGACATATCCAAATTTGGGTATTTAGTGTGAATTTTTTAGCTCTTTATCTTAAACTCTTCATTTAAAAATTTTTAATTTAGCATTACAATGGCAACATTACTTAGAGTGTTTCCACCCCTTTTGTCTACAAAGACATGCACATCCCATGTAAGTCACATATATTTAGCAATTCATGTACTGGAAATACAGTGGAGTTATTTCTCATGAAACAAGAAGTAATCATTGCAGGAACCTATTGGTCAGGGGGAGGGTATATTTACATGTATGAGTGTTTGTACATAGGTATGTGTGTCTGTAAGATAACACATTTGTATTTCCTGTTGATGATTTTCAATGTTTCTATTTAGCATAAAGCAACTTCAAATTCTTGTCCTAAACTCAACTAATAACCGCACTACTAATCTATATTTATCCCTGGCCTTTCCTCTGAGACTGTGGTGTTATAATCTCTCTACTCAGCAGGCTTTAAACCTCCACCTCATCCTCACCTCCTGATTTATCGTCAAAATATCCATCCAGCAAGTGACCAAGTTTTTTTTCAGTTGCACTGTAGCAGTATCTCTGTCATCAGTCATTTATTTTATTTTCTGTATCCTACAGATTTTTGCTATAATAAAGGTGTGAAGGAGCAAATCAAAATTCTTCTACTTTCTTGGATCAGTTCCTTTTTTCAAATGAGTTCTTTCAGTCAGCAATTGTTTCTTCTTTTTTAAAAATTATTTCATCAGTCATTTCTTTTCAATTTCCACTCCTACTGTTATTGAAGAAGCTTTTATTCTTTTACTTACTTAAAAAGAACTTTCTAGTGATTTTATTCCATTAGGTAGTAAATAGTGTTACACTCCAGCTCACACTATAGAAAACATATTTTAATAAAATAGAAGTGTCAAATTCACCTCTCTGCTTTATTCTGTGTACTAAATAATTTCTGAATTTCTTATCCAAAATTTACAGCCTCCCCAAATATGACCTCCAGCCCTATTTAATTGCAGAGCCATTGGAATGCAAATATGAAATAATATGATTTCATCTTTGTTTACCACATCATATCATAGGACATAGTTCTTGGCCTATGCTATATCCAACATAAGAAATACTCAATAAATGTTTGTGAGAATGAGCTAGACCTTATCAGGTGAAAACATTTAATACATATGTTGTATTATAGTTTCTGGACATTGTAATTAAAAACTAACTTTACAAAAATATATAAGAAGAGCATATAAAAATGAAAACATGGTATAACTTTGAGCTTTGTTTCTTTTGTTTTGGCTGCTGGCCAGTATGGTAATCTGAACCTGTAATTTTCGTAGTATAAGGCTGCGCTCTAATCAACTGAACTAACCTGCCAACCCAGTTTTGAGCTTTAAATTGCATGTTTCTATTAAAAATATAACATCTGAAATTATACAGAAGAACAGATTTGACAATTATATTGATGATGTTCGTGAATTTTCCAGATTCTGTATACCTATGCACGCTCTGTAAATTAGATGATAAAAATAAAATTAGTGAATAGCCATTGATTGATCATCTTTTAATTGGTCATATATTTCTTGTTACAAAACAACCACATAGGTATACTAATTCCAAAATTAAAGCTTTCCTCTATTACACAAGCAAGGTACATATATTGTCACTGCCCCCCTTAAATGCCTCAGTTACCGGTGGAGTATCACGAGCCATTAGGAGAACTCAATTAATACAATTTTTTCTCTTATTTATAATAATCTTAATTACAGAAAGAGTTATAGAGTCTGATGGTCTGGTTTCAATTCCCTGGCTGCCGGCTAGCAATGTGATCTTAGGGAAGTTATCCAAGTTCCCTAATTTTGAACTTCCTCTTCTCTAACGTGGGGATAATAACAAGGCCTACCTCATATTTACATTGTGAGTATCAAACAAAATCATGTACAAAAGAGGCAAACCAGAAAGAGCTACCCAAGTGTTGTTAAGATATAGCTTAACCAGCTATATTCTGAATTATTAGAATTTTAGCCATCTCTCATCATATATTTAATATGACAAAGTACATAAGTCAAAATAAATCAGACTGTGGGCCCTTGTCCATCTTTGTCTCCTCCTACACACAAAAGTTTGTCTCAGTTCAAGAACAAACAGCTATTTTGTTTGTTCTTGAACTTGTATTATGCTATTGAATTTGTATTATGTGCCAAGCAATATGGTAGACACTGGAGATGAAAAAGCAGTGTTTTCCCAATACTGCATAGAGTCTAGTAGAATAAGAACACATTAAGAAGTTAATCTCAATAAAATAAGTGCTAAAAGAGTTTTATGCACAGTGTATTAGACTTGTTGGGGGTGGGTAGTGTGGCATTTCAATTAGTTGTTATAATTAGGAATGTTCCTGAAAAAGACAACTGTGTTGAATTGCTGAGTAATCCTTAGAGTTGTCATGATGAGGACTTGTAAGAAGTGTTTTCCAGGCAGAAGATACAGCAAAAACACAGGCATAGAAGTGTGACTAAGTATGCAGTGGAAATGAACCTACAAGCAGCTCCTTATCATGTAAAAATAAATGAGAAACAAGGAATAATCAAAAACAAGACTGCATGGCCCCAGGCCCCACTTGGGCCTTGAGGCATGGCACTGGAGAAAGCCGAACCCAGACATAACTGGGCAAGCTGCCGCCACTGTTCCAGGCCCCTCTGAGGTCCTAAGGCATGGAGCTGGGGTAAGTCGGACCCAGCTGGAACCAAGTAAAGAGCACACCAAAAACATCATTTTCACTTGGGTAGCCCTCCATAGCCACCACAATTGCCATGGCTGCCACAAAAGTGTCTAGTCTCTATATCAGTAGTCACAGCCACTGTGCAGATGGCACACCAGACTCTCAAATTCTTGACACAAGGAGAGACACCAGCAGAGACCAAAAATAAAAATATTTTTTTAAAAAAGGAAGAGGTCCTCTCTCTCCACAAAGCACACTCCAGAGTAACAGAAGAAGCATCTGCTTTAAGATAATAGGGCAGGACTTGATAACTCCTGTGTCAGTACTGGACAGATCGTCTAGGTAACAAACCAACAGAGGAATAATCTATGAGCTGGAGAGAACAAATCTAGGCTATTAGAGTGGAGAGGGGTAGTGGGAAGGGGAGAAATTGGATAAGGGGCAAAAAAAAAAAGGCTAGAAAGGAAGAAGGATATCAAATCATGAAAGTTATTTTGAGCTTACTTTTTGTCCTCTGAAAGTGGGGAGCAAGAAAAAGCATACACTACTTGGATTAGAATTGTAGCTAGATCCCTGAGTTAGCAGGTGCAAAATACATAAAAATAGACAGAATTGCACATGAGAAAATAAAGGATGGTACTGTCATGATTCTCTGGGTCTTAATCCTAACTCCAACAGTTTCTAGCTAAAAGTTTGACAGGCAATTTACTAAAACTCTAGGAGCATTAGTTTTATTGTTTGAAAAATCTGTATAATAGTTAATATTATCTATCTCTAATTGGGCTACTATGATGAGTAAATTAGCTAATGCCTTAAAGCATTTGGCCCCAAACCTGGCACATAGTAAACACTCAATAAATCCTACTATTATTAGTATTGTCTTTAAGCCATTAGAAAGAGAGTTCACTCAGTTGAGAGATGAGAAATAAAGGCCAGAAATAGTGTAAGAATGGGAGGAAATATCTGGCATTTGGTGTCTGGCACATAATAAGAATTCAATGCATATTGAATAATGTGTAATAGATATAAAATTAGGTGTGCGGTAATTATATAACATAGTTGTAATCATGTAATTGAAGTGTTTCTTTTTAATTAAAAAATAGCTACACATTTGTGCCATGACTAATCAAAGAAGAAAAATTATCAAGTTTGTCTTTTTCTTCCACTGAATTGACTGATTGTGTTAGTATTTGAAAGCTGCGTCCCAACAATGTTAAAGAAACTAGGCTAAGATTTAAAAGGTGCAGAAAACAGACATTAAAAAAGAATATCTAAATTTCATATGGTACGTTTAAGATATGCACTAGACTAATAGCATTAGGGAAAACCTCATGATTATTTTCTCAAAACCTTTCTTCTTAGCTCTGAGTGTCAAAGTAACTGACAATAGGAAGCTGTCATAGGAACTATAGCTACTGTGCTGTGATGTAGAGGGGAAGTTCCCCAAACATACCAGCAGGGTATTTCCCTGTGTAAATTTACTGTACCTTCAGTCGTGTGGCAGAGAATTACACTTTTAAAACTATGTTTATGTAAGTAATTCCCATCTTCTGAGTTCCCCCCCCACTTTTTCCACAAATCAAATTTTGAGCAAATTGGCTATGTGTTCATGTCATACAGCTAAATGTCGTAATTAATTCAAAACATACTGTAATCATATACATTGTATATTGACAAAATAAAAATTTAATGAAAAATAAATAAATAAATAAAGATACAAATCATATGATCATTTGTGAACAAACTGAAAAGGCATCTGACAACATTCAACAAGTATTCTTGATTTTTAAAAAAGATACTCAATAAAATAGCAATAGATAAAAAAAAAATACTGTAAGTACTTGCCATTTTAAAGCACTGGTTAGTGATAAAAAGATAGTCTTTGTTCTTTGAGTTCTGTATAGAATTGGAATGGGATAATGCCCCACACTATGAACTTTAGAAAATCCAAAACTATGTCTAAAAAACCTTTGTATTTGTCTGTATATGATGTTGGCAAAATTAGATACTCAAAAAAAAATTTGACAAATGAATGATTAAGAGATAATGAGTAAGGTGATATCATAGAGGTAGAATTAGAGAAGATAAAAAGGAATTCCAAACAAAAAGATTGTGAACATTCTCTAAAAGAGTTGGCGCATTAGCTGAGCCTTGACTGAGAAGGAACTCAATAGGTGAAGTGGGTGGGCAGAGAACATGCCAGACTAGCATAAGCAAGGACATCTGAATGTGGTAAAACATAGCATAATGTTTAGGTGTCAGTAGCACAAAGATAGACGGAAGAAAGATATGGAAGAGAGACCTGGTAATGTAGACAGAGATCAAATTGTGGTTGGTCTTTAAAAACCATGCTAAAGAGATTGGACTTCTTTCTCCTGTCAAAGAAAAGCCTGACCTATTTTGTAGTTTAAGAAGATGACTTTCCTCAGAAATCAGAAACCAGGAGCAAAGTAGACAGTTGTGAAATGGAAAGTTCTCTATCATGTGACACGCATGCACATGCGCGCACACACACCACCCCACATCTACCTTACTAGATAAAATAAAGTGGTTCCTAAGTAAATCAGTTGAATAGCATAGAACAGAACTCATGGGTTTTAAAACCCAAACAGACCAACATTGATTAAATGATATGCTTTCTCTCTCTAACGTAAAGTCAATGCTCAACCTTTCAAATCTTTTTTAACATTTTTTTTTTTTAATTTAAAAATATTTTACCTTAGGATAAAATGCTGTGGGTGAAGTCCTGGGATAGACTTTCCCATGGGTGAGTTATGTACAATTTCCAATGTCTTTATTGTAATAATGCTACGTTTTTCATTCCTGTTCCATAAAATCTATTAGAAGACAAGTAAATTAAAGGAGACAAGTATAGAGATAAGTTCATACTATCTTTAGTTTTTCTGGATTTTTTTGTTTGTTTTTCCAATGTAAACCAATGCTTATATAAGTATTAGTAGAAAAAAATGTTCCCTGCACTTCAAAGCTGATTGGAAAACACCAATCTTTCTTGCCTGAGAACCACTGCAATTATACTACTAAGACTTTTTTTTAAAAATGCACACACACACACACACATACACACATATAATTTTAGGGGAAACCCAGCTTCTCTTTTTATTTGATTATTGAAAAAAAATTTTCTATTTCCTGAAAGCACTAGGTAAATTTTTAACATCAATCTCTCTAATCAGAATGAAACAGGGTATCCTAGGTCACAATTATAGTTAAGTTTAATTTTCAGAGTCCTTGCCTGAACTCATGGATTCTTGAATTGAGTATAGTCATGTTTAACTAATATTTTTCACCCAGGTGTGTAGATACCAAAATTAAAATATTGAGGATAAACATGATATTATGGATAACTGTGTCTCATGTGTTTTTCTGGTTTTCTGAAAATAAGGAGAGAGACTTTTTTTTTTCCCCCAAAGGGGGAGAAGACAAAAAACAAACAACAAAAAACTGTGTATGGGAGCCAAAAGCCTTATTTGCTGTGAAAATTGCAAATGTTTGCCTGGAGCAAATATGTGAAAATTTGTAGGTGTGGAATTTTTCTATTTTTCACAGTGGAAGAACTGTTCTGTGTAATTTGCTTTTTTTCCTCTAGATGTGTGAATTCTCGGAGAAATTCTGAGATCTATGCATTTTGACGCCAAAGATGGCAAGGTGAACAATTACTTTCAATAATAACTCAAAATCTTGCTATGTAACACACTTTATTTTCTTAAGTAAAAAGAAGTCCTAATTTTGTATTGAGTTTTCATCTAGTCCAAAAATTCTGCATTAATTTACTATAATACTTTTACTCTGGAGTATACAGAGTATACTGATATGTAAAATAAAAGATATGGAGAGTAGGTAGATTAAAAATCATTCAAGATTTTATGACTTATAGTAAGGAAACTAAAATCCCAATGTCGATATTATAATGCATAATTAGATTCAGAGACCAGATAGAATTGAATCAGTTTACTAAACACAAATATTTAGGAATTTCAAAATTATATAGTAGAAACTCCTAGTTATCTAACTGCATGATGTACCTTTTCACTTAGAGTTAAAGGTATACAGTCTTGCAGCAAGATAAGATTAATGAATTATCCAGAAAAAAGAAAATAAAGTAATTGAGATGATATTGTGAAATGAAGTATGTATTTGGTCTTCCACCAGTTTCTTAACGTACATCTCCTAAACCCTTGGAATCTCTGGGGTGATCAGAGTATCTCTCAAATGCTAATGAGATGACTGGAGGCTAGTGGCCCCTAGATAGCTTCAGAATGCGGGCTGGTCATAGGAAAGAGGAAGGTGTGATTAGACGGATGGGACTCTCGGCCCCACCCCACCTCAGGGGAGGGGAGAGGGGCTGAAGGTTGAGTTAATCACCAGTGGCAACTGATTTAATTAATCATGCCTACATGATGAAGCTTCCATGAAAACGTTAGAGAACTGAGCTCTGGGGGCTTCAGATAGATGAACATGCGGAGGTTCCTGGAGGGTGTTGTGCTGGAGAGGGCTTGGAATCTCCACGCCCATTCTCCCTTACCACACCCCATGCATCTCTTCCACCTGGCCGTTCACCTGTATCATTTGTAATATCCTTCATAATAAATGGATTAATGTAAAAAGTAAAAAAAGTAAAGTGTTTCCCTGAGTTCTGTGAATCACTTTGGTAAATTAATCAAACATAAGGAGGGGGTCATGGGAACCCCAACTTATAGCCATTCAGTCAGAAGCACAGGTCACAGTCTGTGTTTGTGATTGGCATCTGAAGTGGGGGGCGGTCGTGGGACTGACTCAGCCTGTGGGATCCGACGCTGTTTCCAGGTGGATAATGTCAGAATTGAATTGAATCAGAAGACACCCAGCTGGTGTCTGCTGGAGAACAAGCTGCAGAATTGCTTGGTGAGGAGAAATCCCCACACATTTCTTGGCGACCAAAGGTAGCAGAAGTACTGAGTGTTGAGTATAGAGTAGGAAAGACAGTTTGCTTGGTTTTTCTTTTTGTTTGCTTTGGGTTTTTTCTTTATTTTTCTACATCCTTACAGTAATACTCTATTTCCTTCTGGTCAATGTGATACTATAACTTTCATGTTCCTTCTGTCTATGACCTTTCTTAACAAAAATTGTAAAATATTTGGACTGTCTTCACAGCGCCTCCCTAGATAACGCCTGCCCAGATTAGCCACTGAGAAGGAATGCTAATTGTCCCATCCCTTCTTCACATGAAATTTTCTGTCCCAATTCTCATGCCATCAGGGACACCTTCCTTTTAAGCTCTGAAATTATAATTAGCTTCTTTCATTAAGTAACATGTGTTTTAACAGGTTTCCCAGAGCTCTCCTTTTCTTCCTAGGTAACATGTGCCTTTTAAAGTTCTTTCAAGGAAAATGTAGGACAGTATGTTGCTTTGGGTTAATGGAATTCTCTAATTTGCAGGAAGCAAGCCTAGATGGTTTGTCTTACACTTACTCAATCTGAAAGTATGTTTTAATTAATGACATAGTATATGTATAAGATTCTAAAACACTAGCTTATCGTTTGATAGATTGCCTTTCACCTTTCAAATACCCAAATCACTAAGAACTGAAAAGCTTTGCAGACTATTTCTGCATTTACCCAATGTTTTTTGGAATGATGTCTGGAGTTATTTTTGGTTTCCTTTCATCTTAGTAAGTAAGATTCAGTAACTTCAGAGTTTTTCTTAATATCTTATAACCTTAACATGGGTATCTAGTTTTCCTCATGCATTTCTGATACCTGGAATATGTATTTCTCTCTCTGTGGGACTAAAGAGAAAGTCCACTATTAAATGATTCTCAGCACATGTGAATAGGGTAAAAAACGGCAGAGAGGTAAACTAGAGGGATCATCTGTTTAGAAATACGCTACAGTTTTCTTCCCCTTAAAATAGTAGTCTAATTGAAAATGGTAAGTCAAAATAACTTAAGTCAAAATGTATTTTAAAATTTATTTATAAATCTAAATATAACTTATAATGTAAATTAGTGTTAAAAAATAAAATAATTTACAATGAATGTATATAAAAAACAGTCTTCCCCTTAAAAAGAAATAAAAATCACAATTGCAAGATTTATTGTTTTATTTTCACTGTGATAAACGCTTCTAGAAGTTTAATACTTTAGCAAAATTCATTTATAGATCACCCTTCCAGCTAAGCTTTCTAACTGGCCAATAAGCACCAAGGAATGTCTTCTTTCTATGTCCACACCATATTGCTACCCCTTTTTTTTTATCTGTCCAATTAGCTTTATAGGCCTTAGCCATAACCAGCCTAACTACCTTGGAGCTCCTAGATGAAAGTTCCTTATCCTAGGCTATTCTATTCATCAGGAACATAGCAAAACTTAGGTTTGAATAGTTTCCTATGAAACACCTCCCACTCAACTGATTTGTGGTCCCTAATGAACCATAAGCTGATGGACAATTATTCATCTGGCTGAGGCCCATGGAACATTTAAAGGGTACTAGGGATCTCACAAGGCTGCATATGTGACTTCCATTTAAGTTTAGATACAAGCTTTTTGACAGGAGTAAGAAATATAACAAGACTTTAAATGGTATCACCGTGAAAGAGCAACTTTGACTTGAAATCTCAAGTTTCCTGTGATTGGTGTTCAGATAAACCAAAAAATAATAAGAGTAACTGTTTTCTACATTTAGACCAGCAATACTGAGTTACATTAAATAGAAACTTGACAGTTTTAAGCCACCATCATGGTGTATTATAACTAGGAAGGGACTGCATTTTTTAAGACTTTAATCAACATCACATTTAAATTTTTTTTTCAAAGGTTTGGACTCATACTTTACCTAAAATCCAAACATCAGAAATAAAAGATGGCAGTGGAAAATTTTCTTAAAATAAAACGAAATAAGAACATAGTTTGTTAAATCTGTGATTTTAAAAAAAAAATGCCATTTAGGTTTAATAAGCATATCTAGTCACACACTCTGGGAAGTGCCTCTTACATACCTCTGCACAATTCATTGTCAGGTAACTAGATGATCAGAAACCTTCCAAAGACAGGAAGGTGTATGTTTAGTCATTGAAGACATAGTTTGAAAAATGTATTGCCTGGTGTTACTTTCAGTATCATCTGACTCAGCATCTATAGTTAGAGTGTGAAGCACCAAGATGAAGACAGAGCAAAGCCAGAGGCAGTACCTCTTAATTATGCAGTTCATTCCTTCAATCCATCCCCTTCCATCCCAGGCAGGTCGTAGGTAGGCACAGCTGCATGCCAAGGTCTGCATACAGCTGCTTGGTCTTATCAGCTCAGAATAAGGATTATTTTGTTGCTATTGTTACTGTTGTTGCCTTTTCTTTAGTTTTGGGAATGAGGACACTGTTTTTTAATGCATGCGTGGTCAGGTCACTTTCGTAAACTTAGGCTTACTGCCAGTGGAATTTACTTACCAAAATAATGTTTCTTATTGATGGATAAATTGAAAAACGTAAAGCTTACTTCACTAAGATCTCCCTCATCTCCACCCTCCACAAGCGAATGCCAATAGTAAGCAACAATGCCTGTCATGGTGAGCACCGATTTTATTTATTATTTTTTTAATTCATTTTTCATTGGAACATAGTTGATTGTACATATCTGTGGGGTACAGTGTTGAATATCATTACCTGTGGGCAATATATGATGTTCAAATCAGAATGATTAGTATATTCAACATTATGCAATGTAATCATTTTTCGTGGCCCTTTACAAATTCTTCCCCTTCCCCCTCCCCCTTTCCCACCTCTGGTAACCTCAGTTCTATTCTCTTCTTTTGAAAGTTCAACATATTATTGTATCTTTTTCTTTCTTTCTTTCTTTCTTTCTTTCTTTCTTTCTTTCTTTCTTTCTTTCTTTCTTTCTTTCTTTCTTTCTTTCTTTCTTTCTTTCTCTCTCTCTCTCTTTCATTCATTCTTTCTTTATTTTACCTTCCACTTATAAGTGAGGATAAGCATCAATTTTCTAAAGGAAGAAGAAAGGAAATGGGATGTGAGACAACATAAAGGGCCTGTATGTATTTTTTTCCTATCCAGGTATTTATTTTTACATGCAACAGGGCTTAATCAGTGAAGTAAAATCTACCTTCACACAGAAGTAATGTATAATATAGGTCTTTTGCTTCAGGATGTTTCACACAGTAGAGCAGTTTGACTAATTAGGAGAAACTTTAAAGGGGGAATAAAGAGACCTGGACTTGGCTCCGAAATCTCGTTGCCTGCCTCTTCCCCCACCCCATTTGAATTACTAACAGGTAGAATGTGCTGCCTCAGTGAACAATTACAGCATACTACATAATTATAATACATTTCACCTACATATTGAACTTACTCTGGCCTTTTTTAAAAAAATTTTTTTAACATTGTGACTCACTTCTGCCAAGAGACTGTGCCGATTTTCCAAAATGCTAAATGTTGGTTTTAATTTTGGAATTTCAAGTTTTGGAAATATTCCCCTAGAATTATCTCAATATCCTACATCTCGAGAAGTTTAGATAGCATTGATATGATGAAGGGACCACATTAATATTACTGATCATTAAAATATGTCTATTTTTGTCCCAGTTTGTGTGATATTTATTCAAGGCCTCTTTTTCTTATCTATTTCTCAATGAATGAACAAATTACAGAGTCCTGTAAGACATGTATTGTAAGTATTAGCACTAGGTAACATGCCATCAGAAACGGCACCTGCACTATTTTAATGGGAAAAGTGGAAAAACTTATTGTAATAAATTGCAAACTGGATAAAGTTATTATACCAAAGCTTATTCTCGTTAACATCTTACAAAAGAAAAACATGGTCTATACTTTTATTGAATTGAGAAAATTATTTAAACTACCAAGTGTTTATTTACTTATCTATTTGCATTTGCGGGTGCTTTTATATGTTTAATCTTTTCATTTTTATTTGGTGGATGATATGCTTTTTACTAGATTTGGTAAATACTAACTTCTGTCACATAACTAACTTAATAGTTAATGAAGATATAAGAAATTGCCAATTGTTTACAGATGAAAAATGAAGTGGTTACATATTGCCAGTTTCATATAAATTAATTAACTTCTTAGTGGTGTGATTTTTTGTTAAGAGGGAAGGACTGATTAATAAATGAGATGAGATCTGGCTGACAACTTTCTTTTTGAGTTATTTATAGTAACTTCGAACACCATGGCTGCCAGGTATTATCAAAGGTAATTATCAACATTGTTCAGTTGATGAAGATTTTTTAAAATTTTCTTTTAGCACATATATAGTAGAAGATCCATAAAAAAATTTAACCCCCATGAATTATGAAAATCATTCACTTTTGCTGTACTTACAGTGTCAAGGTTGTGATACCAATAAATACGTCTAGACATAATTTAAAATTATCTCTGCCATTAAAGGAGCCTCACAAAATTAATTTTGGCTTAAAAATCTTACAATAATTTTGACTTTCATTTTATCTAGAAATACATTGTTTTCATTTAATAGAACTTTAATGATATCTTACACCATTAATATTATAAATGGAGATTTTGCTCCTGGAAACTCGGAAATATTTAATATGCAAGATGAAAAATAACTTCAAAAATAGACATATGAATGTGAATCTCCATTAGCTAGCCATTTAATGTAGTGCAAATTATTTGGGGTTTCCAGGTTGAGTCAAGTCAGGGGCCCAGAAAATCAACCAATCAAAACAAAAGCAAGAATCAAAAACTCTGTATTATGTTATGTTTATTCAATGAAAAAATTGGTCACTCATTTAAAAATACGAAAGCTCTACATATGCATTTAAATATCAATAGTTTATCTTTGAGACATTTTTAATCTCAAAAAACATTATTTAAGTCTCAAGAAAAAATTTGCTTTAAGAAATTTTTTCTTAAGACCACTCACTAAACTCTTGAAATAGTTCAATTGAATTCCCGTCTTTGTCCAGCTCATGTTCTGGAGTACACTCAAATGGCAGGTATAACCAAGAATGTGGATGCACCTTTGTGCCTGAGGAACTAGCTGCCAGTAAAAAGGACTGAGGCAAGCTGAATCTGAATCCATGCTCAGTCAGGAAGACACTAGAAAACACCTCTAGGACTAAAGTATCTGTCTGGTGCTGCTCTGATGAAAAGAACCCAGGGAAGAATTACAAATATGGAAAGGCAAAGGAGAAAGCCTAAGAGTTCCCTGTTCCTAGCTTTGTCTCATTCTTCTTCGTGTCAGCCTGTCTTCCACAACATCAAAACAATTAGTGTCTTAATACTTCCAACTGTCACCATGAATGAACGTGTACTCTTAAGAAAGCAGACTAAATAAAAAGTGTATATTTTAATAATAATAACAATATGTGTGGAAATATTAGTATCCCTCTTATAAAATAAGGATGTTGAAGCCAGGAAATGATTTACTTTACCCAGGGTCTTATGGAGATTAAGTGAGGAAGCTGAGATTTCAACTCAAATCCTGTGACTCCAAATTTACCATTTTTTTTTCTGTGCTATCATAAAGTCTCTCTAATTCATTCTCATCTGGGGCGGGGGGAGTGACCAGGGGGAGGAAGATTGGTGAAAATTTATGTAATGACTACTAAAATTACCTGAAGAACTTCCAAAAAGTAATAAAGATTCCTGAACTCAAGCTCTAGATACTATACTGTGTTTCAAAAGATCTAGGGTTCTGTAAGGTGTCTGTATTTTTTTTTTTTTTTTTTTTTAGGTTTCTCTAAGTAATACTGCTGCTCAGCCAGATCTGGGAACTTTTTTTAAGTATTGAGACAGCTTTAGAGAATTTGCAAGAATATTTGCATTTCTCAAAGGAGAAAATAAATCTTTTACACAAAACATTTCTAGTTATAATCATTGCATTATATGGATAGTTTGAGAAGGTATTTGAGGAGGGGGCACTTCCTGTTACCTCTGAAATCATGATATGAAGGTAGGTACTTTTTCTGCTTTCTCCAAACTGCATTCATACTTACATAGTGTGTGCCTGGTCCCTGATTACATCTTAGGTCTGAAAAATAAGTTAGTAAGCTCCTTATCATCCCTGGTAGAACACAACTAACAATAAAAACAAAGCTGTTTCCAGTGTTAGCTTCATCTCTGTTAGCTATATGAACTTAGAAAATACATTTAGCCTTTTGTAGTCTTAGTCTGTTTATCCATAAAATGTAGATATTCATATGTATCTCAGGGGGTTGCCCCAAGGATGAAACAAGCTGTTGTACAGTGTTTGGCTTAGCAGGTGTGCAACACATGCAACTAGCATTCATTTAAAAGGATGTAATCTTTGAGCAGCAACCGTTTGAACCAGAGCAACTTCCCTGGTTTGTCAAAGTACCCTGTCTTGTGTTCCATTATTTTTAGAAGATGGTGTAAAAAATAACATTCAATGAACAAACTTGTTTGGCAAATACTGAAGAACTCTTTCTCATTGAGATTCATAATAAACAGGTTAAAAATCCTGAAGAAGTTTTTCATGAAAAAAAAGACTTTAATCCATCATTTCCATAAACATATGCAACTATTGAGACCTTTCTTCATGGGAAACCTATTAATATCCTGGAAATGATACCCCAAAAAACACACTTCTGGAAACGATCCTCCTTCTATTACCAATGTCTTCACAACAAATACAATTTTGCACTTAGGCAAACTGAGACAATGTAAAATAAAACTTCAGAGTGTAAAACAGGCTAATAATATTGATTTGATCATCACATGCAGTACACAAATACTGAGTCAACTCTGTTCCCCATAAATATGTATAAATGCAAATAATTTTTAAAATTTTTTAAAATAAAAATAAAAACAAGAAGACATCCCTCCACACACACAATTACAAGTAGCTATGATACCACTGTAATGAAGTAGCAGAAGTGAAATCAATCTATAATATGAAGCCCCCTGTACAGCTATGGTACATCCACATTTTTCCTGTTTGCGTGTAGGTGTGGGTATGCTCATGTGTTTGCATGAGTATGGCTATATATGTGTTGAGTTTGTGTGTGTGTGTGTATGTGTGTGTGTGTACATATACAATTAGGAATATCGTTATGTAATTACTACATCAATTTGTGAATGATGTATGAAATGTAATTCTTTGTTCAATAAAAAAGGATTTATAATCACTGCTGTGCATTTCTCTTTATCCTATGTGATAAATATAGACTTACTAAACTTAGAAAGCCTATTAATTGAAATATCAGATCTGAGCACAAATTTAAAATAAAGTCTTTTAAACTCTATTTTACTTTCTCACAGTCTTTACTCCTTCTCAGAATTCACCTCCACTAAATGGTATTTTGTCAGATAACCAGTTTATTTACAAAAACTCCAAAGAACTGCACATTATGCTGCACACAAATCAATATTTAGGTTCTTTCAACATTTGAGGCAAAGCAACAAGAGGTTTGACTTCCTCTAAGACCAACTTAGGGTCACTGCTTGTTTGTTTTCCTTTACATGGGCACTCCAGCCTTCCTTAACATCCAATTTGCTTTCAATCAGTAGGTATTTAAACTTCAGGAGGAATCCAGCCAAAATAAGCCATCCTTCTGCCAGGCCCAAAGTCTCCTTTCCTCCCACTCTCTCTGGGTTTCCTCTTATAACTTTACCCTTCACTTAGTTTCATGTAACTTGCCTTGGCCCTCTGAGGGACAGTTAACTTTAGGGAGTCATTACCCATTTCAAACAAAGTGACAGAAAAGGTATCACTATTCCCAGAGACGGTAAGGTTGGCAGAAAGCCAAAAAATGAACACAAGAAGAACAAGCCTTCTTCTAACTTTGGCTTTGTGCATAATGGCTTTCTACTGATTCTGAAAAGCTGGGTTGCTAGAGAAGGAAAAATTCCTTGCCCATGCTTCTGTCTCTCTCTCTCTCTCTACACACACACACACACACACACACACACACACACACACACACACACACACACAACAAATGCAAGTAATACAAAGGTGGTCAAATTCATAGTGTAAGAAATCATTTTACATGCTACTTGTAGTCCTGTCTAAAGCTGTGCAGAGCAAATGCATCTACCATTAAGGACCTGCCATTCTATGTCCCTTCCTCTCTCCACACACACACACACACACACACACACACACACACACACACACACACACACAACAAATGCAAGTAATACAAAGGTGGTCAAATTCATAGTGTAAGAAATCATTTTACATGCTACTTGTAGTCCTGTCTAAAGCTGTGCAGAGCAAATGCATCTACCATTAAGGACCTGCCATTCTATGTCCCTTCCTTTTATCCCATTCTCTGAGAAATGTGTCCAGATTTACCCACACTCCTACCCACCTCCAAAACTCAGGTCCTGCACTTCTTTTTTTCTGAACACAAACTTGAATCAGAAAAACTGTTACATGTGCAATCTATTAAATAGCACTGAAGAATCTTCAACTCACTTGCATTTGAATTTAAGCTTCTAACTGAAGGTACCTTGTTTTCACTTTCTGATTTCTCCCCTCTTGCACCACTTTTGTTTAACAGGCACCCAACCCATGATGATCATGAACTACAGAATTTAGGAGTGAGAAACCTGTCCTAAAGACACATCCAAAAATGATTTTTTCTCATATCAAAAGCCCTTTAAAATTCTTTTTTAAAATAACACTTTGAAAAAAATAACATCTGTTTAAATCCTTTTATCATGATTTAAACACATTTTCAGTTATCACATTTTTTTCTTTTTTTTTCCTTTTTTTTTTTTTAAGTTCTTTTTATACCTGTTACCATGGACACAATGTTGCTTGCCTCAGAGTCTAATTAAAATGGTTACTTGCTCAGCCAGGGAATTAAAGGATAATCACGTGTTAGGGGAGTGGCCTCAAAATCAGAAGAAACTATTGTTTAGGGTCTCTTGACAGAAATGTTACCTCTCCATCAAAATCCTCTTTCCATTTTACGAGGAGTGTTTTGACCAATAAATTCCTAAAAAGAGCCAACATGTACTATTTAGAAGCTATATACCAGATTTTGATCCTATATTCCTCTGGTCTTTAATTAGATTTCCATGGGTTATAAAACAAAGATTTGATATCTGCACATACGAGGACGGCAAGGGAGAAAATCCCCTTCTTGTTAAATTACTAAATATGTGATATTGGCTCCAAAGTAAACTTTAAAAAATATATATATATATATATATATTAATTTTTTTAGGTTTCAATCCATCCTCCTATAAAATTGCATTTCATATCCTTTTATACAGTTGATTTTCTCACTTTGGACTAAATGTCTTTGTTGTTTTTGTTGTAAGAAAAATCAAATGTTTAAAACGGTCAAAATCTTTGCTTAAATATAAAAGTGATAATGAGTTTGTCTAATACATCATCAAGCAAGCATGCATTTAAAACTGGATAAGTCAGAAATAACTTTTCTTTTTTTCCTTTAATAACAGAGCTTCTGAGAGCACACCATTGACAATGTTGACCACCAGGCTGCTCAGAACAGATGATGATAATGCAGAAAGTTTCCATGGTTTTTTAGCAAGAGTAGAAGTACAGTATTTAAAATTTTCCAGACTGGAGAGACTTTACTATTTTATTATTTTCCACAGTCCACTCACTTCTGCAATTTTTTTATCATGTATTATCTTAGTATAGTCCTTATATTGTCCAGACTCTTCTTAGAGAGAATTGAAAGTTGTTCAGAAGATTATTTAATATAAACTCCCATCTCTCAAAGTCTTTTATGAGTTTACCATGAGTTTTACTTGATAGGGCATTTTGATTATCCTATATTGTGCTGTTACTAAATAAACTGCACAGCAACATGAAATTCTATTGAGAAGCAACGCAGCAATAAGTAGTAGCAAAGCAGCATAGGGCTAGCAGGAAGTTGGCCAGATGGTGTGGCAGGAAGTCAGAATTCAAGGGCAATCTTGGGTGCTAATAAACATGGAGGTGCTTGGTTGAGCCATTGTACAGTCTCCAATACAGAAGGGATGGGTTCATTGTCTCTAATTTCTTCCACCTCCAGCATTCTCTGATAGTTCAATTTTCTAGCAGCATCTCAATCAGTACCTCTCAAATTGCCAGTGATTTAGACTGGCAATGAAATATCACATATCCCTGAAGCATAATATTACCCATGGATTTGGATAATTAGTTATATGAAAATGGAGAAAGGAATTCTCTGATAGACAAAGCAGAATCCCCATGAATTTTATGATTAATATAGGATTTCACAAGACTTGTTTGATCATGATAGGTACTTTGGGGTTCTGGCCCCAAATCCCTGTATTTCTAATTCCTTTGTCTTTAAGGTAATGTAAGTGGAAAATGTTAAGTCTTTTTAGAGGTCAGATTTGGCTTTGAGGGAAAGCACTTTGATAGTCTATGGTTGACAAATATACTCTATAAAATTTTAGTTGGTTAATATTGTTTGGTTAGCTTTATTCAAATTGTTCTACTCATTCATATTTCTCATCAAAACTAGTGGTTTTCTATTAAAACATATTAGATATGTTTTTAGGCAGATCCTTAATGCTGCTGAAACAAGAGACTTACTAATTTATTGTTTTCCTTAAGTCAAAACCACAGTTTTTACATTGAGCCTTTAGGAGAAAAAGAGAGACCAAAAAGATGAAATTTTCTTCTCATTTAATCTCAAGTTGTTTCTCCTTTAACCATTCTGCTGACTATTTCATCAAACAATATACCAATGCCTGAGTGATTAATTCCTGGTTTCTCCCACAACATAGTTTAGAACCCACAGAGGCAGGAAAGGTCCTTGTAAGATTGCCAAATGACTCTGGCTAGAATAAGGGACAAAAAAAGGCAAACATTTCCAGAAAACCAAGTTTGACCTTAACCCTGGTACTTTGAGAGTCAATTTTGAAATGTGAACAGAATCAATTCATTTTTATCTAAATTGATTCTTGTATGGTTAGGAAGGACATGAGAATAAGGAAAAGAAATATATTATCTATTTGTCTTGATTATATTAAATATATACTATCTTCTTATTTAATTTGTAATTTTGGTGTGTTTAAAAAGTTTCATGTTTAAATTAAGATTAATGTAAGTTTTTGAAAATTAAATTTAACAGAGTTCCAAAACATAAGGCCACACCAAATGTAAAAGGTGCTATAATTCACTTAAGAATATCCCCAATATAAAAAGTGTTCATTCATTGAAGGACTATTTAGCAAGCTTTTCCTATGTGACAGGAACTGTTTTAGGTGGTTTAGATATAGTGAGGAACAAAAGAGAGATTATTCTCTCAGGGAGTTTGTATTCTTCTGAGAGAGACATGATAAACAAGAAAATATGGTAATTTCAAAGAACAGTAAGATTTGTGAAAAATAAAAATAAGCTGGGCAAAATAATCTGTTCCTTTCAATTGGAAGTTTGTGAAGGTGATGTTTAAGCCAATCATAGAATGACAAAGAGAAGCAAAGCATATGGAAGTGTCAGAGGGATAATTACCAGAAAAAGGAAGGGCCTTGAAGGCCATGGTCAGGAGTTTGGATTTCTCCACATGAGGTGGGAGGCTGCTGGAGGATTTTAGGCAGTGAACTGACATACATGATCAGATTTACACTCACTGCCAAGGGCACAGCTATAGGTGGCATTGATATTCTGATTTTTTTTTTTTCTGTTCTTTGCTTGGTGACCAGATTCACCAAACAAAAAATTTCATAAATTTAGCTGCAAACACAGTATTTCTCTTATCTACCTGGAATGATTTATTCTTCGCTTGTATTATAGATATTCTGTGATATTTACCAGTGGATCTAGGGAAGATGGACTACAAATCATACTTGCTTTTGCTCTCTTCATAGTTGGTGAGTTTATATCCTCTCAAGAAGGTTTAGCAAACAAAGAATATGTTCTTAGTTCTACTTTCATAACTAGGAGGAAAAAAAAGACTTTAGTCAGACTAAGATATAGAGGCAAACGACCCTGCAGTAATGAAGAATATTGTAAGAATCAAAATGCATGGTTGAAGCATAGAGGGTTGCTTGAGATGAGACAGATGTTAGATCATACAAAGACTTGTAGACAACTTAAGAGATTTTGATCTGTATCCTAAGGACAATGGAATATTGCAGAGGAAGAGAATGGGAGAGGCAATGACATTGTCAAGTTTTTATTTTGAAACTACAACTCTGGATGCCCCATGAGAATGATTGCAGTAGCGTGGACTAAGAAAGTCCCAGTGATGAAAGAGAAAGGTGAATACACCAAAGAAATATTTAACAGCTAAAAGCTACAGGTCTTAGTACTACATTGGGTAGGAGTAAGGGCAGTGTCAAAAATGACCCCTAGATTTCTTCTGAATGGAATTTTATAGTGATGGCATTATCTGAAATAGGGGATAATGAAGAGGGTCATGGTTTGGTTTTTGACATGATGAAATTGAATTCCCTCTGTAACTCAACTGAAAAATTAAAATAAGCAATTAGATATAAGGATCTAGAACTCAGAAGAGATTACTAGACATACACATCTGGAAAGACTGGCTTAGGGATAATACCTGAAATATGCTGTCCTGAATAAAATTCTTCAGGAAGAAAGAACACAATAAGAAGAGGGCCTGATACTGAGCATTAGGGAATTTCAGAAAGAATGAGATAAGCAGCCAGGGAGACCAAGATGAAGGTAAACCAGGAAAGTGGGGTATCATACAGGCAAGGGGAAGAGAATGAGCCAGTTGTTATGTAGTTTGCTAATTATATTTGCCTATTCAATAAATAAATAAGCACTGGATTTTGATATCACTATAGGTGATAAAGATTCAAAGAAACAAAAAAAAACAGTTTGTGACAACACAGCTTTAATAAAAATCTAAGCAGTTCTCCTAAGACAATTAAGTTTGAAGAAAGGAAAGTGGGCATTAACTTAAATCAAAAATATTCATTACCTTTGTTTTTCTCAAGGATGATTTATTTCACATGATTCCTCTATTTTTATGAGAATGCATTATTTGACTAGTGAAGAGAAGACTGTAGTTTAAAAATCATTATATTACTTTGACCTTTTTGATATTCTATTTTTTGATTGGCTGGCTTGGAATATCATATCATGTCCATCTAAGTAAGGGCAAGACTGTAAACACTATGAACTTGACTAGTCAGCCAATCAAATTATAGAGTGTTGTAAAGGTCAGAGCAATACAAAATGTTACTCTGATTTACATAACATATGTGCAGCATTACAAGTCCAACGCTTCATTCTTCAGACAAGGATTGAACGAGAACATAAAAAGGCATAACATGAGTGCATTCTGACAATAGTACCAGAAGTGGGAAATACTCATTGGAGAAAATTTTCTTGAGATTTCTAAAATTGCTGTTGAAGTTTAAAAAAAAATGATATTTATCAGTTACTGCTTGGAGTGGGTTCAAGACAACAGGTAGGATATATAAAGTTCATAAAGAAGCCCCAAGAAAGTGGCAGAGAGGCAAGGGGTAAATTGGTCTATAAGTCAGGAGACTTAGATTCTAGACTCTGCTCTGCTACTAATTAGTTATAAGACTTGAAAAGGATATTTGATTTTTTGGCACTCATTTTTTTACCCTTTGAAGAAAAAGAATTTTCATAATTATTTATTTCAATAATGCCAGGTGACAGGATTTCATTTAGTACACAACAGAGAATATGAAATTATCCTTACCTTCAAAATAAATACAACTTTGTAGGGCACAAGATAAGTAAAGAAGCAACCACTTAAATTAGTTTATGTAATGATATAAAGAACTTCTTAGCATAGATCCTGTCCACAATCTTTTATGGTTATTCTTTGCCCAAGCCCTTGTGGGAATACCAATATTCATATGGAAGTTGTAGAATACTGCTATAATTCCCATAATTGTAATGATTGTGGGCCTTAAATTCTATGTCTGAGAAATAGTTCAAGATTCAACAATGAGGCATATTCGATATGTAGAAGGCTCTACACATTGGTGCTAAAAATGACATGAATCACGTTAAAATTTTTCTAAAATCAGCCCATAAAGTCTGCCTAACATTACAGGAAAAAAGGAGCTGCTACTATTCCATTCCTTTTTTTTTTTTTTTTTTTTTTTTAACATTTTCTAGCCAGAATGTAATTCGTTGTGATTTTCTTCCCCTTGCCATGCTACTATTGATGTTGACATAAACATTCATTGAAATGTTGAGAAGGCAGGAAATGGCAGTGAATCTAGTATCATTTTTAAAAACCTTCATTTTCTAGGTCAATCAAATATTAAAGACTAAAAAGTAAGAAATAACCTATAGTATAGTAAGTTATGCTAATGCTAAGTTAATGTTCAGAAGAATAATGCATTTCCTTTGAAAAGTTACTTAACTTTGTGTACTTGTGATTTCTCAAGCTAAATCAAGAGCAAGAGTATTGAGCAATAAATGAAAGAATATACCTGGCTATCTTTGACAAAACAAAATTATAGGAAAAGGACATTTAAATTTAAACTTTTTCCAATTGCTGAAATGACTATCTTGTAAACAATACTTCACACGTGTTTAATACATGTAAAACAAGATAGATTTGCAAGAGCATATTTAGAATTTCTTTATCTTGTACTAAACTCTTTGTCTATTAAAAGTGGAAAAACAAGCATGATCATTTTAAAATCTGTGATTAGTGCTCATGCAATGTCAAATCTAGTGCACTAGAGAATAATCTTGGTACATCTATCTTCACAACCTTAATACTTTCTTTCAAAAGTTGTAACAAATATCCAGAGTTTCTAACATATAAAAATTAAAACCATTGAAAAAAATGAAGTTTACCAATGGTGAGATATATATATGAAAGTGTATTTTGAAAGGAATAGAAAATAATCTCTAGGGAAAGGAAGAATTACTTGGCATAAAGGTTTTCTGTGATTTGAGGAAAGGAAACATCCTTGACACACGCAGTTAATAAAGAATTGGAGTAACCTGTGTAAAAGTGACTAATACATTAAATACTTTTCAAAATATAAATGGCCTTTAAAATGAACCAATAGTGCAAGTATCTTATTCTACAGATGAATACATTGAAGCAGGGAGAAGGTATGTGATTGGTCTAAAGTCACACATCTAATTAGTTGCAGAACTCAAAATATTCCCAGCACTTCACATATCACTCAGGATGAAATGAAGGGCCTTACGATGGCCTCCAAAGCAGTGTCAGTCAGGGTCCTAGCGAGAAGTAGATGGTACACTCAAAGGTTTGACTGAGGGGAGTTTGATATGAGACTACATACAGTGATGTGGATGGAGTTAAACCAATATGGAAATAATGCATACAGGGAATAACAATAATGAGAAGCCACTATCACTCATAGATTTGAAGGGGAAAGAGGAATAAAAAATTGTTGCTTGAGTCAACAGAGAACTTGGGGCCATGGGCAAAGTACTATCTGACAGATGTAACTGGAATGCAACCACTGACAGAATCAAGGCAGGGCAGGAAAAAGTGGGGAAGTAAATACTCCATCCTCTCTCTTTCTTGCTTCCAATCTCCCAATGGTACTGCTTTTTGGGAAACTCAAGTCAAGGCTATGGGGGCCTAGATGAGGTCATCTATTCATTTCTCTGGGGTTCAGAGCATTGCAAAAAAAGATGGTAAAGGATCTGGGATGGGTAAGTGGCACGTGGCTCATCAGCTCCATAATTCTTCTGTCAAATATTATATTTTATCACTTTATAATCTATTAAACCTACATAGAAAATCTCCAATGCCATTTCAATCCAATTGATTAATTACTTAATACTTAGGTTATCACTGCTTGAGGTAAACTCACAACTCACAAGTGGGCACGTTGGCATTTTTATAAAGTCATGGAATTCCACCCCATGATGTCTCAAACTGTAGTCAGCACCTTTTCACATTCCCCTGAGTGACTATTTTCATTCTTCCCCACTCTTATCAGATCTCTGGCCAAACTCTTCCCCATCTCACCAAATGCTTTTACCACTTTGTTCAAAGAGAAAATAGAAGTTATTGAATGCAGCAGAGTATTTCTAAATTTCTTAACACCGTAACTTTAAGACACCTTCATCTACATTTAACTTTCCCTTGCCCCTCTCCAATGATATTTCCCATTACTTATTTCTAGACCCAGATCTACCACTTTATTGACCCCCCCCCCATTCACCCCTCTATCTCTCTCTCTTAAGTTTATTTGCTTCGGCTCATCAGTATTCAAATACACCCAATCTCAACAATCATTTAAAAAACAAACAATAAACATTGTGTTATTCAGAGAAACTAATGATGCCTTGACTATTGTAAAAAAATGACCTCCAAATCCCATCATTTGGGTGTTAAAAGTTTATTTCTTATCATGACAGAGTTCATCCCAAGGACCTTTCACACAGAAATCTTTCTATCCTCTGGTTATGCCACTTTTCTAGACCTGGGAAGAACTCCACTGGATTCTCTGCAACTGGAAAACAAGTGAGGGAAGAGAAGGATGGAGAAGGATCCCATGAGAGGTTTTAGGGGCCACACCTGAGGCATTGACTTCACTTTCATATACATTGGTTAGAATTTAGTCACATGGAACCACCTAACCACAGGGGAAGCTGGGAGTTCAGAGGAAAAGATGGACTTTAGACAAGTTTTCTCTTGGTGCCACAAAAAATTTCCATAGTTTTAGTGGCTTAAAACAACACAAATTTATTATATTACTTCTCTGTAGTTGAGAAGTACAACATGCATCTCACTAGTCTAAAATTAACGTGTCCGCAAGACTGCATTATTTTCTGGAGGCTCTAGATAAAATTCCATGACCTTGCCTTTTTCAGCTAGTAGAGGCTACCATATTCTTTGGCTTATAGCCCCCTTTTTCCATCTTCAAAGTGAGAAATTGCATCTTCATGACCCTTCTTTGGCTGACCACAGCTAAAAAAGGTTGTCTGCTTTTAAGGACTCATGGAAATAGAAAGTGCCCACCTGGATAATCCAGGAAAATCTTCCATTTCAAGGCCCATAATTTTAATCATGTCTATAAAACTCCTTTAAGTGTAAGTAACATGGTTACAGGGAACTAGATGTGGACCTCTTTGTGGGGTGAGTGCATTATGCTGTTTACCGGGAGTTTGAAGAACACATCGCATTGCATATGCCATGATTTGCTTCAAATTTCTCTCCAAACATGCATTGTCTTTCTCTTTTTCTGTTTAGCCAAACTTCGGAAGTGTTTTATCTATTTACAACCTTCAATTCATTCTTTCCTATTCACTTCTAAAACCAAAGCAA
This sequence comes from Galeopterus variegatus, assembly GCF_000696425.1. NCBI lineage: Eukaryota > Metazoa > Chordata > Mammalia > Dermoptera > Cynocephalidae > Galeopterus > Galeopterus variegatus. The sequence continues at coordinate 105,646 of NW_007726116.1, read as the reverse complement.
TTCAGACTATCAACTCCCCACTCCACGGCAACAGCTTCTTTCAAAGTTACTAAGGACTTTCTCTGTTAATAAGTCAAAGAGATATCTCTCAGTTCTTATCCAATTGCACTGGCTATTATTAGGCCACCTTGCTTAAAATGCTTTCTTCTCTTGACTTTTCCGATTTTTCTATTACCTTTTCTTTCATCTCCTTTTCAATCTCCATTATGAATGGAAAGCTGCACTGTCAGGGGCTGACGAGCCAAGTTGATAACCTAACTTAAATTTAACACTTTTGAAAATATGTGCTTCTCATCTGGAAAACATATCAAATTTCTGGTAGGAAATTTTAATATTATTTGGTTATATGCTAGAGGATTTAATGCTTCTTACATATTTTGTATGGATAGCATGGAAACTTGAACCAAATAAAAAATAATTAAAAATCTGCATTGAACTGCTGATATGCAGTTGTATTTCAATACTCATTCTACAGAGGCATTGGAAGAAGATATTTCCAAATTGCACTTGTTATTTGACCCTGACCATTATAATTAAAGAAGTCATTCCCCAATGCAGTAATCCCCTATGTTTATCATATTTTTAACTCTTCTTAGCAGTTTTTACACTCAGAAAGCATCTTCTTTGTTATAAACTTGCTTAATGTCTGTCTCCTCTATCTTTAAAAGAAGCTTCTGGAAAGTGAGAGAATCATCATACTTCCTGCTATATCCCTGGCACCTAGCACATGCCTGGCCCATGCTAGAGAAGCACAAGTTAAGGTCATCTTCCAATACTCAATTTGAAAGCCTCTTGCAGGAATCTGAGTGGGATGGACGCTTGATATTACCCTCTTGAAGTCTTCATGAGTGGATAAAGTGAACAGGAGGAACTTATTGAGTGTTCATCAAAAAAGTCATCCCCTCAATAGGAGTCAAGACCAAAAATGTTAATTACATTCTTCCTAATATATGACAACTCTGGATTTAAGAAACTTACAAAAGGCAGATGTTTTCTTTATATTACTGAAAGCCACTGGGCTTGCCATAGAAAGAAAAGAAGAAAAAGAAGTTATTTTCTGCAACAAACTTTAACTTTATTTGTTTTTTAATTCGTATATGTGTAGAAATAGTTCTTATCTATGCAAGGTACCATATTAGACTGGAGGATGACACATAAACTTCATCCTCCAGAGGGTAGTATTTTAGAAACACTACCCTAAGCCTGACCCTTTTATGTACTTGACATTAATGGTTGACTTCCTTGCTTCTTGGAGGCCCAAAGAAGTACTGTGACCCTGAAGACCCTTCTAAGGCCCCATTCTTATTTTGCTTTTGTCAGGCTCTTAACCTCCAAATGTTCCTTATCGTTATAGAGCACATGCTATTTCTGAGACAGAATACTCTTTTTTTCAAATCTCTGCTAGCTAACTCTTGCTATCTCTTCAGATGTTAAATACAGATGTCCTCCCTCATGAGGTCAAAAATATGTTCTCACTTTGCACCACAAATTCTTAGTTTAAACACAATAGCCCTTTTACATTTATTACTGTGATTATTTGATTAATGCCTTTCTCCACCACTAGTCTGAAAGGTCCATGTGGGCATAGAGAGTGCTGAAAAAATATGTGTTTAAATAATATATTCATGCAAAACCACCAAGTTATATCTACTAACTGTAGATCCTGTAGATACTGCTAGGTTTTAAATTCCAGATTTAGTCCATTTAACAGCAGCAATTTAAGGGAAAAATATAAGCCAAAAGTCAAGAACAAATAGATCTCTTATGATATACACTTTACATTATGTCAGTGTCCAAAAAATGGATTGTATTTTTAATTTTGTCATAAGTGTTTGGTCTTATACAAATATGATATGTCATATGATATGATATGTCTGTTATTCAGTTCATCTTTTATTATTTTTGTTTTACTTTTTCTAAATTTGCCCTTTCTTTCTCTCAGCCCCAAGCTAACACCTAAAGATTAGAAATAGTAGAAATCAATAATGAGGCATAATTCAGTTTTAATACTCACTTAAAGTTCATAATTCATTCATTCATGCATTCATTCATTCATTCACTAGCACACTTGAAAATAAAATATTTATCTAGCACCTATAATAGAAGAGACAATATGGGACACAAAATGTCTTGATATACCTAATGTATAAAATGTTCTTTTTTTCAAACAGTTCTTGATGTAATCTAAAAGTTAAGATAATCACAGAAATAGCTGCAAAAGAAGGCCAATGGAGTAAGTGTCATGCCAATTGCTTAAACAAAGCATCAGAGAATTTCAGAAGGAGGGGTCATTGTTAGTGTGGCTGTGGGGGAAGGAAAAATGACAAGAAGGTAGCATTTGAAGTGTGCATTAAGGGATTAGAGGAATTTTCTTTGGTTAAAAAAAATCAGACAGAGAATGACATTAGTAAAAGCAAAAAGGCTAGTGGTCTCAATGGCAAGTGCAAGGAATCCAGTTTAACAGGTGTGTAAGAATTTCATGTCATACAATGAAAGGCAAAGATGGAGAGGTGGATTTAACTCATTTGCCAAAGGCCTTGAATTAAGTTGACTGGACATTCCAGCTTGCCCATAATTGTCTCGTTGTCCCAGCATCCTATCTACTTTGGCATTTGAAAATATTATTTCCTTAATAGTTGTAAATAGAAACACCTTATAAAGTCTACCAAATATGAAAATCAATTTTAACAAAGCAATATTTTTAAATGATATAATTTTATTACTTTATTACCCCATTTTGCTCACAAATAGATCTTAGCTAGGAAGACAAATTACATTGTAACTCCACAAGCAAAGATTTATAGTTGTTTATTAGAAGTTAGACAATGAGAACATATCCTCTCAAGTTCATCATCAGATAATATAATACATATTTTGGGAATTAAATGTAAAATATATAGAACATTGTTGTGAGTGTATCCCATGTAGGTTACTTTTCTGCCTTCTTTTCATAACTAAAGAAACTTAAGTTCCTAATATCAAGCATTTTTCAAGTCCATAAATAAAATCATTTTATATACAGTATATATTTTTTAATAACTTGTAGTAGCATTTGTAAAAATGGAGTTGGAGTTCCCTGGTCAAATAAATTTGGATAAAAGCATATTTTATCATCCTCTTAGATAAAATCTTGGATAAACATATTAGAGATTCACAATGAACATTAAAAACTTTGAGGTATCCTGCAACAAACAAATTTATCTTTCTGTAATCTCATTTACCAAATTATATCAGAGCATAGAAACCTTTTACTAAGTAAAAAAGAAAGGCATCATGTAGGAAAAATAACTACCCCAAATTATTGTGGTAACTATTTGGGGACTTATTCCAATGTCAATATATATTAATGTAAATAAGCATTTAATTAGAGACGTTAGTAAGTAGTCATAAATGCAAGTGCTCAGTATTTTACTTGCCTTTGTTCTAAGTAGTTGCGTGTTTTTGTTGTGGCTGGTGGTGAATAGAGTCATTTACATCTACTTTAAGGATCATAACACAATGAAGCTAAAGTGCATTCGAAGCATAGTTTATCACACTCCTTGTGAATATCTAAAAGATCATCTAGAACTGATACCCTGCTTTGTTTCTGTCATCTATTTAAGGAGAAAAATCTTCAGTTGCCCATTTCAGTTCATTCTGGTGGCATTCCTTACCAGGGCAGCCTTCAATTGAGATATTTTTACTAAAGGTCCAACTCAACTCTGTACTGCTTTTATTCGAGTGCATTCCTTTGTGTTTGGTCTGTCACAGACACTCAGAACAACTGCTGAGCATCCTTCTCATAAATGTTTCATATACTTGACGACAGTATTTATCCCTTAGTTTTCGCATATTTGGATTTTATTCAATATCTTTTTGGTTGATTTGGAGGAAAGGGAGATGGCACTTATGTTTTATACTCCACATTGCTGCCAGCTCTTTCTAAAACACAAATTGATAATGTCAGTCCCTGCTTATAATCTTGTAGTGATTTTCCAGTGCCTCTAAAATAAAGCCCAACCATCATAATACAGGCCCAAAGAACCCTCATCTTCTTGTTTCTGCTGCTCTTTCTGCCTGAATTCTTGATAATAATCTACTTCCACTCCAGTCTCTGCACACCAGAATAATTTATGTAATACGCCTTGCTGTTTTGAAACTCCATCCTTTTGTGTTATGCTGTTTTCTCTGCCAAGAATGCCCTTTCCTGCTTTCTTCAGGTTAATGATTACTTATGCTGTACAGCTTTGTTTAAATAACAGTTAAATTAAATGTTTCTTGTGCCCACCAGGCAGAGTTGTTCACTCCTTCTGTACTATTCCATGGTTGTGCAACTTCTTTTGTTCATCTTATAACCTTGAAAGATAATTATGTATTCACTTCCATGTTCTCCCCACAGCACTGACACAACATTGAGGATAGGGTATGCTAAATCATGAAATCTAATAAACAATAGCTGATACAGGTAAAGGGTTTATTTTTCTCAAGAAACCAGAATTTCAATGATAGGTAGTCCAGAGTGAGTATTGCCGCTAAATGACAGCAACAGGGAATTGATCTATTCCCCCACTCTGTAGGCCTCCACTTTCATCTTGATCACCAGGTGGTTACTAGGAGGCTTCTTCATTGCCAGGTGTCACATTCACAGACTTGACCAAAAAACAAAAAAAGAAGAGAAAGGAAGAAAGGAAGAAAAGGAGTTGGGGTAGGCAACAATTTTCCCTAAAATACCTACAAGACTTCTACCTACATCTCTTTGCCATGATTATATCTCATACCTACACCCTTGTTACAAGAGAGTTTGGGATGGTGAGTATTTTGGACTGGGCATTTATTTCCCACTTAAGAAGATAAAGGTTTGAAGCAAAGAAGAAAGGAAGATGGTATAGGCAAATTGCAGGGTTTGCTGCAGAGACTTTTACCTTCATTGCCCTGAATTATTCTTATCACATATGAGGTGCTCAATACATATTAGATAAATGAATGACAAAAAAAACTGAGTCTCTTTTTTAAACTACATATTTTTAAATTTAATTATTCTCAAAGCATATGAGTGCTTTCTACCAAGAGTCCATAGTTTTTATGCATTAGACTCTGGCTTTTTTTTTTTTAATACAGAATTTGAGTAAGATAAAAGATATTTTCTTCTTTTTAGTCTTCTTTTTTCTTAACCTTGCAAAGTTAAGACTTTGAAAAAATAAATTACCTGTGCAACCAAAAAAAATCGCTCAAGAATTTTGTGCAGCAATATTAATTTCTTGGATTCTAAGCCATCCCATGGAACACATTACTCTTTTTCTGTATAATATATCAATTACTTTTATTAAAGTTAAAAAGCAAAGTATAGATGCACTTTAAAATAGACTTATTTCGTTAAAGCCAATACTTGGTTGGGCCAAAGAACACAAGTAAGGTCATTTCACTTTTGTTTCCCACCCCCACTTACTTTTAGCATGAGTTGACTGATTTTTTTTTTTAGGTGTGTGACAATGTTAGTGCCATTTCATTAAATGACAAAAATTAATATGCTCAACAAAATATTTATAATTAATATTTTTAGTTATGGTTACACAGGTCATTTATTAAAAATTTTTTTGGGCCGGCCTGGTGGTGCACTGCTACAGTGCACCGCTTGGGAGCACGGAGGCGCTCCCGCCGAGGGTTCGGATCCCACATACAGACCGGTTCCCGCTCACTGGCTGAGCGAGGTGTGGGCACGACACCGAGGGTTGCGATCCCGTTGCCGGACATGAAAAAAGACAAAAAAAAGGAAAAAAAAAATTTTTTTTTAATCTTTTTTTTTTTTTTGCAAATGTGTTTTGAACATCTCTCCTATGTGCCAAAGACTATTTAAGTGGTTGGAATTTATTAGGAAATTTATGAATGAGAGATACATATACGAGGGATAAATGCATTTTAAATGATCTTCATGTAAAGAAACTCCTATTTAGGTCACTTTGATCTTCCATATTTCCAACCCAATGATAATTTTCTGTTCTCAACTTACTTGAACTACTGGCAATATTTTGACACATGGTGGATCATTACCTCCATTTTACAACACCGTCTGACAAGGCTATCAGACACCACCTCTCCTTTAGGTCATCCTGCCTCACTGTTTACAGCTTCTCAGTCTCCTTTGCTAGTTCTTTCTCATCTACTCAAACTCAACAAATAAATTCTGGATGTCTACAATATTCAACTCAAACTTTAGACCTCTCTTTTTTTCAGTCCATCTAATCTTGTGACTCTAAATACTTTCTACATGCTGAGATATACAGATGTAATATATATATATATATATATATATATATATATATAT
>NW_007726116.1:27602-97602 GCF_000696425.1 Galeopterus variegatus | reverse complement strand
ATGTTGTGCACCCTATACTTTTTTCATTTTGTGAATTGCATGCATTTTTGTAATTTCTTTCTTTTGCTTTATCTTCCAGTTGCCTTCAGGTTTTCCTCATTCCATTTATTAGTCACCTTTGTAACACCCACAACTAGTGGAACAAATATGACACAGAAAGAACAATTGTTTAGTGAAATCCCACAAATTCCATTTATGAATGGGACCCAGTATGCTGGCAATGTGGAGTTACAAAATGTCCTATGAAATTTCCTAATTTATTTTCTCTCTAGGGCAACTAACAATTAGAGAGACAGATAGAGAGAGAGAGAGAGAGAGAGAGAGAGAGGAAACCAACAATTTATTCTGGATGAAAAGTTCAGACATTTTAATAAGTGTTTTGCTTCCATTGCTTGTAACTCTTTCTGAAGTATTATCCTGAGTTCACACAGACACAGACACACACACACACACACACACAGACACACACACACACACACACACACAAATATATGGAAAAAGAATGATCGACTGCAATGTAATATGAAATAATTGTAGGGAGATCTAACATCTGGCTGAAAAGATTATTTTACTAAAATATGGAGAGTCTTATAATGATTATTATTCGTTGACCTAGGGCCCCAATGGGGTAAGTGGAGAAAGCTGAAAGGAGGGGAAAGAGATTTATTGACATGTTGAGAGAGGTTTAGACCATTGAGAGTTCAAAGAGCAGGACCAGCTTGCCTTCATGTGATTTCTTAACTGAATTGTCTAAAGATGCAGATTTGCCCAGGTAGAAATAGTTCTTCCTCTTCCCAAGGTCAGAAATAAAAAAGTCCCTCCATCTTTGAGATTTCTGCAGAATCAAGCAACAGAAAAGCCAAATCTCAATTGTGCCAAAGAATCCAGGAGGGATGAGAAAATTTTAATATTTTTATATTTCTAAAATATCTATATTTGGGACATAAGTAAATATATAGATATTAGTCCAAATTATTCGCTTTGAAGATGCTGCTCATTGTCAAACTTGTCCAAACTGCCAGGGTCCTCGAACTATCTCTGAGCTCCTTCTGAAAGACATAAAGCCAGCTGTTCTCCTTACAGCACCTTAAGCCTCTTTCTTCTAGAATGCTGGGAGGCATTTTACAGCCTTTCCCACAGCTGTGTCTTCCTGACAGACAGTATCTCCTTTTAAAATAGAATGTAAATCTATTGAAAAATGTGCCCATTGTGGCACCTAAAGTCCTGGGAAATCTGATCTTTCCCCAGGTCATAATCAGACCTGAGAAACAATTAAACTGTCAGCTTTCTGAGTGCAAGGACTATGTCTTCTAGTTTATAATCTGCCCACAACCTGTACAGTATGTCACACACATATTTGAAAAATGTGACTGAGAGCTAATTGTTTCCAGAATAGCCAGGTAAAATAAATTTCTTCTAGGACATCGAGATTACCGGAGTCTGATTTTTAATATACTAAAACTGTGGACATACTGGCAAAAATAGATCTCAGGCCAAAATGGAATGAAACAAGAGCTCTTTCTTCTCCAGTGAGATATACACCTGCACAGCCAAGGTAGAGCCAACATCTGTAAGAGGTTTGACTAGATGTAGAAAGATCTTGTTCCTTCTCAATTTTTTTGGATTTGCATTTCCAGGTTATTTATAGAACTAATGTTGAACCTGATGTGATTTCAGGGAGTCAGACAGACCTTCCCAAACATCCTTCCACCCCCAGTCCTGCCTTTGCCCACTTTCTCATACCTAAAGCTTTTTAATAAGGATAGCACTTTCAATCATCAAAATTGAGACTTAAAACACAAATGCAACTGGAAGAAGTCTGTTGACATGAACCCACCCTGCTCTACAAAAGGTATTTCCCTTTCTTAGGAAAACATTCTAATTGAGAGGAGGGGGTCGAAAAAGCCATGGGTATGGATTTCCATGGGCCTAGCATGGATGTTTTGCACTTCTCCCTTAACTCAACTATTCATGCTGCCTCAAATCTACACTGTAACCCAGCAGTTTACTTCAAGTCAATTTGAATAACCTAGCACAAGAAGAGGGAAAATATTATATTCTACTAACCCCTTTACAATCCAATTCCGTTTTCAGGATTGCAAATGACTTAAGATAATCCATGTCAATTCACCTCACCAAGTACTTAAGGAGCGCCTCTTGCGATGATTGTTTTGAGGATAAAGCAAAAACAAACACAGTCCTAGTTTTCAAAGAAGCGTAATTCACTGAATGGGAACCAGAATTTCAAAAAAAAAAAAAAGAGATAATTTAAATCATATAATGAACATAACCATAATTGTATTTAATTTAATTTTATCTATTTACAAATGTGAAAATTGAGGCTTAGGAAGTTATGACCTTCCCAAGATGCCAAATAGTTGAAGACAGGCCTATATGTAACACCCAGGCATAAAAGAAAAAAAAATACATCAGGATGAACAGAGAATTATTTCATTTACTATCTGTTTTCAAAATACATTTACACAGATAGTGTATTTTCCTTTTATTATAGTATTTTGGTACAGAGTTATTTAACCTCTAAGGAATATTTAAGACTTTACGAACTATTTTTCACATTGTATGTGCTCCAGAAATATCTGTGTGTAATAAATTAATGAATAACTAAAATTAATGAATTTGAGGGTGTAAAAGCATTTTTCAAATAACAGATCAAATAATTCTTATTTTACACATTGAGCTGCATAAAATGTGTTTCCTTGGCTAACAATATCAGACAATAGGACTTATGTTCTTGTCATTATATATGACTTGTTTGGCACATATATTAAGTTTTTGTGGCTAAATTATGAAATGAGTGTGAACCCATCTATCTGTATCATTCTGTTTATGCTAAAAATGGGGAGAGAAAGAAAATATAAAATTTACTGGCAAATAACAGAATGTTGCAAAATAAAATCAGAGGCCAAGATAATTTTCAGGTTCTAAAACTCCACACATGTCACCCTGAAATGCATGTCAGGCTAACACATATTGTTTTCTATTTCACTTCTTTAGCTTTGAAAATCCACCCTGTTGTTCACAAGTTTGTCTTAGGGCAAAAAAAGGAAACTCTCTTCCTAATTTTGGAAGAAACAAAAATAGGAAATAACAGAAGGGCATTTTTCTTCTGTGACTGGACATTTGGTGAACAAACAGGTTGTTTTGACAGATGATCTAAAGGTCTGTCCATCACAGAAGTGGGAGGCCCTCGGTGCTCTGATTGCCGAAGAGACAATGCTGAAAAACAGCCCGTGGGTAAATTGATCGCTGGAAAACATAAGCAAACTGCTCAGGAAAATAAGATCTAGGCTGGAGACTGCTGCTGATGAAATAAATGATGTTATATGTGAGTGAATGAATACTTAAAGCTTACATAAGTCTGTTCTTGTAATCCTTCTTCGGAGAACACTTACTAAATTTTAATCTGCTTGTTCTCATGTGAGATATGTACCTGCTCATAAACTCATCCCAAGGTCACGGTGATATCCCAAGCCTTTGAACTTGTTCCAACTATTTTTCCCTCCCTGCCTTTGGCTACAATCGTATCCTACTCATTTCTCCACGTCTCCCTCATGCCACGTCCTCTTTGCTCCTCAGTTTTACTCCCTCAGTGCACTGTTGAATAGAAGAACTTCTCTGCTATTTGATTTTGGGCAAATGATTGAAAATCTTTTAGTCTGGTTTCCTCCTGTGTAAAACGCATCTAGTTCGAAACTTCTGCACGTTTTGAGAAGCTGTCTTATGAAGCCAACTGTGAAATATCTTGGGGGAATAGGGGTGCTATAGAGAGGTAGCATGCTAGCATTATAAGAAATACTCCCTTATCTGGTTCTTTGGAAATAGAAATAGTTATAGTGAATCATCAAGGCAGATGTTTTGAGGCTTGTTAAAAGTGAGTGCTAGTCCTATGTAAAATGCAGAATTAGAATTGGGGGAGCAGTGAGCAGACGGAGGAGAGGAAAGGTTAGGAGACTGAACATGGGTTTGTAATCACTGACCTCAAGCTCTAGCCAAATGGGTGATAAAAAATCTTCAGCACCTTTATTTTGTATACAATACACCAAAAGCAGAGAGGTGCAGTAACTTGTTCAGAGTTACATAGTCATTCATGAGAGAGTCATTATTGCTAAAGGAATGCACAAGGCAGTGAAGTGACTACAACCTTCAAAAACATCTGAAAAAGTCTGAAAGCAGCAGAGCGTTAGTCAGGCCTTGTTTATGTTGCTTCTGTTAGAAACCTAATTAAAACAGGCTTTTCTTTCTTTCTTTCTTTTCTTTTTCTTTTTTTTTTTTTTAAGAAATGAGCTGGCACTTTGAACTGGTGGTCCTGAAGGTCATTTCAGTGCCAAGTTGAACTAGATCCAGAGCCCAAAATATCGTCCCTGAAATATCTGTTTTTGGCTCTATAGGACTTCCCCTTAGGTTTACCTAGGTCACTTTTTGTTCAAGGCTTATGTTGTAATACAGGTAACAAAATAAACATAAAAGTTTAAAATGTGTGGCTTTTTCCCAATAGTTTAGACTTGATTCTCAGGGATGACTCTCACAGGCTCGTTTCGGTCACATGCCCAATATTGAGCTAATTACGGTGTCCAGGTTATGGGCATATCCCGATTGCCTGGGTCAGGTTCAAATGCCTGTTTCTGGAAGCAGAAAGTGAGAATTTCCCACCATAAATACATCAGCTGAGAAAAAGGGACTGGTTGTTCCCTGTGGTCTGTGTGTCCTTTGTTATTTGCAAAACTGATGACTCTCTGGCCCTAACTACCACTAGCATTCCTAAATTCAGGGGATTCTTAAGTAGAATTTTCATCCTAAAGAGAAGAAAAGAATATTTGACCTGACAGTGTTGGGTTTCTACCTTGCTCATCAGTACCTTTTTAAAAATTCTTTAAGTATGTTGACTGTAGATGAATAATTAACCCTAAAAAAAGTTGGATAATTGATTTTAATTCCCTAAATATGTTTAAGTAATTTAAATGTAATGGATGTTCTTACTACAATTTTTGATTGGGCTTTAGGAACCCTTAGAACATGCATCATAGAGTATCACACACAGTAGGTATTCAATCAGTGTATGTTAAATTTGATGGGGTTCTTTTTCTTGAGCCATGTACATGATGGGGATTATATAGTAATATGTGTCTGTATGTAACCAGAAAAGAAAACAAACAAATAAAGCTATTTTCTCCCCAAAATCTATTAAGAAATGCAAGCAAATTCTGAAGGATAAGAAAGTTTATATCACTCTGGATCAAATATTTAAAATCATTGTCATGACTCATTAATGGATTATAATCAATTTCAATGGTCATCACAGTAGTTTAAAAAAATTAAAAGTAGAAAAAATATATAAATGGATAAAATAAAATAAAAAGTACTTCATACATAGCAGGGATGAATATTATTTCATGAAATTTTTTTCATTTGCTGTTTATGTGTCTGTGTATGTACTAGGCTGCACTACAAAATGTATTTCTTTCATTGCATCGTGGTCAAAAAAGTTTGAAAAATAACACCCCAAGAGTGATGGTATGTGTTTGCTTTGTCAGTGTCCATGGTTTATGTTGTCAGCTGGTAGCAGAATCAGAGTACAACATTGACACCTAACATATAACCATATTTGGCAGAGAAAGACCTTGGAGAGCATGTGCCATATATGAATCCAGCTTAGGCAGGTTTTCAATTTGTCCATAATGTACTCATTGGTTTGCAACTCTGTGGATGTATGTGTTATTTGATATGGATGGATTTGTCTGACTTCTTGTCAAATAAGTGTTTATTGACAAAAATCTATTTTGTTGTTTTGTCCCAGAAATCTATATTGGCACCATTCCCTATGGATATTTGGCTAGTCAATGGCAACCAGAGATGCCAGCTAGAGTTTTTACTGTTTTTATGGTGCCAGCTGCTTTCTTGGCTTGGGTTTCCTTTGTTCAGACTGTAAATGAGGGCAAGACACCCAAATCCACCCCAGTGTGCTCAGTGGGAAATGACAGGAGCCCAATAGCTTAAGGCTAAGCAGCAGGAGCTTTCATGAATAAGGGGTCAGATATAGTGGTGGCTGTAAATGTGGAACTGTGCTAATGGATGTTATGCATAATAGTACTGGAGAAGTATGTATGGGAGAAAGAGAGAGAGTGTGTGTGTATGTGTGTGTGTTTGAGAGAGATTTCTCTCTGATTGGGATGTCACCATTTTCAACCAAATGAAATGACTGATTTTGTTTAAATGCATAAGAAAGTACTAAAAGTACAGGCAAAAATTTCTCTTCAAAGGGTAATAAGTATGCAATATATATTTTAAAGAACTCACGGATTATTCCATTGGTGGATTATCCAGGATTCTGTTCTTTTTGTTTTCTTCCTAACTTATGCATTAACCACTCCAAGATTCCTTAGGACTTTTGCCAGAGGTACAATGAGGAAAGCAGAAAAACATAAAATTTAGATCCCTCAAATATTATTTGTTTGCATCTCTTATAAAATTATGGAGATGGAGGATTGAAGATTATGCCTACAATGAAGAGTTTAAATTATCTTTGTGCTTAATGACTTGGCCTTTTAGATCCGCTGATTATCATAAGTAATTGAGAGATAAAGGAACTGCACAGGATGCCCCTTAGACATACTGGGGCACAGGAAAGTTTCCAGCCAGGCCTGAGAAATGAAGCCAGGGAAGGGAAGGGACTGCAGTATGCCAGGGTGGAGGGCCAAGGAGAGCCTTCTTCCTCTTGGATTAACAGCTTTCATTTGGTCAATGATCAAATGAAAGCTGGTCAATGATCCAGTTCCACTTACTGGGATGCACTGGAAAAAAATCAGGTTCAGGTTGAGGGAGCATTGCAAAAGCCTGTTTAAGGTCACACCTTGCAATGGGATGTTTCATAATTGTGCTAACTTTTAGGGAAGGAAGAAAAAAAAAAAACAGAAAGAAAGAGACCATCATGGCAGTAATTCAATCAGGTTGGTATTTCCTTTTAGACTGATAAAGATATGACTTCCAAATAAAGTTTTGATCCTTGGCATAGAAAAGTCTTCAATATTATAATTTTGGATAGTACTGCAATTTTGCTTCATATATATATGAATGGCTCTAAATACCTGTAGATTGATTCCTCTATAATAATAAATTGTTGAAATCTGATAAACAATGCACTGTTTCTATGTTGCTGTTTAAGAGAGATAAAAAGGAAAAGCTCATGTCTTGAATTTTAAGTCACGTTTTCTACATCAATATCTAATCAAAATTTTGACTTCAGCACTAATACTTCCACACTGACTTGTTTTTCAAGCCCTAATTATTTTGTTTCTTGCTTATTCTGTCCACCCAGGTAGTCTCTGTAAGAAATGGGCTGAAGGGTTAATGGGTGCAATTGGGATCCCCTTAAGTCATGTCATAAGTGCAGATGCACATTATAAATGCACCAGTAGCCTCCTTCCTCCCATCTTACCACCACTTTCCTCAGAAACCCTATCATCTAACACTTCCACTGTCAATTTTATAAAAGGTCCTCAAAATCCAGTTTGTCTTCTGACTCTAACTTGAGAACAGATTAAAAATGAATTTATGATTGCCCAGGAAAAAAATTCACAATACACTAATAATCTTCTCAGTATTTGTGTCTTTGTCTATATCTAATAAATGGACTTCCTCTGAAAAAATTGGCTCTGCCAGAAACCCGAAGAGACATAAGGACACACCCTGGGCTCCACCCAATCATCAAATCAGATGAGAACTTTCTATGTTTTTTTAAAGAAATACCGCAATAATTGTTTTTCTGCTGCCTTGCATGAAATCATGAGACCGGGAACATTTGCCAAATAGTTCTAAGCCTCTTAACATGATCAACTGCGTGTGAGTAATGAACAGGGATTCAGGAGGATTCTTTCAGTATTGAGATCACAAATTTACAGAAAACTAAGGAATTGGCCTGATACCTTTAAAGAAAGCATTTCTTAAAAAAAAAAAAAATGGTGAAGAATAACAGGATAAACCCTTTTCACTTAAATATTTAGGAAAATATTGTACTTGTAAGCCCACAGAAACGTATGTGAAAGCATGAACGGTGTAATATTTAGACAGTAATTAAGACAGGGACACTTGTGATTTTTTTTTTTTTTCCTCACTACCAAATGTCCTATTTAGCTCACATATGAATTAAATAAACTGTTCAGAAAAATCTTAACATACACGATTAGGACAGGAATCTATATCCAAAATTTCAGGAAAAAGAAAGGAAATCCAGCAATCATGTTCCTTAATCTGGATGCAGGCCTCGGTGTTTTAAAAAAGGATTATTTAAGGGTGCATTACTTTTTAAATTTATTTAAAGGCCAAACAATGCTCAGGCATATATAAACACATACTCACTTTCTGTCTGAGAGTCTAAGGACATAGAGAAAGTGAACCTAACTACTATTCACTAGTAACCTTTCTCTCAATAGCCTTCACATTTATCAAGAAACAGAGACAGGGCTCATGTCACCATAAAATCCTTATGTTGCAACCTATGGCCTCCAGGCTCCTGGTTATAGCCACATAACCTGTGAGGTCCCATATTATCACCTGGAGGGCAAGCCTATGGGTTGTACCACTCTGTTATGGAAATCATGCCACAACTGTTGAGCCTGTAGCTGTTCCCAGGGGTCCTCCTAGATTCCTGTAAGACAAGAAGTCTGCATAACCTTTCTGGGTCATTCAAATGAGCCAGACAATCTTGGGGGTCTCAACTCTCTGGAGTGTTCAACCTTCCTACTCGTTTATTTGGAGAACATATTTCTTTTAGCTAGAGCTAAGGATCTCTGATTTATCCTTGTTCTGGATCATTAATTGAGAGAAAATACATGCCAATATGGAAGGGAACAGTTGTCCTGCAAGCATTCAACCAAAGCATTACAATGCTGAGTTTTCCAGGAAGTTTGAGGACTCTAGTAAACCCTTAAATCAGAGCAGAGCTTGTTAGCTGTAAAGATTCTAAAGAAAAGACCTGGGAGATTTGAGTGCATTTTGCCTTTTCTGAGTGTGAAATTAATATTAATAGAGACAACTGAGTTTAGTTCAGGAAATAGTGCCACTGAGTTTGCCTAAGAAGAAACAGAACCACCAGGGTTACATAAATATACATACATCCCAGTGATACAGCATTCGTAAGAGGGAATTTCCTCCAGCAAGGGGATGTGAGTAATGTAATACAAGAAAATGACTGGACAAGCAGTTCAGAATATGTTAAAAAAAAAAAAATACTTCCCTGGAAACTGTGTTTAAAGTGACCACAATTTTCGAGAATAAAAAAAAATCCGGATTCGGAGGTGGTATTGGTATGCTTAAATTTTTTCTAATCATGAATGTTTTAATTCAGGTCAGGTGCCTGATTTCCTTTCTCTTCCTGATAGAAAGAAAGATTTTAAAAGTTGTTTTTTTTGTTTTTTTTCTGAATACTAGCAGAGACACACAAGAGAGTCTGCCTGGATTTCAGACCTAAGAAATCTTTAATTTACCCAATAAATTGATATTGTTGTCCTCTAGACTTGCATTTAGAGATTATTACTTCATTTTTAAATATTAACATTTCCCAATTTCTTTCTTCTTCTAGAAAACTGGCAGTCTACTAAATACAAGCTTTGGAAAGTGCTTTTGTATCCTACTATCCTCTTTGAGTTGAGGGTGATTGCATAATTAAACCTGGCCTGAAATCAACCGTATAAGAGTTGAATGAATACCAAGTCCAACTGGGGAGGATTTACCATATGAATGTTCCTTTCCTAAGACTAAAACACAGGTTAGATTTCCAAGTTTCAGAATGTTGCTCAATGAAAGAAATATGTTGCCCATGAGAAAAATATAAATCAAATGGTTGTGTAATCTATAATCAAAGGCACTAATGGCCACAAAGCATTCAGAACAAAGGTTTGCTGAGCTAGCAAAGATGTGGAACAACTTTAATACGCGATCCATTCTAAGTAAAAGGTCTTTATTTCTAAAACAATAGGAAAGCTTGCTAGTGGTTTAAAGTATTTTTGTTGTCGTTATTTTTATTATTTTTAAATACCTCTAAGATTAGCATGAATAGATTAACTCTGTAAGGGTAGAGACTTTAGAATATGAAATCTTGTGAGAGAGAGAGAATAACATCTAATATGCTATTTTTTACTCTAATTTCACAACCTAAAATGCATTTTAAAAGAACTTTCAACTTTCTTTTCTTAATTTATCTTTATTTAAGACTCTTGCAAATATTTGCCTCTTGGTGTGCTCTTGCAAGAAAAAGCAGAGATTCATTTGTGCTTGTTTGGTACTTGGAAATGTTCCTGCAGAAAACGTTTGATAAACAGCACCAGTGCTGTGAAGGAATGCAGTGGTGATATCTGCTTATGCTGAACTTTAGACAGTAGGAAACGACAGTATCTGTGTAAGGGAAGAAAAAAGGCATGTTTGTTTATTCTTTTATTCACAGGTAGAGGAAGATAAATGATATTTATATGAAAGCAGATACCCTAGTTTTCATTCCATGGTAACATTCTTACTGATTACTCAGCCCTAACACATTAAAAAAATTACAAGAAAAGAAACAACAAAAAAAGTCATGTGTGTGCACATGTGGCCTACATACCAGCATTTGAGTGGGTGGTAAACAGTAAACCTGAAGTATTAACAGACAGAAGAAAACGGCCAGCATGCAGATTTAAGAAGGCAGCTAAGAAAAGGACAGATAAATTACTGGTTGTTTTTGACCATGACAAGATAATGCATGTCATTTCCAAAAATTTCATTCTCTGAGCAACAGAAGCAATTGAGTTTCCACAGAAGAAAAGCAACAATATTTTAATATTATAAACATTTTAAAATTACAACCCAAAAGAAACATATTCACCTTCTACAGAGGGTACCTCAATGATAATAATGTATTTATTCTTTTGATCTGCAGATCTTGTTTCTGTTCACATTGTCTATCCTGGAAAATAGAGCCTAACATTCTTGAAGGCAAGGGGTACTCTGCTATTTTTATCTTATAGTACGCCACCCCCTAAATTTGATTGACTCTAAAAAAATGATTAATTTAAAAGTTCAGAGAATAAAGGAAGTCTGAATTATTGAATTATCTGATAAACCCTCAAATCTTTTTACTTTCAATTCTTCTTTAAATTTCTCCCAAGAGTATGTTAACCAGTTAGGCAGGAGTCTGTGTTCTAGTCTGTTTCTAGCCAATAAGGTGCATTGACTATGATGACAGCTAGTTGAACTTAATATTTCAATCAACTTTCAGAACAATCCATGGCTATACTTCATTATGGAAAAATCTTATAAAGAAAATGGAACTCTTCTCTAGCAATTTTTCAAGCTGAACATTGAATGTGCCTTTATCATGGGTATCCACTTTCTTGTGATGCTGTGTGATGGTAGAGAGGAAAGGATAGGAGAAATTAGGTTGAATTGCATGGACCCTGGTATTTTTCCTCAAATAGAGACCTACCTATTCTAAATTCTTTGCTGCTAGAAACATAATTATCCAAAACAGAACTAATATGAGATATGGGAACAACAACGAGAATTTTAGAAAACTGAGATTATAGCATGAAAAGTATTTTTAATAAGTATGACCAAAATATGAGCAGAAGTGGGAGGGGTTGGGCAAAATCTTAATTTCGGTGTGTTTAGCTTTGTTTATCTAATACAAGTAAAAACCTCAAGTATGTGTCCAGAGGCCTATTTGCGGTTTCTTGGCCAGGCATCTATAAGGCCCACTGAGAATGGTTCTGAAGAGTGAGAGGACTCACATCAAAACAGCATCCTATGTTATAATATATAAAATTTACAAAATGTATAAAATTGGTGTTATAAGAAACGAGCAGGGTAGATAGTATAGTAGGAAGAGCACTGTCTTGAGACTCAAGAAACCAAAGTCTAATCTTGGTTCAGTTTGTAAGTAACGTCATGGTCTTTGGCAGTTTAAATTCACCTTTTGGAATTTCAGTATCCTTAACTGTAAAGAAAAATTCACGACATCTAAGACCACATTTTTAGAGCCAATATTTCTCCATACCTAGGGTTTATTCATCAAATGGTCATTATAAATCCATAATAACATTAACTTGCCCTCTTGGCATTTATTTGCCTCTTCCACCAAGCAGATTGCAGCAGGTAGGGGGACGGCAGGGAGAGGTTGTGAGATTTCTTATTCAAGGGTTCTGGACAAGTAATTTCCAGGTGTTGGGGGTTTAATGTTCTATGCTGTCTTGGGTTCACTCTGGATGATCTACACAAAATGTTGAGTCATTCTAGAATGTGTGAAGAAGCAAACTGTAAATGAAGGGTGAAGATAAATGATACCAGATTAGGAAAGCAGAGACCAGCCTTATAGCTCTTACATCAATAAGACTCAACTAATAAAATCAGACATCAAAATAGGGACAGGTAACAGTTGTGACATCCAGAACCTGGTGGATTAAATCCAGGTACAGAGGCTAAGAAGAAAGGAACCAGTATTTGCCACAAGTCACAAGAAAGAAGCTGAGAAAATGATATGGTGGACCACTAGTAACTTAGCCTTGACTGGATATTGAATTGAACTTGTCTTGGATCCTAGATTTCTTATATATTTCCTGTTAACATTCAGGGTTTGAACTAAATGCTCATCTTTTATGGCAGTAATCTAAAGTAATTGCTGAGTTTGAAGACAGTGTGTGTAGAGACAAGCAGAAATTTATCCAAAAGGCTCAGTTTGACTGCGTGGTCTCATCTTGTTTTGAGTCAAGTAGGCCTCTAACGTCATGAGAGAAGGTGGTAGGTTACATACAGAGAGGCTATTGAAAAGACTCATATGCACCAACAATTTTATCCTAGAGATGCATCAAAGTTCTTCATTTGCAGTGATGTCTTCATTCCTTAGGATATATCCTTTTTTAAAATCATGAATATACATGGGATGAGCAGTCACATCATGGTTACCTTGTATAAGGGATTTGATTAGATTCCTCTCCTGAGAGAAAGACAGCATAAGAGCACTGTATATTTCAGGAAAGAGTGCGATACATGGGAAGAAATGGGGTGCCAGGGAATGCATTTCTAAAAGCAAAATCTTCTCACTTCATACTTTTCCTCCTCAGCCTAAAAATAATCAAGAGTGATTTGAGCTTCTAAACTGTAAAAATGAACACCTAGAGACTTTAGATTTAATTTGATTCCTAGTTACATACATAGCCTGCCTGTGTGGCCTAAAACTCTAGAGGGCCCACTAGTTCCTTTTACTAGTCGAGAAGGAAACTCAAAACACATCCTTCCCTTAGTGTAATTCCTCTATGCTGGAGCAGTTCTCTGGAATCATTGGAAGAAAGGTGCTGTGTAAACCATGAGGGTGTGGACTTGGATCGCTGGGGTGGGGAGCCTGTGCGGTCTTGGATGGAGACTTGGTTTCTCCATGTGCATTCAATTTATGATTTTTTTCATTTCTGGAACCCACTCAGGAGGCTGATGGTGTATGTTTTAAGTCTGGAAAAGCACACTCACGAAATAAATAAATAAATAAATAGCTGCCCTCTGCCATAGAAGCATGCTGCTTCCTCAGAACTGAGTCATTGCAAGCTGGGCTCCTGGAGATAGCTGACATGCCCCACTTTTCTGGCACGATGTAATTCTCCTCCAGATTCGCTGTCAGAGAAGGGAGCAGAAGAGCATGAGGGAAGGAAGTAAAAGAATGTTTCACTCTTCTGGGTAGGATAGGTGGGTGATAGATTGAGAACTCTCATAGCTGAAGAGGGACGAGTAGGTACTTAGTCACTTCATAATATCAAGTTCATTGGTCTTAAGATTGGACAGTTGTTCATTGCCCTTTTATTTACTTAGGACTTTGCTGAACCAAATAACCCTTAAATCTCTGGCAGAAGATTCCTGTCAAGAACTGAAAGTACTTAATTGTCCTGTGCAAATGCTTGTGTGATTTGGATAAAAAGAACAATGAATTAGTGTGTGTTTTTATTGTGGTGGTTATTAAAGAGTTCACTGAATGATGAAAATAGAAAAAGCAAAATGCCATATTAAATTATCAAACAATTATCAGAAAGGGAAGGAAAACTTCTAAGAATGCCATTTTTTTTACAGTTAAATGATATACAACAAGATATATGATGTATGTACACTCATTTAACAGCATCGTTTGTAATAGAAGATACCTTGAAAAGTTTGTCATATTACTAATATTTGTAGAATGGTAAATATAATTAGAAATATAGAGAAGTGAGAAAAGATAAGTATTTTAAGGCCTATACTCCTTTTTTTAGGTTCATATTTCTTTAATTTGCAATTTTCACTCTTCATATGAAAGGCCTCAGGCAGAAAGTACACAAAAAGTCCCTGTTCTGCTAAACTTAAAGAAATAAGATACAGAATAGAAAGGAAAGAATTGATAATGTTAACAGGGAAGAGAGCGATGTGTGGTTCACTGAATAGACCTTAATGGAATTTTAGGTTATGCCACAAATAAATTGACATATTTCTTTTCTTTTATAAAGAAACCTTATATGCATTAAGAAGTGAAATATTAAAAATGGCTGCATTACCGAGAAATCTCAGCGAATGAAACTAAATAAAAAGATATACTATGTATATCTCTGACTTCAGGAAGACTCCCCTACTTAGAGTAGCTACGGATTTCTGAAAATCTACCTGGCTTTGGATAACCCTGTAATTCAATTGTGTTTTTATGTATTAACACTTATAGAAAAAGTTTATTCCTTTTACTTTCTAAACCCAAATTTCATGCCCCAGCTCGAAAGACAGTTTTTCCCTATTCAGTGGCAATAGAGAACTCTTACAGAATTTATTTTCAATGAAGAGTATTTAAGTACCATCAGCCTCTCCTCTAATATCAATGCTTTCCTTACAACATTTCTGTAAATTACTGTTTCTCGACCATATGTCCTTCAGACTACCAGAATCAGAATCACCTAGTGTGCTTGTAAAAATACAGATTCTCAAGGCCCAACAAGGAGTTTAAGATCCTCTGGAATTTGCCTAAAAAATCTACAATTTTATCAAGGTCTTTGTTGCGCATAGACGATTTTATGCACAGCAAAGCTGGGGAACCTCAGCTAAGCCAACAATAAGATATTTCTAGAGGATATCTCCAACTGTGTTTCGATTCTTAGCAAAGTGACTATAATGATAACATCTACGGTAGAGAAATCTCTTTGTTATGACATTTTCCTTGCCATGAAGCAAACCTGATGTGGCTGCGTTTAGAGAATAAAAGGAATGTGACTGAGAGGAAATGTCATTGGATTTCCAGAACTGTGGAATATTAAACCTTTTGAGAAAGATGCCACAAGAAAAAGTAAATTTTTAGTGCTTGTCACCAACACATACAGGGGAGCATATGTCCTAGAACTAGAGGACCAGCTTTTTCTCTAAATGTCCAGATAGTAAAATATTTTAGGTTTTGTGGGCCATTCCATCAGGCACAGAATTACTCACCTTTCCAAAGCAGTCATGGAAATATGTAAATATATAGCTGTAGCTACATTCTAATAAAACTTTATGGACATTGGAATTTGAATTTTATATAATTTTCATAAATAACAAATTATTACTATTATTTTGATTTCTTTAATCATTTAAAATGTAAAAAATCATTCTTAGCTTACTGGGCTGTACCCAAATAAACAGTGCACAGGACAACCTTCCAGCTGTAGTTTCCCAATCCCTGCCCTAAAAAAGTTGTCAAAATTTAAACTCATCTGGACTGCATGTTAAAATTTAGATTTCTGGGCTGCACAGGAAGAACTTCTGATACTGAAGGACTGGGGTAGGGCCTGATGATTTGATTTTCTAAGAAGCTCCTAGGTGTGTTCAATGAACTCCAAGTGCCAGTCAAAATAAAGTGGTTCTCTCCATCTCATTTTACCAATGTGAGAACATTTTATTGTTTTTTACAGCCCTGTATTGGAAAGAACAAAGATAACCCCAAATCCAGGGAAGCTGTAAGAGGACACTTTTGCTCCAAAATTGAAAGACTAGTTTAGACTTATCAACAGCAGAGGTGAAGACGTGGAAGATTTTTTGGCAAGAGACTTGGGAGGAGAGGAAAATAACAGAGAAACAGGGTGGAGAGTCCTAGTTACCACTGCATTAAGAACAGGTTTGTCTGATTCATGCTGACCTTAAAGTAATCTAATAGAGAAGCTGAAACTATTCCATGTGAATCATTTTTTCTGAATTCCAAGTCATTATTGTTATTTTTATGATTGAGGAAACAAAAATGATTGTGTGGTCAAGTAATTGGTTGATAATTCAAAGCAACCAGAAAAAATTGAAAGGCCAGGTCCTTACTTTCAGCCTATTTGCTGCTCTGTGCTGGATAGAAGGCAAGGAGCTTTGCTTCAGGAGGCTACAAACTGTGTCTAGAGGTCAAGAAGCGGGGGAGAGGAAGTAAAAAGATGTCTCTTCATCCGCCGTGTGTTCTCAGTCCTACCTACTTCTCACTTCTGCTTCCTCTGGGACCTAGCCTTGTCAAATATTCTATTTTTCTCTCCTCTCCCTCTCTCCCTCTTTCCCCATCAGCAGTAGCTCCAACCTTTTCTTTCTATTTACTTCTATATTTTTTCTTTCAAACATATACATACAGTCCTAAAATTAACCCTTTAACCAAACATGTTCTTTCCTTGGGTTCACACTTTAATTAACTTACCTATTTCAGTAAAAGCCAGATACGGAAATAAACAAAGACCCACCAAATGAGAAAAGCCAAGGCTGTTTATTCAGAGCTTGCTGTAAACCATCACTCGTGTTTTGGCACACCCCAAAGGCAAGCAAAGGAGTGGGAAAGCTGTATAGTGGAAAAGGGGGAAGGCTTCACGCATGCCCTGATTGGTGGCTATTGGCCTGGGGAAACTGTAGGTGTGTTAACTAAAAGTGGGGCATGCTGGATGATTGGTTGCGAGGGTGGGGGCTCATTTGGCTTTCTCTGGTTGATCCTATGTTGGAAACAGGGTCAAATATTAGGGAAGCTGTCAGTTATTAATTGACACCTGGCCATTATGGGCTAATTGTTACAGAAGTTATTCTTTAGCTTCCTGGATTGTCATTAGAGATAGCAATCTGGCTTCCTGCAAGTCTGATTTATAGCAGACTGGCTTCCTGGGTTGTTTATTGTGGATAAGGGGGTTTAGTTTCCTGGGCTGGTTGCTGCAGGTCGTGGGACGAAGTTTTATTTTTATACATGGCCTGGCCATAGTCTGTTTGTGTATTCAGTTTCTCACAAATCAATGGTTTACACAATCACCTACATTTATCCACCTCTCCTTTTACCCTTCCACCTTTAACTTTCTGTAATCTGGTTTCTGCAATAATACACTAAATATATATTTCCCAAAGTGTGTTCCTCAGCATTCTGTTCCCACAAGGCACTCAATATAAAAAGGGCTCATTGGCAAATAAGTTAGGGAAAAGAGAATTCTACACCCCTTATATCCACTGGCCTGTGAGCTCCAGAATCTATATTGGCATAGAAAAGCTCCAAGAAGGGGTTCAGGGAAGGAGTATTTCATCCAGTTTCTCAGAAATATTTGATGGAAGAACCCTGCCCCTGCTTTATACATTTATGGTAACAACAGTAATACAGTTATAGTTATATTTAATGCATTTTATATAATGTTATTTTTATTTATCATCCAGCTAGGGTACTTCAAAAAGTTCATGGAAAGATTCCTCTTATCATTCAAATCTGTTTTGCTACAAACTTTTTGCAGTACCTCTGTACTTGCAGTTAGTACTTTTTAGGAAATACTGCTGTAGGAAAACTGCCAATCAAAAGCTACCATCACCTCTAAACTGTCAAATGCAAAGGACCAAAGACTCTTTCTTAGGCTTTCTCATTCATGGCATGTGACACTGTTGGCATAAACCTCTTGAAGTGCTATCCTTTCCTGACTCTTGGGACACACCCTATGTCTTTGTCAAATCATTGGTTCCTTTGCTGGCTTATCTCTTATGCATACTTCCCAGTTTTGAGAATGAATTAAGACTAAGCTCTCAGCCCATTTCTTCTTTTTTCTTTAAATATTTTTCCTCAAATATTTGAAATAATCTTCAATTTCTATTATCTCCTGGGGCTTGTTCTCTATAGGACTTATGTTTAGGGAACTCAAAGTTCCCCCTCTCTTTCCTTCTCCTTGTATGCTCCAGTGAAGACTGCTGAGGTCAAGGTCCAAAGAGAGAGATTAGTCTCTTTTTTTTGTGGTGAAATTTTCAAATAATCAGAATGATAAGAGCATGTAATAAATGCTTTTTAAATGGTAAGAACTTAGAACTGGCCTTGGTAGCTCCCTTTACCCCACCCGTATCTTGGATGCTCAGATCCGCTCTACCTTTGGCATTGTGGCTAAACTCTCTTTCATATTCTTTGTCTCTGCCTCCTTTTCCTGTAGCACTGGGGCAGGATTCTTGGAATTATAGCAGGATTAGAAGCTCCAGTTTGGAAGTTTGAGAAAGGGCTTAAACTCCCTGGTTGTAATCAGCTTTGTTAGCTACTGAATGTATGTATTTTGTGAATGCAGAGGAACTAGAAGAAACATAAAAAAGGTTAAGTAGGAGTTAGCTTAGGTAAAGCAGAGGTCAGGTAAAGGTTAACTTAAGTAAAGGTATCTATTATGGGTTCCAACCTAGCTTCTGCATTAGGGTTTGGATCTCAAGTTCCCGTTAGTAAGTAAATGTCATTTTACCTTCTTTACTAGTAGTCCTCATATACCTCGGGGAATTCACAGGGGAGAGAAGGTAACCAAGCTAGGACATGGTTATTATTGAATCCCTGGCAAGTCATATTAGCAACTGATTTCTACCATCATTCCCAATAATCTTTACAGTAGGCCCTCTGTATAAAAGGGTTCCTCATCTGTGGGTTCAACCAACCACAGACCAAATTTTGAGACTTGAACATTGGAGGAATTTGGTATCATGGTGGGTCCTGGAACCAATCCCCCACTAATACAGAGGACTGACTGTATATCCTCTTTTTTGAATCTGAGCACCTCCAACCATCAGCATACTCTTCAAATTCACCTCATCAGATTCACTTAAACTAAATATGTCATCTTTTCCCTCAAACTGCTTTCCATGCTTAGTATATTTACCTGTGTATTTCTGTCAATGGTAGTATTTTTTCCTGGCCAACAGGCCTAGATCTCCATATTAACTTGGTCTCTTTGTACTGTTACCTCTCCCCTACATTTGCCAACCACCCTTTCCCAGTTAGCAAACAAAGCATGCTGATTCTTCTTTAATAATATAATTGACTCCATTCTCTGCTTTCCATGAAAACTGTCTTCAACCCAGTCTAGACCTCATACTTGAGTTTGCTTCATTATAAGAACTTCATAGGAGGCACCTTGCCTCCAGTGGGCATATGTGGAGATACATACTGGAAGTCCTCCTTCCCATGCCTAAGTAAAACATCACAAATTACGTGATGTTTCATGACATTCTTTGTCATAGCTCAAGAAAGCAGTTGTAGAGTATTTTTCAGTATAATGCTCCAATCAGGCAACCAGGACCAATAATACGATCCATGAAACTTAAAAAAGTTGATAGCCCTTAGCAGCAAAGTATGTAGAAGCTGGGAGAAGGGTCACACAGAGTTGATGAAAGAAAACTAAGATCTGTGAGGGACACACATAGCGTTCACTACACAGGACTATGTTTATTCCAGTGTTACAAATACTGAGACTCAGGAAGAGTAAGTAAATTCTCAAAGGTCAACCAATAAGTGATGTTGTTTCCTGAGTGATGCTGTTTCCTGTTAATCCGTTCCATTTGCTTCTATAACTTCAGCTTCCAAAACACCACAAGTACTCAAAAATAATTGTTTAATGACCAAACAAAAGATGCCCTCTTCTCCATCATGAGATTGGCTTAGCCTCTGTCCATCTGACTGCATTCGAGCTGTGATTTTCATCAAAGCTCGAGTCTGGTCAACTCTTCTAAGACTTTCTCGACGACTCCAGACTTCTATGATTTCTCATTCTCTTGAACTTTTACTATGGTAGTTAGTGATATACTATCTTGTAATACCGTTTTCACTTTTTACATGTCTATATTTTATCTCACTCAGATATGAGGTTCTTGAGACAGGATCTTATTTTTTGATTATGCCATAGCCTTCAATTATCCTTTAATTTAAAAAGTATGGATTAATTATCTACTATGTAGCAGAGACTGTGCTGGCTTCTGGGTGTAGAATGGCCAAGAAAAAAAGATCACACCCTGACAGAGCTTTACAGGCTAGTGACAGAAAATGGCACTAAATCAGCAGGTGAACAAATAAAGATCAATTATATTCTGTGATCAGTGCTCTGAAGGCAACAGAATGGAATGATGTCAGAGACAGTGACTATTTTAGATTGGGTTGTCAGAAAACGCTTCAGAGGAGGTGACATTTAACTTTAATAAAGATGAAAAGGAGCTAACCAGAGGAAGAGCTTTTCAGGCAGAGGACATGTTCTGGGCAAAGGTCTTGAGGTGGAAAAGAGCTTAACATGTTTAAGGAAATCAAAGGAAGCCAGTTTTGCTGAAGTACAATCAAGGACAGAATGAATGGTGTGAGCTCAGGAGGTGATTAAATAGATTTAAATGATTGATGCCTGTTAAAGAAGCATCACAAATCAAACTTACCTGTAGACACTGATTTTTTTTTTTTTTACAGTAGAATCTGAGAATGGTATAATTTTCCCCTTTTTATTTTATATTCTCTACCTTGTCTCTTTTATAAAGCTGTTTTAATGATTAAAATTTTGACTTTTAGAGTACATTTTTAGATACTTCTTTAGATGGTTCAAGCTTCTGGAAAGAGGAAATTGGATTGGAATTCCAATGGCAGCATAAACTTCTAAAATTTATGCTTTAGAAATTTTTTTCCTGGTTCAAAGCAGGAAATTAAAAAAATATGAATAAAGAAAATTATAAAAGAAGGACACTCAAAATGAAAAATTAGTCATTTCAATGCAATATGAGTCAAATTCATTTTGGAAGTAGGTTAAGGTAGAAGGTTTTTAAAAAATTAAATTGTATGGATTAAAGTTGCAAGTTATGTCAGTTATATCATCCAAAGCAAGGTGTCAAATCTCATTTCTCTACAGGTTTAGCTTAAAAGTTACAATTTGGTTTAGTTGTTTCAGTCAGGCTGGGATGTCAAACATTATTTCTATACACATTTAGGTGATATTAGAATTAAACCTACTATTTATTATACATGGAATCAAAAAAATCATGTAAGCTGTAATTAAATTATCCTTAAACTCATGGCAGAAAACAAAAAATATTTAATTTTTTGAATATTTATTTTCACTATAGTGTACCAGAACTTTCATGATTAAATAGTATAAAGTTAAAACTTAAAATGAAATGTTCCTATTAAAAATGAACAGAGTCCCCTCCTGTCACTACTCTTTAAAGTTATAGTGTATAAGCACTGTTAGGTCCCATGAAAAGGAAATAAATGAAATAAAATAAGTCTTAAAAATCAAACAACATTTAGAGTAAAGTGCTTTTTGATAAATAAATGAAATCTTCTATATTTCAGAAAAGAAAATGATTTTAAACAATTCCTAAAAATAAAGAAAAATAAAATCAGGAAAAGTACTAGAACTCTTGGTTTCTCTCTCTTTGACCCTATATAGTTTCAAGCCTCATCTTTTACTCTATGCTAAAAATCTAGCATTCTCACAATGACTTTTGCTGAATACATTCATGAGAGTTTTAGCAAAAGGGATAGGGTTGAAGAAAGCTAGTCTTCAAATAATTGAATGTATGGACGTTCATGATTCTTAAATTAGATGGTTGGCTATGAATAAAAGATAACATCTTCATCTGAATATAGTTACTAAATTGAGATTAGCTAATTGCACTATACAATTATTATGATCTACAGGATAAGAGACGTGTTACACATTGTAATTTCTAAACCAACACATCAATTCCATGGGGCACAGTCCCACCTCCGTGTACAGCAATTTACACATATGATCCCATTACTATAAATTGGATTTACATACAAACTTCCTTTAGTAGCTAATGGAGAACCTAACACAACAAGATTATTTCAAGCTCTTAGACAAAAATCGGAAATCAGACTACCCTGAGCCAGATAATGTCAATATTGCACATGTCAAGAGACAATGGATATACAACCTATTTGTACCATGATTCCTTAGGTTCAATGTTTCACAAAAAAAAAAGAAAAAAAGAAAGAAAGAAAGAAAAACAGAAAGAAATGAAATGACATAGCTTTATTGAAAATTCGTTGAGGAGGCCCTGGTGACCTTCAGCTTACCTTAGGTAGAATTTTCCTCTTGGTTCACATGGGATATGCTCAGCCAAAACTTTAGCCATGGTCATTATTGCTAGAGTTTCTATTCAAACACATTTTTAGTCTTTTTTACTTAGGAAAGAGACAGAAGGGATTTCTTAGAGGGAAACAACTTGGAAAATGAAGAGAGATCTCTAATTTTATTTTACACAACTTACAGTAAAGCTTAAGGTTAAAGCAAAAAAACATAGCAAAATCCAACTTGCATCAACAGAGACAATTGCTTTAAGGTTTTATAAATGGGGAAGAAGAAGAAGAAGAAGAAAATAACAGATCAGGGTTTTAAATTTATCCGAGAACATGCCTGTATCTATTTGTTCATAGACTATGCAAAAGAAAAGTGTTTAGAAAAAGATTAATTGAAACTTTTTATTTTCTCTGAAATGTTTGTGAGTCCTCTGTGCACCAGGAACATCACACTTTAACCTGAAATTGGCGTCCATACAGATTCATAAGTAGGCTCCAGTCAGACAGACAGACTCATTAATTCTCTCTTTATCACAAACCCAGAACATCTGGATATTGCCCTTTAAAACAACATCAGGTTAAGAAAACAAACCACTTCTCAGACCTGACAAAGGGTTTTGAGTTACAGGATGGACAATCTCAGGGCGAATAAACCAATATGTTTGGGTATCCTATGCAGGTTATTTAGAAGTTGATTCATGATTTTATGAAATTCTTAATCCCTTGCTCTTCATTTCTGTGTTTACATCCTTGTCCTAATTTTTGATTAAAACTGAAAACAATTATTGTATTTCAGAGAACAAATATATGTGAATACATTAAACCTGTTTGCAGAGTATATGTGGTAAGTGTTAAAGACCTCAAATCCCTCATGCCAACCAACTCATTCCTGGGACGACATTAATCTAACTTGTTCTTGCTGACCCTGGAGAGGCTAGGAAACTTTTAAATTCCGAACTCATATTTCTGCAAAGATTCACCCAGAAAGTGTTTTTTTTTTTTTTCCTTTTCTTTTTTAAAAGAAATATCATTCCTCCTCCTTAAACATCATAACTGTTGCAGAGTCAATGAAAGGATTTGACTGTCATACATGTGAACAAATTTGCTTGGAACATTGCATATAAGAAAGGGTGTGTTTTTCATTTAATATTTACAGTAAAACAAACCCCAGAGACAAACACTAGATGCACAACTGAATGAAGATCCCAGGCCCATTTTGAATTTCATTTATGTGACATCATTGCCCATAAGAGAAAAAAGAAAAAAAGGTGGTATCAGATCTAATTGACCAGATTTTAAGCATGAATGTGCATGAATGTGTGTGCATATGTATGTGTTGTGCACTACACAAATGTAGATTTGAATCAGTGTCCCAAAAATATAAAACATCTTAAAAAATATTTTAATGTGGATTTGAACCAACATCCCCAAAGTTTAACACACATCTAAAAAATATTTCATTATAAATGACCTCCACACATTCCTTTAACAAGATTAAAAATTAAAGCTTTCCTTTAGATTGTTAATGACAACAACGAAAGTAATTTCCGTGGACATTTTCAGATTAGATTGGTACCTGAAGTCAATCCAAATTCAAAGCTCTTTGATTTTCCAAATGTAAATGATGTGTAACAGGCCTTTCTTAAAGCACCTATGATCTAAAGCTTTATTTTATAAAGACCATATGCAAAAGCAAAAAATAAAAAATATATATAAAATAAAATCCCAGAGTAGCTTTATTTTAAATATGCTGTTGTTAGCACTTTCAAATGCAAAGGGGACATTAAAACACACACATATACCCACAAGCTTAATGTTTTTATTTCACCTCTTCCCGTTTTATTCTTTTAATAGCAATCCTACAAAGAGGAACTTTAGATAACTCTTACCAGCAAAACCCAGTGTTGCAACATAGTTAACTATCCCTGAGCTTCTATTTAAGGTTACCTGGCATAGTTAGCTCTGCCAGATGTAGTTTTGCTATTGGATAATTTGATTTGCTGACAATATGTACTGCCTTAAAATAGGAAGTGCCTAGGTGACTAGTGTCCAAATCACACATATTCTTTTGGTTAAAATGAAATTTGAGTCTGAATTTAGCCTTTAATTACATTTCCTTCTCTACCTCCAACAAACAAATTTTTATAACCTCCCCAGTGGAAAAAAAAAGTCATATTTTGTGAATTACTTCTTTGGAAGCAGCCCAGGTCCAAAATTTAGAAAATTTTCTATTATTTGTGTTAATCGAAGATGTATATCCCTTGTGTTTTCAATGACTTCATCAAATGGCTAATTCCTACCTTGGAGGCCCAGTTGACCACAAGATTTCACATCTTTATCTAAAATATTAACTGGTAAATTTACATTACTCTTGTAAGACCCTAAGGCAGAATAAAAACAGCTATTGTATACACAAAGTAATATAGGAGAGCTTCTGAAATATCACAGATGCCTGGACTGGCTCAAAAGCATCTTAATTTCAAGAGTAAAAATATACCCAGATCATATAAAAATTATATTCAGCATGGGTAAGGAAAAAGCCTTCATGTCAAAAAGAAATAAAATATATTGTTTAAGAGAAACATTAAAACTAAGCATTCCTTAAATTATCTCCGCTAATAAGATGTGTCTTATTTATTTATTTGTTTGTTTGTTTGTTTATTATTTATTTATTTATTTTTATTTATTTTGGCTTTAGCCCTGTGGAGGCTGCATTGTTCCATCAGGATTGTGCTGTCAAATGAAAAACCTGTCTACATTTTACCATGTGCTTAAACAAGCAAGACTAAGTATTAAATCTAAGGGCTCTGTACTTTAAGAAATATTTTTACAAGTGGAAAGTTATTCAGCTTAGATAGTTCATCCATTTTCTAGAGCCTTTTAAACCTGCGTAATATATTGAATGTCAAAAAGCTATAAAATCTCTTTAACTATTGATATCTATTCGTAGATAGCAAAATAAATCCTGCCATAAATTCAAATAAGTAAATGAATTTAAACAGAGATTTGGAGCATCACTCTACTCTTACAGGGGCATAGACTTTTTGTTAGGTTGTATACAAATGAGCTTGAATATTTAATATTTTTTATCATGTTTTCTAAATGATTGCCATGGAAAATCATTTGAATGCTTTTTAATAGAAAATTTGTGTTAGCTATTATATAAAAGTATCTGCTATATACTATATATATGTACTCTAAGTAAGTGCCAATAGTTATAGAGATACTATGATAAGAATGTGTGGAAAAGCATGATCCATACTGTACAATCTCAAGCACATAAAATTGGATGTTGGGCATATATGCACACAGGATCTAGAAGGATGCATCAAACTAACTGCTTGTGATTGTGGATGACTTTGTTCTTTGCTTCTTGTGTTTTTCAGTTTCTTTTAATACACATATTAGCTTTTTAAAAATAAAGGTTGTTATAAAAACCAAAGGACAAAAAATGGTAATGTCATGGTGAACTTTATTCAGATAAGTTAAGGTACTGTTAACTGCTCAAAGAAACAAACCCAAAAGTTTATGCTTCATGGCTGTAAAGTAAAAATTAATTGTTCCTGATTTAGGTCATTTCTTTTCTACTCAGTACATTGAGGACATAGTCCATCTTGTCATCATATTCATGTTTAATAGATGACTTCCAATGTCACCATGATAGTCTCTGCTTGGTGGAAGAGTAAACAAAACAGGACTGGTCTGGAAGTGATTCGCATTACTCCCTACACTCCATTGGTTATAGCTCGGTCACATGGCCACCACAAACTGGATGGGAAGCTACAAGATTTACTCTTGTTCTATGCCCAGAAAGAGAGGAAATAGGTAACCAGAGAGCAAGTCTTGGCTACAGTCCTATTCTGCATGGCCTTACAGTTGCATAAGACTTTTATCTCTTCATAGTTTTTTCTAGATGATCACCTTATTCATCAAATCCATTAATGACTATGTCTCCATCCCAATTGCTACTGCTTCTGTGCATCCTTCTTCATCTGTTTCCTTAGCTTTTACCAAAAATTCCTAGCTAATCAATCTGCATCTTACCTTCCTCCATTTCTAATTTGTGCTCCAATTTGGGCTTACATTTTAAAACACACACGTATCATAAGATCATTTTCTGTTGCAACACATCTCAATTGCCCATATGGTAAAGCCTTGAATCATTACCTTGGCATTGGAATGCCCACCATGACATGGATATTTTATAGTTTTCTATATTCATCTTCTTCCAATCCCTGTATTTCATTTTAGTTGCACCAAACTACTTAATCTCTAAACATGCTGCATGCTCACCTACATCCAGTTGTATGCATATTTATTTATTTCATCTAAAGCCCTTTCCTTCTTGTCTCATATGGTGTCTCATATGTAGAAATTCTACACATCCTTTAAGACACAGCTAAAATCTTAATGTTTTACAGAAACTTTTTTATTTTTTCAAGAAGAGTTGGTGTTTTTCTCCTTATGTATAATTTAAACATTCCTTTATTTATAACACTTACCCATACCTGTGATTATTAATTTATTCTTCTATCTCTTCCCCAGGATTGGAAGATTATAAATCTTATGGATCATGTGATACTCTTCACGGATCCAAAGCATTTAGTATAGAATCTGGCACATATAAAGCTAAAAAATGAATAGAATCCAAAAAGATTGGGCCAAATTATTTTGAATGAATGGTTGATAGTCAAAAGTACATTCGGATCTCTGTACCTGCCAGTCATTTTTGGGGGGAGGGGTCTCCCCCCCCCAAAAAAATACAGTGATGTAGGCTTTTGTGTGAACAGAATTTGAATATAAACTCCAAAGTTCAGAATTCAAGCTGTTTGGTTAAACAGTACCATGCCAAAGAAGTTCTATCAGCCAAGTCAGTTTGTATACTGTCACTTAAAATGACTCTGCACACACTTTCCCCCAGTCAATAGCAATACCTTTTTGGAGACAACTTTTCCAAGAGATATCCTCCAATCAAACTTGTCCTTGATTTTCATCCTCATTTAGATTTTCATTAGAACTATGCTTTAGTGTTTCATCTGCATTATCCCTAACTCCAGCAGAGTCACCTAGAAGGGGTCATGAATGGGGAAGGACTTCAGCCTTTCTGCCCATGTACATGCCATCAGCTTTTTCTCACAAGCCTCTACAAATAAATATACAATGTTTACATTACCTGCCTCTATTCATGTAAGGAATAAACTTAAAAACCTTAAGATTTTTGATGAGCACAGAGTGACCCCAAAGAACCATGACCATGACATTTAGTACATGACGTACATGCTCACATTGGAAACAACTCAGTTTTAGTTTATCAAGTGGAAATTTAATGTTGGCTTTCCCCAAAGCATCTCTAATAATTTGGGAAGGGGTCTTCTAAATTGTCTACTAGGAAAAAAAAGAAATCGTTTGTTTGCTTATCTTAAGGTAATATAAACAAAACAACAATTTTGTTCATCAGCTTAAATCTCTATATTGGCTCACACAATCTGGGATACTAAGAGCTATAAATAAGTTTATCCTCTAGCATTTGTCATATCTAAATCAAGAGGTCATCTTTGACACTCCTCACCTGCCCAAACACCAGATCCAACCAGGCAAAAAATACTATAATTTCTACCCTTTAAAGTATTTCCAGTACGGTTCTTCCCCATAATTCCCACCAGCACTGCTTTTGTTCAAGCTCTCAGCACATTTGCCTGATCAGTGTACTCTTTTTTTGCCTTTTGATGCAGCATCATCCCCATCACTGCCCCATTATTCGTCACCCTTATTTTTACCGTTCTAACCCACAAAACTCATCATGTAGCTCTCTGTACTGGTTGCCATTTGATCTTCATCATAGTTATTCATTAAATATTTTCTGCATTCAGCCTTAGGAACATAAATAAATATAGACACATATGTGTTGATATATGTTACCTGCTTTTGTTGGGGTTGACTCATGGAATAGATGAATCTGAGTCTGAACACTGGAATTTCCACCAAAGTTCTCTATAAAGTATGAGCTCCTTAATCCATAAAGATTATGATCAAGTTCCTGTGTTATTCTCTGGTATCCTCCCCCACATGTCCCTTACACTTGCCCTTTGCTGCTACTGTGTGATATAATGCATGTCTGTAAGAGTGGCATTTCATCATGCTTTCTCATATTTATTCCTTCTACCTAGAATACCCTTTCAGTATTTTCTTCATATGAACTCCTAAGAGAATTCGTCTACAACATAGAATTGCCATATGTCCCAGCAATTCCACTGCTAGGTATATACCCTCCAAAATTGAAAACAGATATTCAAGCAAATACTGGTACACCAATGTTCATAGCAGTGCTACTATATATGACTGAAAAATTGAAACACCCAAATGTCCATCAACAGATAAACAAAATGTAGTACCAGTAGTATATTATCACAATGGGATATCATTAAGCTATAAAAAGTAATGAAGTAGTGATGCGTCCTACAATATAGATGAAACTCAAAAACATATTAAGTGAAAGAAGCCAGACACAAAAGGCCACATATTGTTTGTTTCCGTTTATATAAAATATTCAGAATAAGTAAATCCATAGAGACAGAAAGCAGCTTAGTGGTTACCAGGGGCTGGAGGAAGGAGTGGTCTGGGGAGTGTCTTATTAATGGATACCAGGTTTTCTCTGGAGGTGGCAAAAAGGTCTTGGAACTGGGTAGAGGTGACTAGTGCACCACATTGTGAATATACTAAATACCACTGACTTGTACACGTCAAAGGGTGAATTTATGCTATATGAATTTCACTCCAATTTTTAAAAAAAGAGAATTTATCTAGTCAGCTCAGCTTTCACTTTGAACATGAAGCCATTACTTACCTTAACTGTATAAAATGCCCTTCCTCTAGGCTCCAAGCAAACAATGTCTTTGTCTGCTAAGAGACCACATATGTTATGGTGTAGTCTAGTGTTTGGTTTACTTGTGTCTTTCACTCAACTCCAGCCAAGTTGGAAATTTTGTCCTTGTATCACTTATCTTTGTCTTCCTAAATTTAGTGTGTTTAAGTTTATACACTGAAAACTAAATAATAGGTTCCTTCCTAACCTGAGATAACTTGATAAGTCTGAATCTGTTATTTCTTAGAATGAAAAAATCTATTTAATCGTGTTTAATGTATCCTAAAACTTATTTTTTGTAGATGTATGTCAGAACAGTAGATGCTTAAATGTATATTAATTTTTATTTTTGAGAGAATATGTTGGACGTTTGACATGGTAATTCAAAAACACAATAAATAGTTTCCTGTGCATTGGTGGAATATTTACTGGGTGCTCAGCCCTGAGCTGTCCACTTTACATATGCTGCCTACTGCCTTATTTTCCTCCTATTGGTTGCTAGGGTTGCTAGTGACTCCTTCCCATAATTTAGGTTCCTTCTGAAATGTCATCCTCAGAGCAGCATTTCCCAAAAACGTTATCTGAAAGAGCCCCCAACTTCATCATGTAACACTTTATATTTGGTCCACTTTTCCTGCTTGAATTATGTTTACTTGTCTAGTTATTGTATTAGTACATTTCTGTTGCTTATAACAGAATACCAGAAACTGGGTAATTTACAATGCAATACAATTTATTTCTTACAGTTTTGGAGGCTGGTAAATACAAAGTCCAGGGAACACATCTGGTCAGGGCTTTCTTCAACACAGGGTATAACACAGAGAGAATGGGCTGAGCAAGAGAGAGCTAAGCTTCTCACTGGCTTTCCTTATATAGCAATCATAACCACGACCATGGTGACCCATTAAACCATCAAGGGATTAATCCATTCAGGAGGGTACAGTACTCACAATCTAACCACCTTTTAAAGGTCCTGTCTTTCAATTACCATAATAGGATTTCCCAAACTCTTAACATTGTTACTGTGGTGATTAAGTTTCGAATATATAAACTTTTGGGAGACATATTTGACCTGTAGCAGTTATTAAATATAATCTGTATCTTACACCAGCATATAAACTACCTGAAGGCAAGACTCGGTCTTTTTCTTCAAAAGATGATTCTCTAAAACACTCACTTTTAAATTTCTCATTGGTATTTCAGTAGGTAAAAATCTGACTTATGGAAAGTGAACAGAATTAGCTGAAATGACCAAAAATAAAAAATAAAAATTAAAAAAAAAAACAGGAAGAAATAAGCATGTTGATCAATTTTAGTTAAGCTAGTATTTTCTCGGTTCCCTGGCCTCATTCATTTTTTGTTGTTGTTGCTGTCATATAATGGGATAAAGATAACAATGTACCATTGCTTATTGGAAGGATCAAATGAGATAATACATTTATAGAGTTTGGAACACATAGTAAGTAAACAATGTTCAAATCTCTTGTTTAAACAGTAAAATATTCACATTAAATGAGTTCACATTTGGCTGCCTGGACAATCTTCTTGGCTTCTGT
Organism: Galeopterus variegatus; assembly: GCF_000696425.1. Lineage (NCBI taxonomy): Eukaryota > Metazoa > Chordata > Mammalia > Dermoptera > Cynocephalidae > Galeopterus > Galeopterus variegatus. The sequence continues at coordinate 66,866 of NW_007726116.1, read as the reverse complement.
AAACAAAGAAAGCAGTACTTAAAATATACTTGGATGAATGCTTCAGTACGTGAGCAGTGAATTTTCTCCCTCCCTTCCTCATTGATTCAGTCCATGAGCCAATCTAAAAGTACTTATTCAATGCCTACTATGTGGTAGGTATTATGATAGGTGCTGGTGGGTGTTCACAGTGAAAAAAAGAATATACAGTTCCTATTTTTCAATTTATCATATCGAAAATCAGAACAATAGCTATTCACCTTTCAAAGTCAAAATAGGTAACTAAGCACACAATTTTCCTCAAGAATAAAGCATTAGCACTTTTTTCCTTCATTGGGGTAGTGCATTACCTTAAGAAACTTTGCAAACATCTGGGAAAAATTGGGGTTATCACAATGTTGGGAAAATACTACTGTCACTTAAAATTTGGGGCCTTGAGACACTAAACATGCCAATCTTTAGTTCCACTGACAAAGCACTGTCACGTGCAATGTGCAAATAGCAGCCCTTTTCCCTTTGAGAAACACTAGAAGAAATTTTGCTGTTTGTAGATGACACCGAATTAAGCAGGGTGCCTGACAACTTCAAAAGTCCAGGTCAGCCCTAGATACTGTCCAGTCATGGAGTCATAGCCATTCACTCCATCTTGTTCATAGATTTCCAATTTATGTGACTGTGTGTGTCTCTTGATTTCCATGATATTATCCCAGCTGGGAAAGGAGCTTCACCTTAAATTCAAACATTTTTGACAGTAATCTTAGCATCTTTGTATCTGTTTCTTATAGCTTAATTTTTCATTCCAAAATTAATGACTGAAAGCAACACCTATTTATTTAATTTTTGATTCCACTGGTCTATTGTTTAGGTGGGGTTTAATTGGTCAGTTATTCTGGTTCCTGAGGGCTCCCTCAGTTATGTTTGGTCAGTGGCTCTGTTTCTGGGGTTTGTTGACTGTTGATTGGGCACTTCAGCTTTCCTCCATATATTTCTCATCCTTGTGCAGACTAGCCTAGGCTTGTTCATATCACACTGGTATAGGTCCTAAAGAGAGCATCGTAGTGTGCTTTCTATTAGCCAAAGCAAATCACAGGCCAATTCACATTCAAGGGAGGGAACAACAGACTCCACTTGTTTGATGAGAAAAGCTATAAAGTCATATAATAAAGGGTGTGAATACAGGGCAAGGTGAAGAAGAGTTGGGGACATCTTTTTAATTGTTCAACCACAATTTTGTTTAGTTCTTCTGAACCCCATAACCACATACAAAAAAAAAGTCATTTCTTTGTATTTATAGTCACTATTGCAAATTGGGTGGAATCATTATTTAGTTTAATAACTCTTTGCAGATCTTGATTGCCATATCTCACCTTAAGATTGTGTTGTCTTGAATACAGAAATTGACCAGGCTTAAAATTTCATTCTTTTTGGGATAGTCAAACCTGGGTTCTTTGCACTTCATCAAGTAGTAGCCCAACAACCAGGTAGGTTCCATATTCCTGGGTTCTTCTATTTCCATTTTTCTCTCTTTTTCTTTCTGCCTCTTTCCTGGAAAACCTTGTAGTTGAACTCACTCAAGTTATTATAAGCAAAATTACACCCAAGTCATTAAGAAAATACAAATGACGAAATAAGATTGATGAAAATACCTTGAAAATTCAAGGTTAATGATATTAAATTACAGTTGTAAGGATTTCAATTAGACACTTGGAAGTACTTCCTGATTATTATAGTCTGAGATATTGGCAAGTGATTTTAAAAAAAGGTAATGCTCTCTCTAGAGATTTACAAAAAACAGTAGACTACTTTATTAGTGAAATGCCTTTAATGAAATGTTGCCAAGATATATTGGGTTACATCAGATGAATATTTGACGACCTATAGTTCAAAGAGAGAAAAAAAAAATTGCCACTTACAATATTTCTGTATCGAGTAGAAAGACTGTATTTAAAATAAATTATGCTATAGAATGAAAAAAAAGTGTCATTATTCCCACTCCAATGGGAGACATGGAGCATCTTTAATTATACATTCTGATCCCAAATTTATTAATAGAGCTTCTTTACACCTCTCTGGGAATAGCTCAGATAATCACCCCCAGTTTTTCCAGATGGAAGAATTTCAGCTAAAATATAGATCAAATTTTCTTGCTTACAATATGTCAACTGTTGGGTAAGGCTAAAACCTAAATCCCCAAACCTTTTTTCTAACCTTACTTGTTTACTTGGAAATCCAAGTTTCCTTTTTTTCCCTCTGTCCCTCATTCCCAATTCTTTTCCATTTCCCTGCTGAGAATTGCAATAAACTCACTTAGAAAAATAAATGTAAATCTAAAGGAATGCCGTACCATAATCTGCTGGCCCAAATTGAATGACCAAGAAAATATGACTTTATTATTTTAAATAACTGAGAGAATAATTACCTGTGGAATTTCTATATTTCCTCTCTATGAGAACACATAGGTTTAAGAAGGGTTAAAATAACATGAGTTCTGCTTTTATTTTCAATGACGTTTTTTTTAATGGAAAGTTAAAAAGAGAAAGAAATAGACACAATGTATCTATCACCCAGCTTTAACAATTAACAATGATCAATTCAAAGCCATTTTCCTTCTCCCATTACTCTGAAGCAAATCACAGTCATCATTTCACTTTTTTTTTTATTAGCTATGGAAAATGTTATTTATAATAAGGGAAAAAATCAGCCTGGCTGTACCAGACCCAGTGGACTTTCCTTTGCCATTTAACAGTTAAAATTCAAGGCTGAATTACTTCATTTTTGATACCTGCAAAGCACTCTAAACATAACATTCTGTCATTTTTTGAAATAGCAAATGGAAGTCATTTAAACCAGATGAGTGACAGGCTGGGGAACTGGCGTACCTACAGCACAGGATACACAGCACCACGCACCTATTTCAAGGGAATAAAGAGTGGGTGGCCGGAAGACAGAAACTCTTTTCCCCATTTAACCTGTAATTTGACAACATCTGTGAAGAATTATCCCCAGCATTGGCATCATAATTGTTATATCTACCATCAATCACTAGGGAGGGGTGATTACTTGAAATAGACATTAGCAGCATTATAGTGTAACAACATGAAAGCAAAAAATGAGATCTGTGAGACAGTGTCCAAATTCATCAGGGGGCTTGAAAGACACTAAATTATATCATACCAAATGAGTACTATATTTGCTTATATAAGAAAAGCTTAAGTTGTAGAAACCATCATCTATTCTGTACTCTAGGTGTTAAAAATTCAAGTATTTCTAAACTTTTATATGATGTGGACACTGTGAACTATATATTTTCTTGCAGTATCAAGAGTGATTCACTATCAAGAGTGATATCAATACAAACATCTTATATAGAAATTGAAAGAGAAATGCAACTTCTTTCAAATGAATATTATTGATAGAATGACATACAATACTCACATTCTTATAGGAACCTGAGCTCTAAACAAGCCTGAACACATTAGAACTGTCTGTACATTAGCATCTAACAACTAGGTAGCCTCTTTACCTGTACCTAAAATATTAAGAAAATATTTACTGGCTTATTGGATTACTGATTTTTTAGCCAAATACTTCTCCAAGATTGATTGCTAAATTTATGATTTAAAGACTACTCTGTATATTACAGTAAAAAAGTTTTTTTTTTTTTTCCTCAATACATTTTCTTCGCTGTCTTCCGAGACATAACACTCTCCTGGTTTTTCTACGACCTCTCAGCCTAGCATCCCCAGAACTCTTTAATATAGTAATGCCCGCAATGTATATTTTCAGCTTAGACCTCTCCCTTGAACTCCAGAGTCATGTATTCAGCTGATGACGTGCCACCTCCACTTGGGATCTAAGAGTGATCTCAAACTCAGCATGCTAAAACCAACTTCTGGTCTTCTCTCAACACGAAACTGTTTTCTTCCACAGTCCTCCCAATCACAGGAGATGGCATCACCACCCATTTAATTACTCAATGCAGGACATGCGGAGTAATCTCTAACGCTTTCCCACTCACTCTACAGAATATTCTGGAAGCTCTACCTTCAGAATATGTGCAGAATCTGATGACTTTTCAAAAATTTCACAGCTACTGTCCTATTCTCCCCCGTGATCTCTTGCCTGAATTATTGCACTCGCCTCCAGACTGATCTTTCCACTTCCGCCCTTGCCTGCCTAAGTTTATTCTCAGCACAGAAGTAAGTGATCCTTTAAAACAGTCATATCATGTTACTTCTCTGCTCAGAATGGCTTCTTGTCTCACTAGGAGTAAAAACCAAAGTTTTAATAATGGCTTAAAACACATTGCAACTTTAAAGGATCTGGTCCCTATTACCTCTTTTACCTTGTCTCCTTCTGTTCCCCTTACCTGTTACTTTTTTACCTTGTCTCCTTCTATTCCTCTTACCTGTTACCTCTTTTACCTTGTCTCCATCTCTCCCCTCAACTGTCTAATATTCCTTCAATATTCAGGTATACATCCACCAAAAGTCTTCTTTTATGCTCTTCCTTTTTATACCCAAATGGATTACTTTCTTGCCTCCTTTAAGTCTATACAGAAATGGTATGTTATTTAGGTAACATCCTCACTGCCTAAAATTCCAACATGCCAACCATCCCTGTATCTTTTCTCTACTTTATTTTCTTATTGTAGATTCCATCACTTTGCAATCATGTTTTATACTTATTATCTGATTTACTACCTGTTTTTCTTCGTTTTGCTGTAACTTGTCTATACTGTATTGCTATGTGGTTGACGAGGGCCTAGAGAATTTAGCTAGAAAAGATTCAAGGTGGATTATTATGTGATTTTCCATAGTTAACACAATGGACACTATTTCTTACTATTTTGAAAAACGTTTAAGAAAAAAGCAGAACACTAGGCCCTCAAGATCATGCAAAATTCAGTCTTGCACTTTTATGTAGATTTCTAGGTATCAATGAGAGTTGATAGATAAGGATGAGAATAATCTTTGCTGTGTCATATTTATCTCCTTCTATTTATGGAAATATTCTTTCTTGACTAATGCCTTTGGTGGAGCAACAGCGTAGTTTATTCCAGTAATTCTTACATCAATATCATAGGTGACATTTCTTAAGGTAAGAACAATTACCCAAATGATTTTATAATGACTTAATGAAATTTAAGAATTAATTTATTTTGGCTATGTTTAGTAGATATAATGTTTTTGGCTCCTGAATTTTAAGGTTCACCACCTGCATCTCTCTTTTCACCCTAAGACTGAGCTGCCAGGACTGTTGGCGGCTGATGATTCAAAGCTGAGATCCTCCCTGGGAATTTACCTCAGTTGAAGAGCCGGCCCTTTCCAAGTGCATGTCTTATCCCTAACAGCAGCTCAAATTCAAAGACTGGGAAATGAAGGGGCTACAAACACTCCTACCTTTCCCTTCTATTTGGGACTCCCTTGATTTTTTGTTTTTTGTTTGTTTGTTCATTTGTTTGTTTGTTTGCTTTGAACCTTTAGGACTGGCTGAGCTTTTTATTGCACATGGACCACAGTTTTCTTCCTCTGTTCAAAACTGCTTTCTCACTTTCCTATTGTGTTGATTTTGAGGACACTTACCAGTAAAATTCCTACACACAAATCTCTACCTCAGAGTCTGTTTTCTGGGAACACAACCTAAGACAGTTGGTTCTAGAAATGATCCAAGGAAGCACACTCTAAAAAGGGGTTTGGATCAAGAACACCAGCATCAGACTGGCATGGAGGATGCCATCAGTGGCAGTGGTGAAGTACTGATAGTCCCTGGCATGTGGTATGGTACAAGTGTTAAAACTTCCACCAGATCTACACTGAGATGAGATATCAGTAGAAGGTATGCATTGGTGCGTTCGGTATTTTAAGTGACTGTGATTTTCAGAAGATGCGGTAATTATAAGACTTTAGAATCAGCAAATTATTGTTGGGGGCTATCAATACATTGTAGAAAGACAATAAAAGGCTGAGGGTGACTAGTCACCAATGAAAGGATAATTATAAAAGCTAGAGGGCCTTCTTAGCTGTGTTTAAAGAGGTTCTGATCTCCTGTGGCCAAAACAAAGCAAAAACTGAAGATCACATATAGGACTTAATTATTAGAACAGCAGAACTCCAGAGAAATATGAATTCTGAATGCTGACAAGTCTGGCACACCTAAGTTAGAGCTCTAACTGGGAAAGAGGGGGACCCTGAGACTTGGTATTTGAACATCTGGATAGATGCTCTCAATAATCTTGAATACCCAAACTTCCTGAATTTTCTCTTCCTTCCTGAAAATTAGTGCTAATCCCTCTACTTGAAGATAATGTAGATGTTTCTGTCTTGCAAGACAATATATGGCCACTCAGGGTGTATCGCCACCCTCCTTTCTGTACACTGGTGAAAGGAGACCACCCAAACTTTTCAGGATTGCTTGACAAAGGGTCTGAGTGGATGTTGAAACCCAGAGACCTGTTTAATTGAGGGTATATGGAAGGCCAGTAATAAATGGAGTCCTGGTCCAGGACAAGATCACAATGGGTCCTATAGGCTAATAGATGCCCCTGATAATAGTATCAATCAATTAGACTCAGGAAGTATAACTGGAGTGGACACATTTGATAGTTGGCAGAGTTTTCTCATTGTTTTCTTATTAGGGGCAGTAATTCCTTCTGATCAGAAGCAATACTTATTCTGGGTATGAGTTGCCTATCCTGCCTGAAGGGCTTTGGTGAGAACCTATGAGGGTTTTCAAAATGGGAGATCCATAGACACAGGATCCCATGTAACATGACATCAGACCAAGGTCATGGGATTAGCTAGCCCAGTCACATACTGTACAAATGGAAATTGTCTGTCTGTAAGAATAATGAAACAGCCATCTGAAAGAACACATGAAGACCAGGTTGGAGGTAATTATCTGAAAGGATGAGACACCATACTCCAGGATGCAGCATGTACCCTAAACCAATTATCATTATATGGTACTGTATCCCCAATATGTTGAATGCATGGGTCCAGGGACCAAACAGAAGTAGAAATGACTTCACGTGTCATCACACCCAGTAATCCATTTGGGGAAACTGTGTGTACTGTCCCTGAAACTCTGGGATTTGTGGGTTTAGAGATCCTGTTTCTCAGAAGAGGAAATCTTCTACTGGGGACAAAGCAAGGGTCCCAATAAACTTCAATATATGTTTGCCATTCACTTACTTTAGGCTCCTCTTGCCAACTGACCAGGAGGCAAAGAAAGGAGTCACCATTCTGGCAGGGGTAACTAACTCTGATTGTCAGGAGAAGTTAGTGCTAGTGCTGCTCAGTGGAGTCAGGGAAGTACACATTTTGTATTTAGCAATTCACAGGTCATTTGTCTTGACAATAAGTGGGCAAGTCAGCAACACTAGTCTGATAAGTGTGTGATTATCAGGGGCTCATACTGCTCCAGATGAGAAAATCTGGGTCACCCTACTAGGTAAGCCATCGAGACCAGCAGAGGTTCTGGCCAGGGTGAGTGGGAATCTAGAATTGGGGGCTGAGGAGGGTGATGGTGTGATTGCATCCTGAGAGCAGCTGCATTCACGAGGACTGTACTTCATCTCATTAACCTTCTTTACTCTTTGATTATTATACATCAGGCATTACATTGATCAATAGCAATGGCAGTAAAGAAGGATAGAACTTTGGCAAATCCCTGCTCAGAAGAGACCTTTTTTAAGAGAAAACATGGTTCTGACAGCAGCATGGACAACTAGAAAATACTATATGTAGCTCAGAAAACATACACATACCTCAAGGTCCTATTGCCATGGAATAGCTTTAGTGTATAACAAATTCAAATTTAAAACTATTGATTTAATATCTAAAGTGTGTTTATACTCAAAAAATATAGCAAACATAATATCAGCTCTACATAAAACCATGTACTTGTAAGCTGATCAATTGCACAAAGAAATAACAGGTCTCAGAAACATGCAAACTATGAACCAAAACATTAATTTACCAGGTAAAAAGATTTGTATAGAAAGACACAATATTCTCAACATCAACTGTCCATTCCACAGCCTGGGAAGAAGAGTGAGGGAAAAATGCTGAAGATGCCCAGAAAAAGGATCTAAGGAGCCATCTCTGCTAGAACCATGGAGTTAAGAATTGGTTGTCACAAAGGTGGTCTCTGGAACAAGTTTTAATTGAATTGAGTCATAAAAAAGCACTGCCCTTTATGGTGAGAAAGAACTCATAAAATTTTTGTACAAATGCCAGGCAATGTTTGCATTAGTGTCCATGAGGGGGTTCGTTTTTTGCTGTTTTCAGCTCTATAAAAGTTCCACCTAAGAAAACAATGAAGATCCTAACTTCCTTAAGTGTTTTGCAAATCAAAACTACGTCACAAGTTTGTCCATGGTAACTTTGGTAATCTAACTAAAACTATAACCTGTGAATAAAATAAATAAATAAATAAATAAATAATAAATAACCTGAAGCAACTTCCAAAATCTCATACTACCTCATTATTTCTTCTCTGAAATAAAATACATTAAAATTTTTGTTGATTAGGAAAATTCTAACCAAATAATGACCTAACAGAAAGAGAAATAATGAAAGTAAGCCCATTTATAATTGTCCCCCCCCCAAAAAATATAAAATACCTAGTGATCAATTTAACCAAGGAGGTGAAAGACCTCTAAAATGAGAACTACAAACCACTTCTGAAAGAACTTAAAGAAGACACAAAAAGATGAAAAAATATTCCATGTTCTTGGATTGGAAGAATTAACATAGTGAAAATTTCTATGCTACCCAAAGTGATCTACAAATTCAATGCAATCCTCATCAAAATACCAATGATGTTCTTCACAGAAATGTAAAAAACAATCTTACCCTTCATATGGAACAACAAAAGACCCTGAATAGGAAAAGCAATCTTGAGCAAAAAAAATAAAACTGGAGGGCCGGCCCGGTGGCGCACTGGATAGTGCGCCGCTTGGGAAGCGCGGCGGCGCTCCCACCCGAGGATTCGGATCCCACATACAGACCGGTTCCCGCTCACTGGCTGAGCGAGGCACGGGAGCAACGCCGAGGGTTGCAATCCCGTTGCCGGTCCCTGGTCCGGTACGGGGGCAACACTGAGGGTTGCGATGCGTTGCCGGACATGGAAAAAGACAAAAAGACAAAAAATAAAATAAAATAAAACTGGAGGCATAACTGCCTGACTTCAAATTATACTTCAAAGCTATTGTAACCAAAAGAGCATGGTACTGGTATAAAAATAGGCATTCAGACCAGTAGAGTAGAATTGAGAGCCCAGAAATCAACCCTCGGGCTTACAGCTGTCTGATATTTGACAAAGGCAACATAAATCTGCACAGGGGAAAAGACTGTCTCTTCAACAAGTGGTGCTTGGAAAACTGGATATCCATATGCAGAAGAATGAAACTAGATATGCCCCTCTCACCATACACTAAAATCAACTCAAAATGGATTAAAGATTTAAGTATAAGACCTGAAACTGTAACAACACTAAAATCAACTCAAAATGGATTAAAGATTTAAGTATAAGACCTGAAACTGTAACATTAGTAAGGGAAAATATAGGTGAAACACTTCAGTAATTAGATCTGGGCACAGCCTTTATGAACATGAGCCTGAAAGCACAAGCAGCAAAAGAAAAAATAAACAAATGGGACTATATCAAACTACAAAGCTTCTTCACAGCAAAGGAAACAATCAACAGAGTGAAACGACAACCTGCAGAGTGGGAGAAAATTTTTACTAACTATGCATCTGACTGGAGATTAATATTCATAATATAGAAGGATCTTAAGCAATTATACAGTAAAAAAAAATAACCCAATTAAAAAATCAGCAAAGGAGCTGAATAGACATTTTTCAAAGGAAGACATACAAATGGCCAAAAGGTACATGAAGAAATGCTCAACATCACTAGTCATCAGCGAAATGCTAATTAGAACTACATTATGATACCACTTCACCCCCGTTAGACTGCTATAATCAAAAAGATGGTGAACAACAGATGCTGGCGAGGGTGTGGAGAGAAGGGAACACTCCTACACTGTTGATAGGACTGTAAGTTAGTACAAACACTATGGAAAACAGTATGGAGGTTTCTCAAACGACTACAGATAGATCTTCTATATGATCCAGGAATTTCACTTCTGGGTATATACCCAGAGGAATGGAAATCATCATGTCGAAGGGATACCTGAACTCCCATGTTCATCATTCTCCATCATGGAATACTATTCTGCTGTAAAAAAGAATGAAATGTTCCCATTTACAAAAACATGGATGAGCCTGGAGAAACTTATGTTGAGTGAAATAAGCAAAGCACAGAGGGATAAATATCGCATGTACTCACTCATAAGTGTGATTTTAGAGAGAAAGAAGAAAGGACAGAAAGACCACAGTAGTGCTTCCGACTTGCAGAGGGAGAGAACATTCCTTAGGCTACAAAGTGGAGTGGGGGGGAAAGGGGAGGGAGAGGGAGGTTGGGGATAATTGGGTGGGGGACATGGGGTACAAATGCAATTTGTGGTAATGGGTATGCTGCCAGTATGAATCTGGCCCTCGCATCATGGGCACAAGAGGTGACAATCAGCTTTGTATCTCATGAATATTCATAACCAATTTAAAAAATCAATTGTGTGATGAATAAATAGATAAATGAATGGGTGATTTTAACCTGCCTCTCCCTTTGTCTTAGGAATGCATTCAGAGTGGGAGCCATGGCTAAACAAAAAGGCATAGATACCATAGTTGTTCAATGCTCTCTCAAGTACTCTGAATATTTTACATACAAGAGTACTTTGAAAAGTTCAGGAAAGATTTGTATCATCGTTCAATGATATTTTTTCATAAGCTTTTTGAAGTATCCTTGTGCATATTTGAGGATAATAAAAATACATTTAAATTTCAACAAATTTATTAAAAATGAGGTTAAATAACATAAGGGTCAAAGTACCATATGAGCAAATAAGAAAATCATAATGATACAAGCTAGACTTTCATATAATAACCAATGCACTGAGATAATATTATAATAAGCATTTATTATCTAAATTGATTTTAACTTTATTTAAAAGCAAAGGCTTCAGACAAAGCAGGACTGATAAAGTTCAGGATTATTTTTCTCTCAGTACATCATGGTTTGCCCTCCGTAGCACTTATCTTGATCATAAGACACTCATTTTTTCTTTTGTTGCTTATTTAATGTGTGTTTTCCCAATTAGATATTAAGCCCTGTGTTGGCAAAGACCATGTCAATTTTACCTCTATATTCTTGGCGATTAACTCAGTCCTTGGCATGGATCAGACACTCGATATATGCTTGTGAAGTGAATGAGTAAACTATACATATGATTCTGTTTAATTAAATAGAGGAGGCTAGCTGAAAGAATAATTATTATGAATCACATAACATTTTACAAAAGTCAAGTGTACTCTACTTGGTGTGGTGCCAAGTAGCTCCAAAAAGGAAATAGCCATTTTCCAAATTCAGAAATGGATATCCCCAAAACAAACAAATGAAAAACATGATGGTCATTCTGATCAAAAATGGTCCTTACATATTTTTAGTAAGAAAGTGTGTGATTCCTTGCAAAGAGCAACTACATCCTTTTTATTATATATAAGAGGAAGAAAAACAGCTGTTGTTGAAATAAGCTCAGGCAAGTCTGAAGCCTTATAACAAATACAGTGGTCATATTAAGTTTGCTCCATGAGTTAAGCCTGCCAGGCCAATAGGAGACATCAGAGGAACTTCAAAAGCCTGAATCACCTAAGCAGGCTGGCAAAGAATGCCATTTTTTAATCACCTGAGGTCAATTTATGAGCCTGGAATTCTATCAAACATCTAGCAATTCTCTTAGCTTAATTCAGGTACATATAGTTCCAAGCTCATAAGATTTTAGCCTCGGTGTTGTAGAATCAGAACAGAAAATGAAAATACTGCCATATAAACAGAGTATAATATTTCAGCCACACATCCCTCTTTTAAGAGAGTATATGGGTATATAGAGAGGGAGAACAATTCTCAGATATATAGCCCACCTAGGTAAAGCACTTTCAAATGTACTTCATTTATTTATTTTAGGCCATTTTTGGCTCAAAATCATGCAAAATTACTGTCTCCAGTTTCATTCTGCTCTTTTGAAATAGTCCAGATTTTGCGCTAAGAGTTTAAAGCCACAGCAAAGAGCTAGGCCAAGAGGGAAAGCTTTTGAAGAGTTCTCACAGCTGTGAAAACACAGGCCTCAGGCTGTGTGTAGAGTTACTTCAAACAGCTGCTTCAGGTGACTAAACACCTTGAGTGTCATTCATCAAGTGTTGTTTATACTGGCTGGCAGACCAGACTTGGAGAATTAACTCAGAGAAAAAAGATGTACTACATACCGAGTATGGGAAAGGAACGTAGTTCTTTAAATGTGAAGCAAAGGGAAAAAAATAGCCCAAGTAAATTTAAAATAAAGGAAAACAGGACTAATTTTACTTAATGTTACTACTTCTTGTAACGCCTTTATAATCGAAGGTGAAAAATACTGATGGTGTGCCACTTTTTGATCCTGTGAATAAAATTGAGACGGACAAGTCCTACATGCAAGAAAATACCTACAAAAAAGTGGTCAAAAAGACTTCTCATTAATTATCAGTGAGTACAATATTGAAATAGTATGTATAAATAATGCATTTTCATTATTTTTAAAAAGGAAAATATGGCTTTCTTCTGGCCTAGATTCACTGCTTTATTGCAAACATTGTCTCAGGAAGGTTTGGCCATAGGGGTTATCACCCAGTATTAAAAAATTCTTTCATCTAATCTATTCAAAAAGGTGACATGATAATACATTTTAAACCATGTAACTATTTGCATGGATCAAAAGAAGAATGAAATAAAATGGCACAAATCAGTGTCAGGAGAAGTGTTACCAGTTAAGTAAGCTTTAAATATTGAAAGCCAGTTTTAATATTTCCTTTTAATCTAGAAATATGTCACTTGGTAATTTTTTTGTTATAACATCAGAGTGGTTACTAACAACATTTTTTATGGCTTCAATTCAGCACTAAGCAGAAAAATCTACCCTACCATCTCCTTTGCCATGGCAGATGTTGTCAGTTGTCACTTGTATTGGCAATTAGTTTATCATTTACTTTATGACATGTTTCAGAAGACAGACCTCTTTTCAGCTTTCACCTCCTCCCATCATTTGCTAATTTATGAATGATAGTTAAATGTTGCTTCCATTTTTCTGATCTTGTATCCAATTCAAAAATCGCTTGTGCTATTGATCAGCGGGCTCTAAAGCAGTTCTCAAACTCTACTGTGCATAGAAATGATCTAGACATCTTATAAAAATCTGATTCTCCAGGTTTGGGCAGGGACTGAAATTAAGGACCATACCTTAAATAACAGGGCACTAAATAATACTTGAAGAGCAAAAGGGAAGAGAGACTTTTTTCTTTTTTTTACTTTAAAGACTAACTTTTCTTTTCCAGCTCTATGAGAATGAAATGTCTGTTATCCAACCATTAGGCAAAACAATGACAAAAACCAAAGTTATAAAGAGTCAGTATTAAGTTCTACTATTTTTAGAGTACAGGCTAAAGACTAAAGATATACCTTTCTATACATTCAATGTCAAGTCCCCAAAAGAGGTTGTGAGCATTAATTCAAATAGGACGTGAATGTGGAAAATCACTTTGCACCTTTCAACATCATAGTCCTTGAGATAGGATAAGGATAAGGATAAGGATAAAGATAGCTGGGGAGCTGTGGGGGGAAAGCACCTGGGAGGGGGTTGCTTGCCACATCTGGGCAGTAATGATGAGGTTAAATGGAAGGAAGCAATTTTCATCAGAAAAAAAAAAAAAACACAAAAGAGAGCAAAGTCAGGAACTAGAGAGGCAAAAGAAATAAGGAAAGTATAAAAAAGGGATATTTATGGAATATTCTACAAATAAGAATCCTATGAGGCAGGTACTGCATCCATTTTATGGAGGAAGACAGTGACTCCCCATTGGACTACTGAGATTCATGATAATGCAGGTGATAGCTTACAGTGACTTGAACCCAATTTCTTCTGACTATAAAGCCAGTCATCTACCACAGTTGAATCTCAAAAATAGGATAGATGAAAAGATAATATGGGAATTAAAGAAGTAGCTAATGACAGCAATGCTCCCAGAAAAAGTGAGAAACCAAGTAACATAAGAATTTTGGGAAGTGTTAGAGAAAGTCCACTTGAGAAGCATAGAGGGAAAGCAAGGTGAAAGTAGAGTAAGTAATGAGTCATGGGAGATGGACGTGAAATGGTAAATGTTCTGCAAAGTGGATAACTCTTGCTGGTTACTGAGAGTTAATTAGGCAATGTTTAGCACTGGCTTTTCAGATCAGGACATTAGGTTCATTCCTATTCAATCTTAGCTGCTTTATTTATAATATCAGACCAGTCCAATCAAATTATTGAGTAATTACTATCTACCAGATACTGTATCAGGGAGTGATTTAATAAAACTCATATGATTTATCTAAACATATCTGGGAGAATAAAAAGGTTGACAAAGAGATTCTTAGTAATATTAAAATAGTTTTACAAAGAATGTTTGAAGGCCAAGTAATTGAATCATTCTCTCAGGTCATTTTAAGGATAAAGGGTGTTTCTTTATCACAAATATATCAATATTTCTCTTTCCCATGATTCATGAGGAAAAAACACAAGTTTTATGTATAATACAGAAATACGATTTGGAGAATTATAGTATGAAGAAAAAGCAATGTAAATATAAGAATGACCAAGATATCCTCCATGAAATTTGTATCCTGAGACAAACCTCCCTCTGTTTCCTTACAGATGTAAAGCAATAATGCACCATGATAACCAGAGTGAATCACCTACGAGGATGCCACCATACAATGGGGGGTGGTAATGACTCCAAAACCAAACAGACAGCTACTCCTCATTATGGCATTTCAGTACGTATTGAATAATGTCTCTGAATAAAGAATGGTAGCAGAGGGCAGTGCTCACAGCTACTCTCTGCGGGGGGTCAGTGGTTCCATCCTCCTCAGTCTTTGCATGTCTCTATTTGCAACATGAGCCATATACATATATTTTGGTTCCTTTTGCCAGATGGCAGAAAAGAAAACAAAAGTCACAATTGTGCTAAGGTTTTGGTTGATACTTTTTCTCCTCTACAAGAATGAGACTTGTTTTACAAAGTAAAAAAGTAAGCTGGAAAGAAGAACATTTGCAAAAATCCTCCCAGGGCAGAGTCCCTCAGGAACAGACTGTTCAGCCGTCACCCACTTTCATGTGCTCTTGTTTCATCTCAACAAAGGATTTTCTTTCTGCTCTCCTAACCTCTGTGTGTGTGTCAGGAGGCATATTTGAAGCCCTGTATTCTCCTCCTCTCCTATTTAAATTCTTACCAAAAGTTAATTTGCTTGAAGAACTAATACTCCACAAAAGAGCTTGTCTCATGAGGAGCTATTATGATATCACCTGCGACTGGAATTTTCAGGAACCACAGAACAAATAAAACCCAGAGACAGATATTTGTGAGGGCAAGGAGAGGTTATTTTCATAATTCCTCCACCTAATGAAACAATTGACTTATACCTTATGAAAAGTTAGACTACAGTTTATATGCAAACTTTGGTTTACATTGTGACATTTCTTGTTTTCTTTTTGTTTCTTTCTCTCTCTCTCTCTCTTTTTTACCTGCCTGTGTACTTAAGAATACTCCCTAATGTCACTGAGCAAAACATCTAAGACTGCTGTACATACCCTGTAGTCACTGACTTGCAAACAGATTGGCAGCCAGTAGCTTACATGTGCTTCTGATTATGTTAATGAATTAGAGGTCAGGCCCTTTGACTCTTTAGTTAAAGCAATCTGAATCCAGTTAAACGTAAAATTAAACTAAAAAGAGGTTTGGTTGCCTCATAATCTCCCCCAAAATAGCTCATTTAATATATAGTGAAATCTGGCATAAATGAGGGTCTCTTGTTTGATCTATGTACAACAAAGCTAGAAAATATAAATTTCCTCAACTTTAAGAATGGATAATAAAATATATATTTTACTCACTGAAGCAAATGCAATTACTCATATTTTCCACCTAAGGCATGGTGGTAAATTCCATCACAACTTCTCAAGGTGAAAATGGTCAAATACAGACAAACTTGGCACCAAGTTTCAATCTGCTCCTTTGAAAGCTCAGAAAGACAGCTGCCTAGTTTCTAGCCACATCTTGTTAACACATATCAGTAATGTATGGGGTAGAGTACTGCTCCCTAGAATGGGTTTCAAGCCAGCTCTACTCACACATCAAGAAATAAAAACTTAAGAGCTATTGGTGTTTCCTTGGGGTTCCTAGACTCAATGGAAATATTCTCTGTGGGTAAGTTTTTGTTCAAAGTAAGTGGGGGGGGGGGGATAAAAACTTAAGAGCTATTGGTGTTTCCTTGGGGTTCCTAGACTCAATGGAAATATTCTCTTTGGGTAAGTTTTTGTTCAAAGTAAGTGGGGTGGGGGGGAAAGTAAATGTCTTTAAAAGCTTTAAGCTGTTGGTGATAGATGTCCTGGCTCCTCTCACATTTCTCAGAGTAAAACCCACTTGTCCAAATCTATAAAATAAAGGAAGAAAGAGAATCATGGATACCTTAAATGTGGTCATGGGCATGCAGGTTAAAGCAGATGGGCAAGAACAGACTCTTTAATAAAATTGGTTCAGGAAAGAATTCTCCCACAGTGAAAGAAATGATAAGATGTGGTATGAAAACACAGGATTATATCCAATACAGAATTTTCTTTTAAAGACTATCTTTAAAAGATAAGGGAGATTAATTTTACTAATCATGATGACTTTGATGAAATATTGTAACAACTAAATATTTTTCAAGTGGATTTCTGGTGTAATTATCATAACAAAGATTTGTTAAGCACAGCAGTGATCTAAACACATCATGTATTTGAAATAGTGCTTATACCTGATGAGGCAGTTATGATTATTCTCCCCATTTTGTAGATGAGAAAGTTGAAGTAGAGAGGTTGGGTAACTCGCTGCACAGCATGTAACTGGTAAAAAGCAGAGCTGTGGTTTAAACCTAGGCCAGTCTCACAATCAGTGTTCTTAGCCATTGACCACACTCTGCTTTCCGAACATGACAGTGACCCAAATAATTAAATAATTATTTTATCATTTTGGTTTATACGTTACCACTAAAGTGGGGGATGGAGTGAGAGATGGTGTCTTGAAATTATGTAATAGTCTTGCCCCAACACTAGTAAATTTTGGCAAAATGTTATTCACAAACAATAACCAGATCACCAAGTTTAGCCACAAAAGGCGGCACTGTTGCAGAGCTTCCGAAGCCTAAAGAATAAGAACAGTTACAGAAATGTGAATAGTTAAGCACTTTTCAGTTTACATTTAGACATGTGAAACTTATTAAAACCATTTATGGTGGCTTTATATTGTGTCAGCTTATCTAGAACTATGTTTCCCAGAATTCTTTTTTCCTCCGGGTACCTGAGTTGGAATTGGCCATAAGAAAAGTTAGCAGGAGATTTGCAAAGCACAAGTAAAGGACCAGGCATTTTAATGTCTTAGTCCATTGTAGAGAGGGCCCTTTTGCCATTCACTTATGTAATTGCCAATGCTGTCACTCATCTTGTCGGTGGGGACAGTAGCCAGGTTCACTAGGACTTTTCCGTCAACTCCTCAGAATCGTGCACTAGGATTATGTGCAGAAGGTGGAGTTTATCTTGCAGATCATCTGCATCATTGATCCTGGAGGTGTTGAAAGACAAACGTGGTTCCAGAGTCCCTTGCAGTGTCCCCGTTCTCCTTTGGTCTCCCCTACTTTAGGTCTGTCTGCCCGTCTCAGCTCATGTCCTTACTGACTAAATGCGGGTATGACACACTTACATGTTCTACTTAACCAGAGTTGTGTAAAGTCTAATTGCTTTACTGAATTCTTTTTTGTATATCACTCACAATGGATCTGCTTCTCTGACTGAACCCTGACTAGCGCACCATTCATGCCTTGTGAATTGTTCTTATCATACTTCTGGAATTTGGGGCTAAAGATGCTATAAATAATAGCCTATCATGGGAGAAAGGCAAAAGTGAGAAAAAAATGTATTACTGCCTTAAAACTGGAGTAGGGAAACATGAACGCTAGAACAAAAGGCATGCAATATATGAACACTTAAATAAAGTACATTATATGCCGTTTATAGAATGGGTTTGACTTCTCCCATGCTATCCCCACATATCATGTGATTTAAGCATGTCTTAGTTTCATTACAGCAACATGGAATTTCTAAAAAAGAAATTGTCTGGCTCATAGAAAAATGGAGGTAACTGTAAATATTATTTCTTTACTGATTTGAACCCAGCTAGCAGACTTAGCCTCCATGTGGATGTACCTACACATTGAATAATAGTGGCAAGAAATGGAATTGGATGTCATAACAGTAGCTAAATTCCATCTGCAAGGTCCCTCAGGACAAATTAATTTTTATCTACCACCACCTACCCACAAGAAATGATAGAGTCTGCCTAAGGCAATTGTGTCCATACTAGCTGCCGGAATCAAACTGTTATGTGATGACTAACTACTTGTGAAGAAAAAACAAAACCAAACAAAAAACTTCAAAGAGTTAAGAAAGTTAATGTATCAAGCACCCCCAACTCCGAAAGGAAACTCACAACAAAGTTAAGAAAGGCTAGGCCAGCCATATGGCCTGATTTGTCCTGAACACTCTGATCTATGCTTGTTTTGCCAGAGTAAATAGTCACAAATCTCTCTTTCACTCTCAGATCTGTTCCACTTTTGACAAAATTATCTTGGTATCCTTGTCTTAATGCTATCCTAGTCTTAATCCATCGCATAGAGATTGAAGACCAGATGAAATAATAAAAATATCAAGCCCACTTTGTTGTAAGTGGCAGAACAGAACAGCTGAAAGGCAGAGGTCCTTAACCACCGTGACAAACTCCACTAAGAGTCTGATGTCAGTGGATCTAGACTTTTTGGGTTTGTATAGAGAGAATCCTCTCCAGCTTCTACCACTCCAAATTGTTTCAATTCCCTCATACATTTACTAGTGCTCTACACCAAAATGTGTGATGGCTAATTTTGTGTGTCAACTTGGCTAGGATTTGGTGCCCAGTTGTTTGGATAAACACTTCTCTAGATATTGCTGTAGATGTGATTAGACATTTACAATCAATTGACTTTATGTAAAGATTACCCTCTACAACTTGGGTGGGCCTTATCCAATTAATTGAAAGCCTTAAGAGTAAAACTGAGGTTTCCCAGGTAAGAAAGAATTCTGTCTCAGGACTATAACTTGGAAATCCTGCTGAAATGTCCACCCTACTGGCCTGCCCTGTGTATTTTGGATTTGCTGGCCCCCACAATTATGTAAGCAAATTTCTTAAAATAATTTTTTTTCTCTCACATATACATACGTACACATACATAACAGAGATTTATTATATATATAATATATATAAAAACTTCAAAGAGTATGTGTGTGAATGTGTGTGTATACACACAAACATTGCATTTAAAATTGGTTCTTTCACCTAAAGAACCCTGACTGATACTCATGATTTAGGTAAATTCTGCTAAGTGAATTCTGCTAGCTGCAGTGGAATGTCAGGTGTTGTACTTTATATAAAGTTCATATTAACCTCACAAGTGGAAACTCATTGAATGTTGTTACCACAGTCAGTTTTATGCTACCCATGTATATCACAATAAAAGATGGGAATATGTGGACATGAATATCAAAATAAAAAGTTGGGACTATGTGGAATGACATAATTATATCCAATATATATATATATGTCTTAAAGGTCCTGCCTCTTAATTTTATCATCAGTAGTAATGATGATGATTATAGCTAGCATATTGCTATAAGATTAGGTATCTCTCTGTTATTTCACTTAAAAACAATGACTGATTGAGATATATACTATTATTTTTTCCACTTTACAGATGAGAAAACTGAGATGTTAGAAATATTGAGCAACTCACCTAATCTATGTTACATGGCTAAAAAATGAGAGAAATAGAATATTAACCCAAATCTATCTGACCTCACAGACTCAGTGCTTAGTCACTGAACTATTTTGCAATTCAGTGTCATTCAAGCCCCAAAGACAGTAAACTACCTTGGGAAAATGCAGGGACATTATTTCAAGACTCCTAAGCTTTAAGTCAAGTTTTAAAAACCACCAACTACACGTCCTTAAGAAACTGGCTTCCCTCTTTTAGCTTCAGATTATCTAGCTATAAATAGAGGAAAAAAAAGTTGCCAACAATCTTGATATAAAGATAGAAATATTTCAACATTTAAAAAATAAAACATCATTTCATTTTGTTATTTTTAGGATGAGAATTCATATCCTGGGCTTGCTCTCTCGCCGGTCACAAAATGTCCTGGCATATTGAACATTAAAATAACTCGTGGATTAGAAAACCTTAGTAATACCACCTGAAATCAACACAATCCCTTTTCATTTACTGATATTAACACAAGGAACCCTGGAACGTTTTATCAGCAAAACAGTTTTGGAATAGGAACAACACTTTTTTTTTTTAACTCATTAGCTTAGTTCATATATACGTGTGTATAAATTTATTAATTTAACATATTAAAAAATCAAAAATTTAAAATGTTATGAAAGTGAAATTGAGAAAGGAAGAATAGGATTAAATGGAAACAGTAATTAAAGAGCACAATAAAAACCCAGAAAAAAAAAACTTTGAAAAAGCAATAAAAATTATAAACTAATAAGATGTTAGTGTACAGTAAAACCAGAGCCAGATTAAAAACAGAAACAATACTATATTAGGAAACATTGTATTATTACTGGAAAAAGATAAAATTTACCAAACTAAGGAACATGCAGTCCCCTTTAAGGAAGAATTTGCCAAGTGTCGTTTCACAAAATTCTTCACAATGCACTAACTGATTTTCTTCAGAATATTTTGAGTGTATGTGAGATTATATGTTCAGGATACTGCATTTCCACTATTCTTGAGTATGTCACAGCATCAATAGCTTCTTAATAGCTAGGCTTTTTTGTTTTCTTTAATTGATCAGCAGTACAGCTGTAAGGTGTGTTTACAGTTAGCAGGAGGAAAGTAAGAATCCAGAAGCCAGAATGGTAGAAGAAATGAACAGAACCAAGAAAATACAGGAGAAGCCAAAACAAAGAAAGAGAGGTTATTTATTTTACCGATATGATGAACTGAGTGTGGCGGGGTGGGGGGGGTGGGAGATTCTATAATATGGCAACTTGTCGGGACAGATCCATGTGAGCTCTTGAGTCATTTCATGTGAAAGTCAAGTCATAAGGTTAATACATTTAAAACACTGAAGTCCATTTGGCATATCAGCTGTGTATGGTAAATGAAATTCTCTGTTTTGCTTCTGTAGGGTCAAGATACTTGAGAGAAGATTAGGTAAAAGCTCCAAACACCAAGGGGTAATTAATTTTTTTTTGCTGTTGTTGTTTGTCAGTACATTGAGCCAATGCACTTAATGATATTGCTTTAGACTATAGACTCTTATATACAATCATATCATTGATGTTAATAGGAAAAGGGTGTGTAAAACAGATAGCTTGGGAGGTAAGCTGGAAAGGAAAGTTCAGCTTCATGTCTTTGTTCTTAGGACAGGATAGAATGATATACTAACTAGTTTCCTCAGCTCATTTTGTAGTAATGTTTTTCAGACCTAAGCTCTTTCCTCCCTTTTCTACTACAAAGAGAGCATATGGCGCCACAGCCTCACACAAAGAAAAGAAAAACATGGTAGTAAATTATCTTAAATACACCTGAACTTATGATATCCAGAGTCAAGCTTTCCCTAGATGTTTTTTTTTTTTTTTTTCACATAATTCTAGATTTATTTTGCCATTTAAAAGTTTATTTTGGCTGTGGTTGAAATTTAATTTGTTCTTCAAAGAAGTATAACAATGGAAATACAAAAAGGAAGCTTTTGTTCATTCCCTGGGAGATCTGAAAAGTAATAATTATAAAATGATAAGATTCTAAGTGAAAATGTCGCTTGGAAAGGTTGAGGTTGACAGCGGCACAGACCTATGTGAAGGGAAAAAAGTCATATTATAGTCATGAACATAAATATAACCAGATGAGGTAATTTTATATCTACTGATGATTTATCATATAAATATTTCATAAGTCTAAAATAAAATCCTTTCTAAGAATAAATGTTCAAAGTCCCAGAAAGAAATACATCTTTTGAAAAATAGTACTCAGAGATAGTATTATTATTATTAAAGTAAAATAAATAATAGATTGATAAAACAGTATAAACTAAGAAAGTTGACATGCACACATTGAATCACAGAATAACACATAATTATTTCATATATTTTCACCTATTTCCACTTATGTCATTAAGCCTGTATTGAGAAGATTGATCTGATCTCAGCCATTGCTCCACATGACCCTTGGAAGTATATACAGACACACACACAAACATTACACACACCACATGAAAACATGCAGCCACCACTACCATAAGAATAAGAATGGCATGGTTAGCATTTGAATAAATCAAATGTCTGTTTTATAATTATGCAGGCTGATTAGAGATTAGGAGGCAGCTTTTGCCAAAGAATATAGCCTGAGGGTCTTTTCTCACTGGGAGTTTCCATGTTGCTTTATATGTGACAAAGTTAAGCATAGTTCAGAACAGCAAACTTGTGCAAACATTTTTCAGCTTTACCTTCCTAGATTTATAAAACTTGCATCGTTTGAGTCTTATGTTTCATAAAAATAGATGGCACGTACACCTACACGTGCATGCACACACAGGTGCATGTCTTAGAAACCATGTGTCACTTCCCTGTGCTTGTGTACCTCCTCCAAAGTGCTACTGAAGGAACTCCGTACTGCTCCAGAGTGCTCATTTGCATGGAATCAGCAGGAGATTTGGTTCCCTATTTTAACAATGTCACTATCTTTAAAGTTGTCATGTAATATCTCTGCATTACATAGCTGACACAGGTATGTTTCTATCAGTCTGTTAGCTGATAGATTTCTTATGCCACAGAGAGACTCGTTTCTTTATCTCTATTGTTTCTCTCAGTTGTGCACATAGTCTTTGGCAAATCAAGACAAATACATATGTCAGACTGCTCCAGTTTGTCTCAGGCCCTCGGCGTTAGTCAGTTGCTCTCTAAGATGAGAATCCTAGTTAACATTTGTCAAAATTAGCTATGGGGTATTAAAAGCATCGAGAGGAAATGATGTGAATGTTATGAGAGCAAATTCTTGATGCTCCTCGAAAGAAAAGACCAGATAAAGAAAATATGAAGAGTGTGCTACTCTGCTGGGGAACAGAATTCCTTGAAATTTAGGGAGCTAAACCAGAGTTTTCTATTTTGAACGATGTCCACAGGAATCGTGCACCATCATCTTAAGAAGGAATATAGTTCTGTAATTTAATCCTGGAAACAAAACTGAATTTTTCCTGTTACATAATTTTAAAGTTTAAACAAATATCTATTATAGTTTATGGAAGCCAGTGAGAGTAGAGGACTATGAGTGGGAAAAACAAATTATTTTCACGATGTAATCTTAACATTGACTTTAGATTTGCCCCCAAATCAATTATTGAGACCCGTCATTTGCCAAATAATCCTCATCAATGTCAGAACCCGTCTGATTTTAGTTAATTTTCTTTCATGCCATGCAACTACTTCTGCCATATAGATTTGTCTGTGCTAATTTTATTATGATTATATTAAATCTACTTTACTCTTTAGAAATAGAAAGTTTTTCCTTTTTAGGTAGATTAGCATCTTAGATATTTAGAACTGAAAGGATTCTCAGTGGTCATCTCACAGAATTGCCTCATTTCATATAAGAAAAGCCGATTCTAAGACACTTAAAGTGATTTCTTTATCTTTCCAGCTAGCTGATGGCAAAATCAGGCCCAGAGCTTTAGTTTCTGTTTCCCAATTCAAAAGCACTGTACATTACTCCATACTGTTTAAGTTAATTATTTCATTTTTGTACCTAGCAGAAGATGGAAAACTTACAGAATGTGAAGTAGTGGTTAAGTGAATTGGTTTTAAATATTTTAAAAAATTTAGTTTCCAGTTTGCTCTTATGCATGGTGATTATGTGACATTGAGTTACTTATTTTATATCTCTATTTCTGGGTTTTGTGTTTTTTTGTTTTTTTCCATTTCTAGAATGATTATAGTAATGCTTTGTAAGTTTGTTACAAGCATAAAATGATGTCATGCAATTAGAACGTTTACCTCAGTGCCTGGCAAATAGTAAGTGCTCGATAAATGTAAGCCACTACTGTAGCCCAGGTGTTGGAAAACTTTTTTCATAAAAGGCAGGATTGTAGATATTTTAGACTTTTGAGCCACTCAACAAAACCTTATTTACAAAAATAAGTAGTAGTTTAAATTTGGGCCATGGGCCACAGTTTGCCAATTTCTGATATGGCCCATAACTGTCAAATCAGACTTCCTAGAATTAACCATGTGGTAAAATGCTATCTATTCTACAGCTATTTCATTTGTTCCTTTTTTCTACAGAACCCTAAACTTCTGTGGAAAAAGTTGAATGTCTTGACAGGATGTATATTAAAGTGCTGAAATTAGTTATGTTATTACATCTCAAGGAGGCATTTAATTGTGTTTTATGGTTGCCGATTCAGTCTGTCAAGACAAATAAACAACTACTAGTAGTTCATGTATTTAACCAAATACAGATGCAAACATGGACCTCACTGAAAATTTTATGCATGCTGTTGGTCACAGAGTTAGAACCGATAGGTGTAATAAGTGGCACCTGTTCTCTGAGGACTGTGTTGTTTTTGTCTCTGTTTCTGTTGGCAGTAGTGTGATTCAAACATATGGTCCTCTAATGTATGTCACTGTAAGATAAGAGGTTAAGGGGAAAAAAGAGTTAACAATTCTGTCATCGTCACTCTCTGGGTTTAGAGTACCAACTCTAGGTACTTCTTACCTGTAAGTCATATATAATAATCAACACTTTCATCTTTATACCAAATCATTTAGTTAAAATACAAGAAGAATTTTAGGGTAAATTTACTAAATTGTCCAGCATCTATCAGCCCTTTTTTTGATAAAGAACAGCAAAACAATTCCTTTGGGAAGCCACACCTTGCCTACTCTTAGCTCCTATGGTATGGGTAATTAGGACATGCTGTGCCCTGACTGACTTAAGCCAATTAGTAAAGAACATTCCCATAGTCACAGGCATGGGTTCAGAGGAATTAAGGCACCTTAGGAAGTTTACTGAGAGTCTGGGAGGGAAGCATTGGGAGGGAAGCAGGTCTCTTTCTTCCTGAAAGATATACAGGGGACAGAACTGGTGTCATAAACTTCCTTTCACACAATGGGGAAATGGCGAGGGTAGTGGTTGTCCACTCTAGGTCCAGGCAATGGGATGTGAATTATATGTCGAGGCTATAAAAACAATACTGAAACCCTGGGAGGGAAGCAGGTCTTTTTTTTTCCTGAAAGATATACAGGGGACAGAACTGTATAAACTTCTTTTCACACAATGGGGAAATGGCGAGGGTAGTGGTTGTCCGCTCTAGGTCCAGGCAATGGGATGTGAATTATATGTCGAGGCTATAAAAACAATACTGAAACCTACTAAAAGTGTACATTTTATTATCACACTAAACAATAACAATGATAAAATAGTCTTCCTGGTGAGGGTGGACCGCTCTACTGTGCCCACACTCCCCACACACTTTGGTACCCACCACTTTCTCATAGAGCCTGAGACTTCCAGACAAAGGTGAAGAAGAAAATAAATCTAGTCTTTATCATATATGACAGAGGTCTGATTCTAGCCATGCCAAAAACCAGCCTTACTTCTGGAGGTTCTGTTGCAGGAGAACCAAAATTTCCTTTCCGCTTAAGCCAGTTTGGATCCAGTTTTCTAATATCTGAATGTAAAGACTTTCTGTTTCTTGTTTTTAATCAGAACTTTGAGGTGTCAAATTATTAATATGTTATACATTTGAATGATTGTCAATCATTTACAACCCCATTTTAGTGTTTATACGTAGCAGTTACTGGAAAAATAGCATTCAGGTATAAAGCACATGATGAGGCTTTTCATTAGAAATTTCTTCTTACTCAGCTGTTGTCTGGAATGCTAATGTTTGTATATATTAAAGTACCTTTAATATTAAAATTGTGAATAAATAGTCATTCTTAACTCTCTATTTCACTGAACAGCAACATTCTCTAAAACAAAGAACATATTTAACTAATAATGTTCTTCAGATATATGTATATATGTGTGTATATATAAAGGTACTTCAAAAAGTTCATGGAAAATAGAATTAAAGATAAAATGAATCTTTCCAAGAATTTTTTGGAGTACCCTCACATATGTGAGTACATACACACACACCCACACCCTACATGGTTCTGACTTTTGATTGGCATCTATAAACTTTTACAAGACAATTATAAACTTTCCTCTAGGTTAGGCATCATTAAGAATATCTTTCAAACAGAATTATGTTATGTTCTTTTTGTGTGTGTGTGTCTAGGCATAAGTATAAAAGTGAGTTTCATTTTTTATTTTTTGCTTAAATTCTTCTGGATATTATTGAGATAGAATTCTGATAATAATTCGCTGCAACCTCTAAAGCATACGCTTAGTGACCTATCCTCAGTAGAGGAGGAAGAGTGAGAAATGGTCTGTTCTTTTTTCCACATTACAGCATCAGTCTTCTGATCGTTATCTTCATCCTGAGGAAGCTTGGTTTTAAGTTTCCTTTTGAATCTTGGCTGATACTTAACTATCAGCATATGCCCTTTGCCCAATGTTTGACTTTTTCTGAAATATATATACATCAGCAATTAATAAACTTCTTAAAGTACTATGAAATTAGCTTTCTAATGACTTAATTGCTACAGTGGAGACAAGGTCATTTCCCCTGCATTGTCACAGGATAATCTTATTTAATGTACTGTAGGAAATAATGAAAGTAAAAGGGAAAGTGGCAACCTGAACCAGAAAGAGATCAACTGCATTTTTATGAATCCTTAAATAAACAAAGTGATTGCAGATATATCCTAATAGTTCTACCATTTAGTACTGGATATTTTTCCAATCGTACAATCAAGATGATGAGTAAGAAACTATACTTTTATTCAAAACTGTGATAGCAGAGCTTATTGTGGTACTGCCTGTGTGCCAACTACTATTCCAAACACTTACATATATTAGCTAGGTGACTTTCAAAAAGGGAGATAGTATTTTTCTCACTGAACTCTTTAAAAAGATGAGAAGACAGACAGAAGGAATACAAACAATCTGTACATGGTCTACATCTAGTAACTGGTGGAGTTAGCATTTGAACTAAGGCCATCTGGATCAGAAACTAATGTTCATAAAATTCACTCTGCTGCCTTTGAGTAAATAACTAAGAATTATACAGTGATACAATTGCATCAAAGAAGAATCACCTGGAGTTCTTGTTTCACATAAAATGGTATAAGCACACTCTATCCTGTCTATCACATGGAATGCAATTATAAAACCTGTGCAGAGTATGTATCAGCCATTTGATAACTCTAAAAAGTAAATAGTACTAGGTAGATAGGGATGGTGGGGTTAAAATATCAATGAGGTGGCAGTGAGTTTATCCATTTTATTTTCCCTGTGCTATACTCCAATCTGATCTCAATGTAACCCAAAAGCCAGAACTGGGAAAAGAAAGACTTGCAGGAGAAGGCTTCAAGTTCTGGCTTGAGGAAGAGGAGAGGGAAGTTGTAACATTCAAAAAAGTGTAGATATTCCCCACTTTTGTTTTGTTTTGTTTCTTTCTTTCTTCCATTTTTTTCTTTTTAATTATTATTCTGTAGTGTGTCAGCCCCCAAGAAATCCAGTGATGGCAGCAATAGTAGCCGCAATGGAAGCTCAGTAGGGCCACAACTCAGAAAGAGAGGAATCTTCCTCTCTGATCAAGGGTGCTGTGATCCCAAGAAGTGGGAGAAATCTTTCTTGTTTTCAATTAATTAGTCAAACAATCTCTCTCTCTCTCTCTCTCTCTCTTTCTCTCTCTCTCTCTCCTCCTGTCTCCTGGGCCCAAATGTGGACATAGCCACAAAAGGGCATAGCAGAAAAGGGCAATCAAATCAAAGATGACTAATCAGAGGGCCAAAGAAAGGAGTCCCAGAGATAGAGAGAGTATAGCGAGATGAAGATGAGAGAGGAACTCAGAAAAGCAATTCTACAAAGTTGTTTATAAATTACGGGCTCATCTCCAAGCTATGGGCAAATGGATTTGATTCTAGTCAGCATAACAAAATGTGTGAGAAGTCAACTAACAATTAGACAGGAACTCAGGTCCCAGACTGTCCAATGGGTCAGATCCTGTTTTCAAAATATTTGAAAACTACATTGAGATTGGACCTACTGCCCACAAAGGCAGGTTGGAGCTTGTAGCTTTAAACTAACTATGTCAATTTCCTTGAAAAAGAATCAATATTCTCCACAAGATTTAAGTAAGTGTCAGAGACTTGCAACATAATATTTTAAGTATCCAGTGTACAATTCAAAATCAGCATGTGAAGACTCAGGGCAATCTCAACCTATATGGGAAAAGACAATACATGCCAATGCTGAGATAAAACAAATTGTATTATTGTCCTACAAAAATTTTAAAGGCACTACCATAAATATAAGTTGCTCCTTAATATCTGTGGGGCATTGTTTCCAGGAAACTCCCTTCCCCTGTGGGTACCAAAATCTGAAGATTCTGAAGTTCCTTATGTAAAATGGTGTAGTATTTGCACACAACCTATGCATATCTTCTTTTTTATTTTAAATTATCTCTACATTACTGATAATACCTAATACAATGTAAATTCTAGGCCAAAATCTGAAGATTCTGAAGTTCCTTATGTAAAATGGTGTAGTATTTGCACACAACCTATGCATATCCTCTTTTTTATTTTAAATTATCTCTACATTACTGATAATACCTAATACAATGTAAATTCTAGGTAAGTAGTTGTTATATGGTGGTGTTGTTTTATTTGTAATATTTTTAATTTTGTATTGTTATTTATTTATTTATTTTTAACAATTTCCATCCACAGTGGTTGAATCTATGGATGTGAAACACATGGATATGGAGGCCAACTTTATTCTAACAAACAATCATAAATATCTTGAAGTAAAAGGAAAAATAGAACACATTAGCAAAAAATAAATACATACATAAATAAGTAGAAGATATAAATATCAGAATGAATTACAGATGAAGGAATCAGTGAACTTGATAACAGCGCACACTGCCACAGGAATAGGCCCAAGCCCCAGAAAGCCCCACTTATGGCCCAAGCAGGAGCCAAGGTGGTCTACCAGAGCCAACACCACACCTACCGACACTACTAAGATGACTCATCAACACAGTAGCAGCCAGGGCCACCCTATAGACAGCCCACACACACTCAACTGCACTGATAGAAGAGTCACCAACAGAGCCTACAAATAGGGAATTAAGTCTTTCTCCTCACAACTTACTCCAGAGTAATAGAAGAAACAAGTACCCTACCAGTTGACCAAACATCAATGAAAAAATACTAGAACTAGAGATAAACAAGAAGATATGACACTGCCAAAGGTATATATTAATTCTCAAGTACCAGATACCAGAGACCAGGAAAACCGTGAAATGTCTGAAAAGGAATTCCAAGCAATAACCTTAAAAAAACTCAGAGATAAGAGAAGACTCAATTAGTGAACACAATGAAACAAAAAAAGTCTAGGACATGAAAAAGGAAATTTACAAAGAAATTATTACCTTAAAAAAGAATGTAACAGAACTCTTAGAACTGAAGGATTCATTCAATGAAATAAAAAAATAATTAAATTAAAAAAAAAAAAAACAGAGAGCTTGAGCAGCAGGCTAGAGCAAGCCAAAGAAAGACTTTCAGATTAAATTAAATTAAAAAAAAAAACAGAGAGCTTGAGCAGCAGGCTAGAGCAAGCCAAAGAAAGACTTTCAGATTTGAAGATGCTCTTTTTTAAAAAACCCAAGCAGACAAAAAAAGGAAAAAAGAATGTTTTTTAAATGAAGAAAATCTAAGAGATATAACAGACAATGTTAAGCACAAAAACATCTGAATCATGGGTATTCCACAAGGGGAGAAAAAAGGAAAAGGAATTGAAAACCTTTTCAAGGAAATAATAACAGAAAACATCCCAAGTATAGGGAGAGACACAGACCTTCATATTCAGGAAGCACAAAGATCCTCAAAGAGATTCAATGCAAAAAAGATCCTCTCCAAGACACATTACAGTCAAACTGGCAAAGGTAAAAAACAAAGAGAGAATTGTAAAAGCAGCAAGTCTACTAAAAGGGAGCCCCCATGAGACTAACAGCAGACTTCTCAGCTGAAACCTGAGAGGCCAGAAAAAAATGGGATGATATATTCAAAGCACTAAAAGAAAAAAATTGCCAGCCAACAATACCATACCCAGCAAGGTTCTACTTCAAAAATGAGGGAGAAAAGGTGTATTCCCAAGACAAACAAAAATTGTGGGAGTTCACTACCACATGACCATCACTGCAAGAAATTCTTAAACAAGCCCTGTTTGTGGAATCTGGAAAACAATAATCACTACCACAGATACACAAGAAAGAGCAACATCCACCTATAAAACAAAAATGTGAATAAGAAGGAGAAAGAAGCAAAATCACACCACCTAAAAAATCCAACCAATATTGAAGATGAAAAATAAATGGGGAAGAAAGAACAAAAGATATTTAAAACGCCAAACAAAAAGCAATAAAATAAAAGGAGTAAAGCAATACCTGTCAATAGCAACCCTAATGTAAGTAAATTAAATTCCCTATTCAAAAGACAGAGACTAACTGATTGGATTGAAAAGCTAGACCAACCCTATGCTGTCTTCAAGAGACTCACCTCTCCTGTAAAGACACACACAGACTAAAAGTGAAGGGATGGAAAGAAGATACACCATGCAAATGGAAACCAAAATGAGCAGGAGTAGCTGTTCTTACATCATATAAAATAGACTTTAAACCAAAAACCACAAAAAGATTCAAAGAAGGCCATTATATAATGATAAAGGGATCTATCCTGTTACAAGACATAATAATCATAAATACATATGCACCCAACAGTGGAGCACCCAGATATGTAAAGCAAAACTCTTAGACCTAAAAAAAGAGATTGACCTTAATACAATAATAGTGAGTGACCTGAAACCCCCCTCTCTCAGTATTGAACAGATCTTCCAGGCAACAAATCAATGAAGAAACACATGATTTAAATTATACCTTAGACCAACTGGACCTGGCAGATATCTACAGAACATTTCATCCAACAAGTACAGAATATACATTCTTTTCATCAGTCCATGGAACATTCTCAGGATAGATCACATGTTAGGTCACAAATCAAGACTTGGCATATTTTAAAAAATCAAAATCATTCCAAGTAACTTTTAGACAACAATGGATTTAAACTAGAAATCAATAATAAGTGAAATTCTGGAAACTGTATGAGTGCATGGAAACTAAATAACAGGCTCTTGAATGAAATTTTGGTGCAAGAAGAAATTAAACAGGAAGTCAAAAAGTTTATTGAAAGTAATGAAAATAAAGATACATTATACTAAAACCTGTGGGATACTGCAAAAGCAGAACTAAGAGGGATGTTTATGGGAATAAACTCTGAATCAAAAAAATAGAAAAGCTTCAAATAAATGACCTAACACTACACCTCAAAGACCTAGAAAAAAAACTACAATCCAGAACAGAACTAACTGAAATAGAGACTCAAAAAACAATAAAAAAGATCAATGAAACAAAAAGGTCTTTTTTTGAAAAGATAAATAAAAGACAAACCATTAGGTAGGCTAGTGAAAAAAAGAAGAGGAGAGAAGACCCAAATAACAAAAATCAGAAATGAAAAGAGAGAAATTACAACTGATACCACAGAAATATGAAGAATCGTGAGAGATTATTGTAAACAACTGTATGCGATCAAACATGAAAACCTGGATAAAAAGAATAAATTTCTGGACACTTACAAACTATCAAGACTGAACCAAGGAGGCATAGAAAACCTGAACAGACCAATAAAAAGCAATGAGATTGAAGCAGTAATCAGCAATGTGCCAACAAAGAAAAGCCTAGGACCAGATGGCTTTACAGCTGAATTCTATCAAACCTTTAAAGAGCAATTAATATCAATTCTCTATAAGCTATTCCAAAATATTGAAACAGAAGCCATTCTCCCAAACTTATTCTATGAGGCCAGCATCACCCTGATACCAAAATCAGACAAAGATACAACAGAAGAAAATTACAGGCCAAAATCCTTGATAAACATAGATACAAAAATCCTCAACAATATATTAGCAATCAGAATACAGCAACACATCAAAAAAGTTATATGCCATGATCAAGTGGGATTCACCCCAGGGATGCAAGGATGCAAGAATGGTTCAACATATGCAAGTCAATAAATGTGATACACCACATCAACAAAATCAAGGACAAAAACCATATGATTATTTCAACAGATGCAGAAAAAGCATTTGACAAAATTCAATATCTCTTCATGATAAAACTCTCAGCAAATTAGGTATACTTGGAAATTATCTCAACATAATAAAAGACATATGCAAGAAACCAATATCATCCTGAATGGGAAAAAACTGAAGGCTCTTCCTTTAAGAACAGGAACAAGACAAGAATGACCATTCTCATCACTCCTACTTAACATAGTACTGGAAGTATTAGCCAGAGTAATCGTGCAAGAGAAGGAAATAAAGGGTATTCAGATTAGAAAGGGTGAAGTCAAACTGTCCTTGTCTGCAGATGACATGATCTTATGTATAGAAAAACCTAAAGACTCTACTAAAAAACTCTTAGAGCTGATTAACAATTTCAGTAATGTTGCAGGATACGAAATCAACACCCAAAATTCAGTAATTTTTTTTTATTCCAATAATGAACTAGCAGAAAAAAGAAATAAAGAAAGCAAGCCCATTTGCAATCGTCACCCAAAAAATAAAATGCCTATGAATCAATGCAACTAGGGAGGTTAAAATCTCTAAAATGAGAACTACAAAACACTATTGAAAGAAATTAAAGAGGAGAAAAATAGATGGGAAGACAAACCATGCTCTTGATTGGAAGAATTAATATCATAAAAATGTCCATTCTACCTAAAACAATCTACAGATTCAATGCAATCCCCATCAAAATACTAATGATATTCTGCACACAAATAGAAAAAGCAATCCTAACATTCATATGGAATAACAAAAGACCCCGAATAGCCAAAGAAATTCTGAACAAAAACAATAATAAAGCCAGAGTCATAACACTTCCTGACTTCAAATTATATTACGAAGCTATTGCAAACAAAACATCATGGTACTGGCATTGAAAACAGACACTGGGATCACTGGAACAGAGTAGAAAACCAAGAATCAACCCACATACCTACAACCAACTGATCTTTGGCAGAGGCATCAAGAACATACACTGGGGAAAAGACTGCCCCTTCAATAAATGGTGCTGGGAAAATTGGACACCCATATGCCGAAGAATGAAACTGTGCATGTACCTGTCACCATATGCCAAAATCAACTCAAAATGTATTAAAAACTTTAATATATGATTTGAAACCATAAAATGACTAAAAGAAAACATAGGGGAAACACTCCAAGAAGTGGGACTGAGGAAAGACTTTATGCATAAGACCCCAAAAGCACAAGCAGCAAAAGAAAAAATTAAAAAATACGATTATTTATATTATATAAATATATAATATTTTGTTTGATATATTATATCAAACTAAAAAGCTTCTACACAGCAGAAGAAACAATCAATAGAGCAGAAAGACAACCTATGGAATGCGATAAAATATTTGCAAATTCTACATCCAGCAAGGGATTAATATCTAGAATGTATAAGGAACTCAAACAACTATACAGTTAAAAAACAAACAAACAAATAATCCAGTTTAAAAATGGGCAAAGAAGATGAATAGATATTTTTCAAAGGAATACATACAAATAGCTAACAGGTACATGAAAAAATGCTCAGCATCACTAATCATCAGGGAAATACAAATCAAAACCACATTAAGATACATCACACTCCAGTTAGACTGGTCATTACTAAAAAGACTGAGAATTATAAGTGCTGGCAAGGATGCCAGGAAAGAGGAACTTTTCTACACTGTTTGGCAGGACTATAGATTAGCACAGTCATATGGAAAACAGTATGAAGATTTCTCAAACAACTGCAGATAGAACTACCACATGATCCAGAAATCCCACTACTGGGTATATATCCAAAGAAATGGAAACCATCATGTTGAAAGGAAACCTGCACTCCCATGTTCACTGAAGCTCTATTTATAATAGCCAAAATATGGAACCAACCTAAATATCCATGGACGGATAACTGAATAAGGAAAATGTGGTATATATACACAATGGAATACTACTCAGCCATAAAAAGAATGAAATTCTGCCATTTGCAGCAACATGTATGAACCTGGAGAAAATTATTTTACGTGAAGTAAGCCCGACACAGAAAGAGAAATACTGCATGTTCTCACTCATAATTGGGTGCAAAGAAGGAAGGAAGCTAGGAAGGGGAGAAGGACAGAAGGAAGGAAGGGAAAGAAAGAGAGAAAGGTGGATTAGCTGTATTAATATATGAAAAAGTAGACTTCAGAGTAAAGCAAATTGCCAGGGATAAAGAGGGACATTATATAATAATATAAAGATTAATTCGCTAAGAAGGTACAACAATTCTAAATGTACATATATGTAATAGCAGACTTTCAAAGCACATGAAGCAGCAATTTACAACTGAAAGAAGATATGTAAATATCTACAATTATAGTTATAGACATCAACATTCTTGTATGAGTTTCCTAGTGTTGCCATTACAAAGTACCACAAACTGAGTGGTTTAAACAAGACAAATGTTCTGTCTCACAGTTCTAAGAGGCTAGAAATCTGAGATCAAGGTATTGGCACGGTTGGCTCCTTCCCTTGGCTGTGAGGGAGACTGTTGCATCCCACTTTCTTAGCTTCAGGGGGTTTGGTGAAAATCTTTGGCATTCCTTGGCATCTGTTCTATCACCCCAATCTCTGCCTCATCGTCACATGGCATTCTCACTGTATGTGTGTCTGTGTCCAAATTTCTCTAATCTATGAGGACACTAGTCCTATTGGACTAGGGGCCCACCTTACTCCAGTATGACTTCATCTTAACTAATCACATCTGCAATGGCCCTATCTCCAATTAACATTACATCCTTTGGTACTGGGGATTAGAACTTCAGCATGGAATTTTGGTGGCACACAGTCAAACCCATAACAATTCCTCTCAAAGAATTCCAATAAAATTCTAAAAACAAAACCCACAAAAAATATATTGATGAATATCTCTATCAAAATTGAAACTTGTAATTTTTATTAAGTTAAAGGTTTAATTTTAATCATGAAATTCTACCCTGTGAAAGACATTGTTAATTGATTCAAAAGATAATTGGCAGACTAGGAGAAAATATTTACAAGTCACATACCCTACAGAGAACTTATATCCATAATAATAAAACTCAACAATAGGAAAAGAAACCAATTAAAAACTCAGCAAAAGAATGGACACTTTAGCAAAGAGGATATGCAAGTAACAAATAAACACACAAGATGTTCAACATCATAAGCCATTAGGAGAATGAAACTTAAAATCACAATGTGATACAATACACTTTAAAAATATTCATAATACCAAGTGCATATAAGGATGCAGGACAACTAGAACTCATGTGTTGCTAATAAGAAAGCAAAATACTATAACACTCTGGGTAATAGTCTTGACAGTAAAACGTTAACTCATCATATGATCCACCAATCCTACTACTGGATACTTATCTTAGAGAAATAAATTTGTATGAACCCGCAAAAGACTTTGTACAAATATATACTGCAAATATATATGAAAGTACTATTAATTATTATTAGAAATTAGGAAGAAACAAGTGTCTTTCTACTGGTAAGTGGATAAACAAGCTATAGTACAGCCATGCAATTTAAAGGAACATTCTAATGATATATATGATAACTAGGATGACTGTCAAAGACAGTAGACTGAGTGAAAGAAGTTAGTCTCAAAAGGTTACATGGTATGGGCCGGCCCCTTGGCTCACTCCGGAGAGTGCGGCACTGGGAGCATCGAGGCCGTGGGTTCGGATCGTATATAGGGATGGCCGGTGCACTCACTGGCTGAGCGCAGTGCAGGCGACACCACACCGAGGATTACGATCCCCTTATCGGTCANAATTTTTATTAAGTTAAAGGTTTAATTTTAATCATGAAATTCTACCCTGTGAAAGACATTGTTAATTGATTCAAAAGATAATTGGCAGACTAGGAGAAAATATTTACAAGTCACATACCCTACAGAGAACTTATATCCATAATAATAAAACTCAACAATAGGAAAAGAAACCAATTAAAAACTCAGCAAAAGAATGGACACTTTAGCAAAGAGGATATGCAAGTAACAAATAAACACACAAGATGTTCAACATCATAAGCCATTAGGAGAATGAAACTTAAAATCACAATGTGATACAATACACTTTAAAAATATTCATAATACCAAGTGCATATAAGGATGCAGGACAACTAGAACTCATGTGTTGCTAATAAGAAAGCAAAATACTATAACACTCTGGGTAATAGTCTTGACAGTAAAACGTTAACTCATCATATGATCCACCAATCCTACTACTGGATACTTATCTTAGAGAAATAAATTTGTATGAACCCGCAAAAGACTTTGTACAAATATATACTGCAAATATATATGAAAGTACTATTAATTATTATTAGAAATTAGGAAGAAACAAGTGTCTTTCTACTGGTAAGTGGATAAACAAGCTATAGTACAGATAATTGATTCAAAAGATAATTGGCAGACTAGGAGAAAATATTTACAAGTCACATACCCTACAGAGAACTTATATCCATAATTATAAAACTCAACAATACGAAAAGAAACCAATTAAAAACTCAGCAAAAGAATGGACACTTTAGCAAAGAGGATATGCAAGTAACAAATAAACACACAAGATGTTCAACATCATAAGCCATTAGGAGAATGAAACTTAAAATCACAATGTGATACAATACACTTTAAAAATATTCATAATACCAAGTGCATATAAGGATGCAGGACAACTAGAACTCATGTGTTGCTAATAAGAAAGCAAAATACTATAACACTCTGGGTAATAGTCTTGACAGTAAAACGTTAACTCATCATATGATCCACCAATCCTACTACTGGATACTTATCTTAGAGAAATAAATTTGTATGAACCCGCAAAAGACTTTGTACAAATATATACTGCAAATATATATGAAAGTACTATTAATTATTATTAGAAATTAGGAAGAAACAAGTGTCTTTCTACTGGTAAGTGGATAAACAAGCTATAGTACAGCCATGCAATTTAAAGGAACATTCTAATGATATATATGATAACTAGGATGACTGTCAAAGACAGTAGACTGAGTGAAAGAAGTTAGTCTCAAAAGGTTACATGGTATGGGCCGGCCCCTTGGCTCACTCCGGAGAGTGCGGCACTGGGAGCATCGAGGCCGTGGGTTCGGATCGTATATAGGGATGGCCGGTGCACTCACTGGCTGAGCGCAGTGCAGGCGACACCACACCGAGGATTACGATCCCCTTATCGGTCAAAAAAAAAAAAAAATAGTTACATGGTATATGATTCCATTCATGAAAAGACAAAACTATAGTGATAGAGACAGAACAGATCAGATCAGTGGTTACCAGTAGTTAGAGGCTGGGGTTAGAGTGGGACTATAAAAGAATGAGGGAGTTTGGGGACTGATTGAACTGCTCTGTGTCCTGATTATGTTGGTGGTTATATAATTCTACAAACCCATTAAAATGCATAGTATTGCACACCAATAAAAAATTAAATTTTATGTATGATAATAAAAGATATTTTAAATAATTAAAGAGGCTATGATCTATTCCCAAAGGGAGGAGAAGGTTCTGACACCAAAATGAGACACTACTTAAAATAAATAAGTGTTCTATGCACTTTGCACCATGAGTTTCAGGTCCAGATGATTAAACAGCTGTTAAGTCACAAACATGTTCTGTAGTAACAACATTGGGAACTTCACCATTATATAGAGACCCATACAAATACATAAGCACGCATGGTCAATCACATAAAATCCTATGGTTCTGGATGTTGGCTTTCTCATCTGCAGTAATTAAGACTAATATAAATATAAATTATAATATAAACTAATATAAATAAACTAATATAAGTATAACCATAAAACTAATATAATTATGATAGATGCATAGATCTCACCATCTGCTCTACACAGTTTCCAGCAGCTATTCTTTACTGTGGACTTGTCAATAATTTCATTCAAATCATTTGGTGGAAGAATATAACACCTTCCACTTTAGAAACTTCTTGTAGAGGTAAAATTAAGAGTTATGAACCTAACTTCAAAGGGATTGGTAACGTTTCAAGTACAGTCTTTTCATGTGGTCCAGTAAAGTCAATAAAGAAAAACCTAGTTCAGTTATCTTTGCCAGATTTAACAAATAAATATCCTGTATTTCATCTGGCAACATTAAGTCCTATATATATGCACTTTTTTTTTCATTCCTTACCTTTATTCTATCACAAATCTTATAATAACATCTTTGAAGAGTCCATATATTTGCTATAATCTTCTTTAAAGTGCTCTACTCCTAAGGAATGTGGCAATTGCCCTTGGTATCAATTTTCAGTAAATTCTTATACTGGCTGTCTATTTGATTACTTACAATAGCTTTCTATATGCCACTTTGAGCCATAGAAATTCCAGCACTGGAAAAAATAGTAAAAATTGTCTAATCTAACAATGGCATTGTATGTATGAGGAAAATGAGGTCCATAAAAGTTCAAAAACTTTTCTAAATTATACCATAAGTTCAAACCTTTCTTTCAAATTTAAATACCCTGATCCAGAATCAAAAATTTTCAATGACCTTTCTTTTCTCCTTTCTTCTACTCTATAACTTCTCTCACACTATATTCTATTAAAACACAGTATTCTTTTTCCCCAAAATACTTCACAGGTCTGCTTCCTCAGAATCCATTTTTTTTT
>NW_007726116.1:25001-27259 GCF_000696425.1 Galeopterus variegatus | reverse complement strand
TTTTTTTTTAAATGCTTATTATTTATTTTGATATTTTTCTTTCTTAAACTTAAAAATCTGTTAATCATTTAATACTAAATATGCCTCAATTTTTTCTTATTTGTAATATTTTCTTTCAAAAGAGATTGTAAGCTCTTTGAAGACAGGAATTATACTGCATTTGATTTGATTATTCATTTGTACATAGCATATGGCCTTATAGATATTATACATTGACAACACTCAATAAATGCATGTCACTTTTAATCTTCTATGATAATGAAATTTGCTTTTCATTATTAAAAAATAAATTCCAAAAAACGGCATTTTTTAAAAAACACATAAGTGAAAATAAGCTATGTAGGTAATATATTGTTACATTTGTCTTAAAATAAGCCTTAGGCATTCTCCCACACTTTTCTCACCATTATCTCCATCTGTAATAATAAAACATATCTTCTGATTACAGCTATTTTTGTTATCTCAAGTCTGAATCTAATTTATTTGCTATTCAACCTTACTTTTCCTCTGTTACAAGATTTGTTTTTCCTGTAATGCAATCCAAGGTTTTGCTTTAAAAGGTAGAAAATAATTTTTTCCCAAAGATGTTATATTTTAAACTGAAAGGAAAAATAAATTTAAAGTAGGTTGGGAGTATTTCACAACAAAAACATCAAACAAATTTTAATTTGAATCCAATAATTTTTATTTAAATGTATTTTGGAATAGATGATACCTTTGGGAAAACACAGCAATATATACTCTGCCAAGAAGTAGACATCTCAAAAATGCTTTCTTAACAATAGTTTTGAAATTTACAGACAGCAAAGATTTTCTTAGAAAGCTTGTGATATTCCTAAAGTTGCATTGCATTTACAAAGCTATGAAATACGATGTTCCGTCCATGACACCAACACTGAAATTTAAAAAGCTAATTTAGAAACCACAAAACTATCAGGTAGATTTTCTCAGAGACTTGTTCTCTGGATACTTTCATTTGTTGGCTTACTTATTAGCAGAAACATAAGTTTAATTTGTTATACCCACATACGTGCTAATACCACATACGTGGCAATAAATCATGAAGTTTTCCCACTTACATTTTACCCAGAGGGCAATTTCTAAACTTCAACTTTTCCCCCAATAGTTATATTGCTATTCCTTTTCTACATACAAGGCAACCTCCATTGCTGGCTTAAATCCTCTGGAGCAGTTATACTACACTTTGGAATTTAAACACGATGGCTTTCTTAGAAGAAACTTTATCTTCATTTTTTTAAAAAAAGATAAGTTAAGCGGATCTCTGGAAAGTTAAATAATCTTACATTAAGGGCATTTAAAAACACAAGTCAGTGTCCTAAATCAGAGACAAAAGAATTAAATGTTGATGGCAGATGGGTTATTTTCAATCCTTATGAGAATAATTAATTTGATTCCCAGCCATACACTGGGTGTCCAAGTAGTTGATATTTCATTTTTTGTTTTAAAAAAATTGACTTTGACTCATTTTCTTATACATTTTTTCTGAAGTACAATAATCAGAAAGAAAGCATATTAAAAAGCTCATAGAAAATACAAATGTTTTTTCATGAACATTTTCACCCTTCAAAAAGCCCTCCCTAGCTCTTTAATTTCTTTGTCATCATGGTTCTTTTGCATGTTAAAGTTGTTTTTTTGAAAGCAGTGTTGAACTGCTTATCCAAATAAATTGTTAATCCTACATAGGAAATCAAATCTAAAATATTAGCAAGAAATCTTTTTTCTCCCTGAATTACCAAGTGATCTCTCTAAAATGTTATCCCTAGAGAGAGTTGGGTTGAACTTTTACCTTAAATAACTATTCTAAAACCTCAGAGCACTCACTTAAAATAACTCTGAATTAGGAAAATAGCCAGAGGCACAAGAAAGTACTTTACAGACTTAGAGAATTAATCTCATTTAGCAAAAAGAAAGCAAATCGAACAACAACAAAAAAGGACTAAAGTGTACACAGATGAATTGCACTCTCACCAGAATTCTCCTTTTTTGTGTTACATAAATTTGGAAAACAAGCAACAGCTCATTCTCACCATTTTCTTCTCTCTTTCCCCATTTTCTTCTGATTTATTTGGTTCAAAATGACACTTTCTGTTCGATCACTATTTGCTTCTCTCAATTTTGACTTTACTATTTCCCTACCCTGTTTTATTCCACACTCTCTGAGGCCAGATAGCTCCTTCCTATTCTTAAATTCACAATAAATCCTTTCTCCAGAGACTTTTCTGTTAAAATGGAATTGA
>NW_007726116.1:23706-24300 GCF_000696425.1 Galeopterus variegatus | reverse complement strand
CCTATTCTTAAATTCACAATAAATCCTTTCTCCAGAGACTTTTCTGTTAAAATGGAATTGACATACAACTACTAGAAAATCTCTTTAGAATGCAGCAGTCTATTTCCTACCTCTTTGAAAGCATGTATTTCTGTGTCTGTGTGTGTTTTCTGGGGGCAGGAATTTAATATTCATATATTAAGATACCCAACCATGAGGAAACAATTTAAAACCTCTAAAGCATGTACACCAGCAGCATCTTTGCAAATGTCAGAGGTATATAAAGCTTCCTAGTGAAGTCAACTACTCAACTACCTCCAGCCGTTGGTGCTAGGATAGTGAATTTCCTGGACCAAGACACTGTATGAAGCATGAACATTGCTTCCTTTCAAGATCTTAAGTAACTAGTCCCATTTGGGAATTCTAAGGGCAGCACAGAATTTGAAAAAAAAAAACCTAACTGGCATTATTTCCCACCTTTAAATGAAGGTAACTTACAATAGAATACTGTCAACTGATCTAAGCTGAAGGAACTATAAAGTAGTGAAACATTTGAGGAAGGAGATAGACTAGATGTCAACCAATCCAACTCGGCAATACAGGTAAACATCCATG
>NW_007726116.1:20497-22009 GCF_000696425.1 Galeopterus variegatus | reverse complement strand
TGCCTGAATGGATGGAGCCTCTTTATTAGTGATGGAATGCAGGTAATTAAAAAGCAAACAAACTAGCAAAATAATATGAGAGATAATTTCTACGAAGCAAGAAAAACAAGCAGTATACAAACAATCACAGAAGTGATACTACACAGATTGATGCAGAAGAGAGACCTCCTCCAAGAGGCAACATTTGATGTAACTGAGGAGAAAAAGCCAGCCATGCACAATGTATTTCAACAGTTAAATCATACATGCAAAGGCTGAGACCCTGAAGTGAAATCTGCCAGGCATTTTCAAAGCTCAGAGTGGTGAGGACCACTGAGACTGTTACACACTTGGCAAGAACACCTGTTGGAGATGAGGACAGAGAGGCAGGCAAGAAACAGGGTCTTTGTGGCCATGGAAGGCCTTGAAGGACACAATAATGAGGTTTTCTGGGGTTAGGGGTGGAATCATGGAGATTTTTAAGCAAGGAAGGGATATGATAGATTTATATTTTAATATTTAAAACCAACCAGCTCATCAGTACTTTTTCTGTACTTAAGCACATGTCCAGGTTTACAGTAATACCATGAGATATTGAGTCAGAACCCATATTTCATGACGTTAAACCATATTTCATGATTTATGGAGCTGCTCAAATGGAAGATCTGCTTTTTTAAGGATCACTCCTTGAAGAAAGTGATTTTTGTTTCTGAAGTGTANGAGGAAGGAGATAGACTAGATGTCAACCAATCCAACTCGGCAATACAGGTAAACATCCATGGAAATTTATGTATTCCTATTTGTTATATCTGTACATATCTATAGATATGCATAATCAGTCAGGGTCCACTGAGAGACAGAAATCAATCACATTAATTGTTCTAATAGAGAGATTTTTAAGTAAATAATTGCTCACTAGCTACAAAGTTGTTAACCAGATAACTGAGAAGTCCAAGAAGAGAACCTTCATAGGTACCTTCATAGGTACCTTCCTTCATAGGTAAGGGGGTGATGCCGACACGTGCCAAAAGCAGTGACCACCCATAATCCTAAAAGAATGAGGACAAAGGGAAAAGGCTGAACTTTTTTTAAAACTTTGGAGCTTGGAGTAGGAACCTCTTAGAACA
Organism: Galeopterus variegatus; assembly: GCF_000696425.1. Lineage (NCBI taxonomy): Eukaryota > Metazoa > Chordata > Mammalia > Dermoptera > Cynocephalidae > Galeopterus > Galeopterus variegatus. The sequence continues at coordinate 20,903 of NW_007726116.1, read as the reverse complement.
GGCCTCGGACACCTCTGAGAAAAGAGTATTTGGCTGCCTAGCATTTGAATTTCTGATTGGAAGGATGGTCCGTGTGGTTCTGGAAACTGAAACTCTGGGAGGGTCATTGTCCAACTGCCACTAGGCTGGTTTTGCAAATGCTAAAAAAACTGCCAGCTAGATTCAGCTGCTGATATGGGAGGGAGCTGCCACTGTCATGGTGAAGACGGGTTGCCTAGATCCTGCCCACAAGAACAAAAAGCAGAGGGGGAAGCAACAGGGAAGCCCACCTGAAAGTTAAGTTCCATCACCACCTCCAGCTTCTCACTCTCTCTATTCGCAGTGTCTAATATAGACCCAGCCAGCAGAAAAGAAATCCAATTTACTAGCTTCCAGGATCACAAAGCAGAGTTGAAAAGGGAGATTT
>NW_007726116.1:2983-18937 GCF_000696425.1 Galeopterus variegatus | reverse complement strand
TATAGCAAACCAAATTAGTTCTCATAACAGATTGTGAGATGTCATTCTCAATAAACCCATTTACGTGTTTGTATGTATACACATATATTTATTTTGGTGTGTATGTGTATGTATATGTATAATACATATATATATATATACACATATATATATATATGCTTTTTACATATATAATATATATATATATTTTTTTTCTATGTAGTCAGGAAAATGTTCATGGAAGTGGCAGTAGAGTTGAGCCCTGAAGCAATCATAGAATTTGGATAAGGAATAGAAAAAATATTTCAATTTAAGGGGAACAATAATCAGGGATTGGAAGAGATGAGACTCAGAGATGCAACTACATCTAGTGTGTATAAGCAACATGAAGCTCTTGAAAATTAATATGAGATAATTTAATGGATATCCAAAATATGTTACTTGAAAAGAGATACAAAGATTGTACAGATTCAAACAAAACATTTGATGGCAATGGGCTTGGTCATGACAAAAAATATGTATATATCATAAATGGAATGAGAATTCACTAGGTTCTGGAGCTTGTTTTTACATTTTGTTAGTCTAGGTATGAAGGAAGGAAAGAAGGAAAAAAATAAAGAAATTGCTTCTATGGCCATTTCCTCTCTCTTCTTAGGTATTAGTCATGTTCCATGTTGATGAGTCCTGTCCTCTCCTCCTTCTCCACTACCTGCAAATACGTCTTTCCTTATCATCTAAGCAGTGCAGCTCTAACTCACATTAGATTATCTATATCATTCTTATTTATAAAAGCTGTTAATATGTTCTAGAAAGGTATGTATCCTCCAGGTGTGCACTCAATAGGCATAAGTTTTAAGAATATAGAGCTCTCTGTTTTAATCTCTGTGAGAGAAATAGTAGAGCTGTGCATTGTTCCCCTAACCAGAATATTCCCTAGATGTGAGTTCATCATGTAAGCTTTGTAACTGTTTTTATCTTAAAATATAGTTAGAAATTCTCTCACATCAAACATCTGAAAATTATTGGATTACATACATTCACTTTTCTGATGTTTTCATACTAAGGACATCCAATTACGTGTTGTGGAAATGATGTTTCACAGTGGATTATCTACAGAAGCACACTAGTTTAAATTTTACAATCATGACAACAGGCTCAGTTTAGAATGCTAGAGTAGTATTTTCCGAATCCTTCTCTCCTCTGAGGAACATATATAGTGCCCTCCTCGACAGAAAAATAAAAATCAGGCGTTGTTAATATCCAGTGCTGATCTCATTCAGTTTGTGGTATTTACTTTTATTTTCCCAACTCATATACAAATGAAAAAGTCATAATGGAAGTATAAGCTTCTTCATAATGTATTCTGAGCTTTAACAAAGAATTGAATTCTTAAATCACTGTTACCCAAATATTGGCCAATGTCAAATGTTACTAATGATTTTAAAATTCAAGCAATTAAGAAGGACAACCAAAGTAAGGAGACATCTGGGACAACCTCTGTGGCTACTCAAGGATCATTCTTTCCACATTAGAATGTACTCTTTGTCTCAGAATATATATTAGGTCTTTGTATGTGTAATATATAACTTATATAAGGGGTCTTCAGAAAAGTTCATGGAAAGACTTGTATTATCTCTTAATTCCGTTTTTCCAAGAATCTTTTGAGGTAGCCTCATATATGATGTCACTGTAAGACATGCTGGTCACCTCACACAGCAGGGAGTATTTAAGTAATGAAACATCTCCCTTTTATTGCCATTGTATGTGTTAATATTGTACAGTTTATGTGACATTCTCCAGGGAGTCATAAGTACATAGATTGTAGGTTTATTGTTACTGCTGTTGTTTTTGCCATGAGCAATCCTCAACGAGGGACATCCTGCTTGAAGTGTTCCATAAGTAAGAATCCTCTTTGTAGCAAATGCCATTAGTCACACTTGCCCAGGGTCCAGGTCACTTGCATTCTTTTTCGTCTTTTCTCATTCTTTTTTGTCTTTTCTCATTCTTTTTTTTTCTTTTCTCCTAGGAACACTCTTCTTCCTCTTCCTCAATACGGGATAAAATGTGTCACAGTTCAACTGCCTAGACTTTTTCCTCTGCCTAGTTAGACAACAATGTTTCACAAAGGAAAAACGAGAGACAATTTATACATATATATATATGTATATATACATACACACATATTGGAAAGAAATATTTATCACCCTATTCAAAAATAAAGGTCCAACTTCACCTTAGCACAAGTTGTCTGTTGGCCAAGTAAGTTTCCTTAACATCAGGCAAATTTTGACCTCCATGTTTGAGACAGCGTTGCTATGGAAGCATGGAATATACTCATTGGAAAAAATATCTTTATTTTTAGAAAGGACAGAAGCAGCGTCTCAAAATCTTGCATCTATGGCTTTATGTGAGGCACCATTTTTCTCAAATTCAGAGAAAACTTACCACATTACAAAAGCTTTTAAAATTAAGTAGATATTTTAATCTTAGTGTTAAATAGTTGAAGGTAAAATGTATTGGTCACTATTTTAATGATGTCACATATATTATACTTATTGAGTAGATCATTTTTGTTAGATTTCCCTTGCATTTTTAAATTTCTAAATTCTGATGAAAACACGAGGATTCCTGGGACTTTTTTTTATTTTTATTTTTAATATTTGGAGTCACCTGAAACAGAATCATTAATATTTGAATATCTGGAATGAAAAGAACTCAGAAAGTCAATTTGCAAAGGAACCTATATTTAACAATTATAATATTATTATCTCCATTTCACATCTGAATTAACTGAAGCTGAGAGAAACTATCAGATATGTCTGCCAACTTAAAGCTAGTTGTTAGAGGAAGATTGGGCCAAGTTCAGTTTTCTCTTTTTCAGTCCTAGAAGAAAAAAAAAATGCCTATCACTTATTATTATCCAAGGACTGTGCTAAGAACATTTCTCATAACCTTAAGCCTGTATTATTATTATTACTTTACTTACAGATTAAAAGTCTCTGAGCTTCTGAGAAGTTAAATAAGAGGCCCATGATTATATAACTATTAAAATATATTGCTTAGGTTCAGACTCAGATTTAACACTGAAGTAATACTCCTCTCTCTGTAACCACTGCCTTTTTTTTTTTTTCCTAAGACATACTGCATTGGCCGAACTAAAGCCCAGTCCAATAAAGTTTTAGTATAGCATTGTCCAACATAATGCAAGCTAGAAGTACTGGCTAATATATAATTTTACATTTTCTAGCAGCCACATTGAAAAAGAAAGCAGAAATAGTTTCATTTAATTTTAAACTTTTTATTTCAACAATATTCATAATATTATTTTATATGTAATCAATATAAAATTATTAATGAGATATTTTACATTCTATTTTTTTGCTTGTAGTCTTCTAATTTAGGTGTGTATTTCACACTTATAGAACATCTCAATTCAGACTAGCCACACTGTAAGCACTGCCATAGTCACTTGTGACTAGATTTACCATTTTGGGCAGTGCAGTTCTAATACATGCTAGAATTTTCACTTTCAATGCATAATGATGATTTTTATTTTTATTACTCTGTAAGGCTTTATTTGACCTGCATAATACATATATATATGTACGTGTGTGTGTGTGTGTGTGTGTATATATATACAAATGAAAAAAGAGTCACATATTATTAGGAATATGTATATATATGTATATATATATACACACACATACATATATACATGCATTTGATATGTATTTATGTATGCATATATGTATATTTGTATATATATAAAACTCACTGGCCAGGGGTGAGAGGATCAGAGAAGGCAGGAGCTGTATCAGCCTCACCATGCACTTCTGCCGAAGTAGCTAGAGCTTAACATGCCACTAGTCATGAGTCCTATTCCTCATCCTCTCCTAAACTGACTTCCAAAAACAAGATATGATGCCAAATTGAGAGCCAAAGTCCAATAAAGATGCTTTGGAAACAGTAGGCATTTTATGTTGGATGAGATAACCAAAATAAATCTGAGTTTTCAAAAGTCGTTCAAAATTTCTCTCTATGATATTTATAGTTCTAATTTGTTTAAAGCAGACATTTATATGTCATTTTATAGCGAAATGACTAAGTTTTATTCTCTGTAATTTTTCATACATATATATATATGTATTTTATACCCACCATTTATTTTTTTAATTTCTTTCTTACACTGTCCTACTCGACTTGGTTCCATATGTTTGCAGTCTCTTGTATAACTGTTGATCATGTATTTCCATGTCTTACCTACTAAATAAACAAGTAATTGTGCCTTCATATACATAGGGCTTTGCCAATGGAAGATATTTGCTTAGATCAATTTCAATAATTATCCTTCGTCACTGAAGTGACTTTTGAACAGCATGATACTGAAAAACAGAATATTGCACAATTTCCCAAATGAAAATAGACCCCAATTCCTTCTTTAGTCTCAGATTTTAAATATTTTGTTTCCCCACATACACCATGCTGTTCTCCACCTGTACATTGCAGAGACAATAACAACAAATTTGACCTCTGAATATTTCCTTTTCTTTAATGAGAAGCATGTGTGACTACCACTGTCTGTGGACACACGATTACTGGATAAAAAGAAAATAGCATTTCCAGCAATTGTGTCAGTTCTCTGGGAAATAGACCTGTGGATCCACTCTTATGCATAGTAGTTATGTTGCGGCGCAATCCATAGTGGTAAGGTGATATCTGGAAGTTGTGTCCTAAAGGCATAGAGATTGTCTACAAAATGTAGCATTCAGGACTTAAACTCTTCTACTCCCTTTTAATGCCTGCTACTTAGAGGTGCCCTGTATCCTCATGCAGCAACAGACACATAACTTCCCATATCAGCCACTTCATTTTCTGCCCAACTTGCATCCAGACAGTGGTAAAGCCCTTTCCTTGACCTTACAATTTTATCTACCAATTAAATATACCTACTCTCGATCCCATGAGTCAAAGACAAATCAGCTTATGTCATTATCTGAACAAAATTTTCTAATAACCTGTCATCACACAAACAATAACATCCAAAGTCCATACCATGGACTGTAAATCCTAATACTTTTTGGTTTCTAAGTACCTCCAAACTTTGTTTCCCTCCATTTTTATCTTGACTCTTCTTTTTAGCCACACATTGGTCTTCTTGCTTCTTGCTTAAGCAAATGTACTCCATTGCCAACAGCTTTGTACTGGCTTTTCCTATCTGTAATACCCTCCTGCCAGCTATTAGCACATTCATACCTTCACTTCTTTTAGGTCTCTGCTCAAATACCCTCTACACAGGAAGTCCTTCTCTGTTCATCATATCTAAAATTGAATCAGCTGTTCCCTCCACCACCACCACCTTTTTCTGCTTTTTTTTCCAAAGAAAAATAATTATCAGGTGAATTATGTACTGTGTATACATTTGCTTTATTTTTCCATCTCTCTTTTCCAAAAGTTCACTAGGATGAAGGCAACATGCATAGCAGTTGCTTGAATATATGTAATTCCTAGTAATATGTGACTCTTTTTTCAACAATGAAGATAATAACTATTACTACATATTGAGTGCTTCATATGTACAAGACACTTATTTCATCTCATCTGATGGATTTTTAAATTACATATTCTTCAACAACACTGTGAAGTAAATATCATAGTCTATATTTTACAGATGAAGAAATTGAGGCCAGATTTAAATGTATATTTTCTATTCCACTATAATATAGCACCACATGAAAATATTTTACCCTCATTTTTAGTTACAGAGGCCTTCTCTAGAAGGCCTCTCAGAAATACTGGCATAACTCAGTAGTGAGGATTTTAGGCTTCATGATAGGCATCCAAATATTTGTAGACCAGGGTATTTTTAATTATCCAGCAAATAGCCTCATTTAGATGACTACTTACTTAGTCTGGCCACCTGTAATGGTGCCTCCTGAGAATAGGTTAATTTTTGTTCTTTAATTGCCCCCTCTTGATTTTAAAGAGGGTTGTGATTTGAATCTGTGTTCTTACATTCCTGCCTCTGAATCTTTATTCTAAAATTAGTTTACCTCTGTCTCATTGTAGTTGTCATTCCCACCTCATGGTTTTGCAGTGACTTCAATCTTTCAGGCTGATAGCTGCATTAATTCTGCCACCTGGATTAATCGTGTCAAAGAATATTCTGGGCTCACCTATCTTATCATTTGTCCCCCTAGAAACACAGCCCCTCGACAGCAGGCCTCATCTACAAGTATATTTAGAAAATGGCTAGGATGTCAAATATTTATTCCTTTTAAAAAATTTAATATGATCTCCTGGGGCCTGATTACAGAATATTTTAATGCTTACAAATTTCTTCAGTGGCACAGTACTACTTTGTTTCCTAGGAAACAAATGCACTTATTCTGCACTGCACACATCCTTAATCACTAAATTCTATAATCCTTTGTGAATGGATAACTTGTAAAAATTGTTTTTATAGAAGTTACCAGCTACAATACCACTAAAGGTAAATTTCCAAATATGTTATCAGTGAAAGATTATTTCGGTTTACTCTGAAATGGAAGAGAGATGCTTTATGAAGTGATCTTAAGATGAAAATGTGTATTCTTTCATGGCTGAGTTGCATGCATAAATATGAAGTGAATTTGAGATATGTGTATACTTGCCTCTGTTGTCAACCCCAGCCTCATTCTCTTTTTCACAGAAAATATAGGTTAGTTATTTCTCCATTCAATAAAGTGGTTTGGTTTTAGATGTCTTTCTTTCTTAACCAAATATTAACTGAAATTTAATAGGAGCCCACAGAAGGGACAATGCATTTTTAAAGTGACATTTTAGCATTCAAGCCATTCATTTTCTTCAATGTGAATATAATTTTTATCTAAATGATTTCAAAGGAAAATGGATTCATTTGACTACAGTGCTTCTAAGACCAGTGGGAAGCTCATCATCTTAATATTGAATCTGTAAATCCTTTCCACTAGGGATGATTAACAGCTTTGTCAAGTGTTTATTTTACTCTAAGAAGAATATGTAATTTCCTGGTATAACGCAGACAGATCTCAGTCGATTTCTCCCTTCACATGTCACATTCATACCATGGGCTCACATGATCTAGCTTTCCTCTATTAGACTTCTATTTTGCATGGTAAGATGATATCCTAACAAGTTTTTGTAGTTTAATGAGCATACATCAGTCTGTTCTATGATTCATTTTTGATAAAAAAAAAATAGTCCTCAGCAGTCCTGATAAGAAGCAATAACAGTGAATTACTTCCAGATGGCACTTCTGCTATACCACACGTGTGGTCTGAGCTACCTCCAGTATAAAAACTTCTATTAGTGCAGTGATGGTCTAGTCATAGTACTTTTTTTTTTTTTTTTTTTTTTTTTAAAGATGACTGGTAAGGGGATCTTAACCCTTGACTTGGTGTTGTCAGCACCACGCTCAGCCGGTGAGCTAACCGGCCATCCCTATATGGGATCCGATCCCGTGGCCTTGGTGTTATCAGCACCACACTCTCCTGAGTGAGCCACGGGCCGGCCCAGTACATTTTTTTATTTAAAGTCTTTGTGAACTCTACCCAGGACAGCTACAACCATTAGTAGGTAGCTGTGCAAGGTCATTTACATATTCAGTTTGCACATATATTCCCAAATCATTCAGCAAACAGAAGTAAAAATAGGAGACAATTTATTGTACATAAGCTCATTATCAAAATGTAATTTAGATAATTACTTTGGGATATCAAATCATTTACAGATCCATAATCAAATGGAGTTGGCCAATAAGAAGTTATTGAAACACCTCCACTCTTCTATCTTTCAATTTTTCTAAATAACAATGAAATTAGCCATATCTTTTTCCTATTAAAAAACTGTCAACAATCTAGGTAGTCACTGTCTTTCACCATAACATATCCACTTTTTGGTCACTCTTGTAATTTTTCTTTATAAAACCTTGATTAAGTGAATTCCAATTAATAGGAGTTCTTAGATAAAAAGAAAAGCTTCTCTATACTTCTTATGAGGAGGAAGCCAATAATCAGGAAATACAAGCTGATTTAGGAATTTGTTCATAAAACAGCTTTCAAAAATGTCCTGAAGTCACTACTTTTATAGCCTAATCTTTTACATCTAGTTTTGGAAAATTATAATTCATGTTTAAGAAGATGACCTTGAGGTACAGTAAAAAAACAATGAATTACGCAAAAAAGGGATTGAGTTAAGTTCAGTATATTAAGATAGAAAAATAGAAAAACATATTTTAGAGAGATTTTTTTCAGTTAAAATTTAATCTTATCCTCACCCTAATTTGATCAGGAATTCAGTTAACCATAATACAACTCAGAAGCTAAAAATTCTGTTTATTGAGATTTTACTTAATGTCTTAAACCTTAAAGAAAGCAATAAATATATGTTTAAATTAAATTGCATTATGTAAAAATGAGGGAAAATAGAAACCAAAAACATGGGCAAAGAGCTTATTTTGTTCACATCAAAATAATCATATTAGAAAAGAGAAACATGCAAAGCTTTATGCACATGTTCCTACATTATCTGGTTTCAAAATAGAAACTTCCTTATATACAAGATTTCCCCCAAATTTGGAAATAGCAAACACTGCTGAATCATAATTTTCAAAATGCCATTTAATTAATGACAAATAAATCATGTTAATTTTTTTCCTTTATAAATGAATGATTTGAATAGGACTGTCATAAAAATTCACATACCATGAATCTACCCCGCTTTGAAAAGGAATCAACTATCTGCAGATAGTCGTACATGTTATTTCTTTTTAATACTTTGGTCAAAGTCTAAAATAAAAATTGCAAATTAGAAAACCCTTTGAGGATAGAGTTCAGCTAGGAAACTGTTTCAAGGTAAGTTTTATATTACTTTCACTCATTTTAATGAGCCTTTGTTAGAAACCAAGCAAGCAAATACTCTAGACTTCAGAGGTACCTACAAGTTATCTTTTAAAGAAACCATCATAAATCAGAACCTCTAAATATCTGCTTATATTATCAGGTTGACATAACAAAAGCATAGACTGGTAGCTAAATGAGACAGCTTTTATTAAAAAAGAAAATGAGATTTCAAATTTGAATATCAACTTAAATAGGAGGTTTGAAATAGGCTAGAGACACCCCAGTAGAAAATATATTTCTATTTACATTAAAAATTGACACTGCTCTTCAATATATGGTGTAGAAAATGGGATGAAGAAAGTTTATTTTTTAAATATATACATAATTTGACAAGAAAGGGCTCGTGGGCACACACACACTTTCACACACACACACACACACACATGCACACATACAGGACAATGGTGGGGAAAAAAACTACAGTAATCAGTAAGAATGAGATGAGTCACTTTAATCCTTAGGAGGCTTAAAGGTAAAAATAATCTTAGATTCAAGGGACTGATTTTTCTCAGTACTTGCTAACCTTGGGCTGTCTGCTTATAACTACAAATTGTCCTTAGCTTGAGAAGAGCCTTTTAATATTTAAAATTATTGGTCTATGGTATCTATGTAATTTCTTCAGCCATAGGGCTTCATTTCCTTTGATGTGTATCAAGGTTCCAACTGATATTACTACTGCTCCTGCTGTCTTTTAGCCCTGAGAAAGGATTCTGTCTCTAAAACTGGTACCAATGATTGGTCTCTACCTCTAAGAGGGAATTTTATCCATTTGAATAGTAGTGAGGCTCAGACATATGCTACTCTCCTCAATGAGGGATTCCACATTTAAATCTGATCATTGGTTTATCAGCTTCATATTTTATCTCCAAGATTCAAGGTATCTCAGCAAGAAGTGTCTCTATAAATAACATCACATTAAATTCAGAAAGGATTTGGGCAGTTTCTGGATCTCCTATCCGATTATATAGTTTATACATGTATACACATAACCAAGTGGCAGAAAACATTTTCAAAGGATGGAAATACATCATTCTCTATTAATTGAATATTTCTCCGCCAGAAAAACAAAACTCTCAAGTTTAACCAGAATAAGAATAGGAATAGCCCATCGCTAGGCTATTTACAGAAATTAGTAATTAGATAATATCACAAATACTTTCAAATGGGTTTTAACTGTGATAATAAAAATCATTTGGATTTTAATATTTAGAGCCCTGTGTCTTTAAGAAGAGGTCCAAAAATATTCTGATATATAAAGTTAGTTCAGCTACTCTGTTACCTTTATATTTTTAAACATTAAATATTTTCAAAATTTCACTTTTTGAAATTGAATTAAAATGAAAAAGTTAATTTTTCCCCATAGATAGCTGAAATATGTTTTTTTTTAAATCATCTATTTCTGATTGGTCACAGAAAGTTAAGAGTGTACAAAAAACATTTACTTTATAAAGGACTTTTATGTAGACACTTTCCAAATAAACTTGATATTTATCATGATTTTTGAAAACAAAATGTACCAAATACCTAAAATGAGAAAATCGACATAGTATAAAGCAAAATTTAAGTGATTTTATTATTTTAGATAAAATATTACAAGTAGAAATAGATTGATCAATGAATTCCTGAAGTTAGAACCATGAAGTAAGAGCACTTTTATTCACATGATCACCACGTGAACTTTGACAACTCTAGTAATGGTCCGTCCCAAGAATGAAGAATCGGTGTAATTACTTTCATCAAATACAGAGAAACGAAGCCTTCAATCTCATAATCCAAATAAAACCCTGAAGAGCTCAAAGATGCCTTGAAGTCAGTCCTTCAGCTGACGAGAAATCAATGGATGGATAAGATTGCTGTGATAACTCTGGTGTGACTTCATTTTGAGTTAGAAAAGGACTGGAACACTTTGCACCATCTAATGAGATGATTGCTGCCAGGGTCAGCAGTCAAGATTTGACAATAATTAGTGTTTCGGGGGACAAAATAAATAAATCTTTCTGCATATCAAGTCAACAATAACATAACTAACATTAAAATTTCTATTCTACCACTTTTCTAAAAATGGAGATCCAAGATAAGGAAGACATTGTAAATAAGAAATACAGATAAAATGAATTCTTTTCCTTATACCTGTTTTGCAAATAGGCATAATGAACAAATATTAACATGTTGTGCACATAATGAAAATACCCCTGTAATTAAAAATTTTCTCTTAGTAATTTATAGATTTTTGGTGTCAATTTCACTATCAATCTTTACCTATTAATTGGCCAATATATTTCCATTATATCAGCCATTCTTTTAAGAAAATAAATCTTAAATTTATTTCTTTATACTTCATTTGGAAAGCCACTATTTATGCTGTGCAAGTAAATATTTAGCACCTGATTTTATGGAGAAAGGAAGAGCCTTGATGTGTAACATGCCAATTTTCATGGTGTAAACACCCCTGCTATAGGTAAATTCAAACTACAAATGTCTTGCAAAATTTCTGAAAATGTAACATGTTAAACAAGTTATAAATAAGGTCTGCATACCACCAGACCACACACACACCACTACATATACCAGGGTGGCTGCACTATATAGACTAGGTGTGTAGTAGGCTATACCATCTAGGTTTGTGTTAGTACACACTATGGTGTTCACACAACAATGAATTTCTCAGAATGTATCCCAGTTGTTTAGCAATGCATGACTGTATATACATTTAAATAACATAAATATTTAAAAATTGTGTTTAAAATAGATTTTATTACAAATATAGATCCTTACTGCGTTTGCGTTCTCCTAAAATATGTACATTTGAATTTATGGTAGCCCTGAATTTTATTTTTGTTTTCCTTTTACTTTTGATACAAAACCCCAACTGATTAAATATGTCTTCACAATGGCAAGGCCAAACTCCACTTGTGATTATCCTACATGTATTTCCAAACCCCAACCATACTACAATATGCCATTATTTTTATTTGTATCTTTCTTTAACCCACTTCTTTTTCTCCTTACCCTTTCTTACCAGAGCTTGTGCCACCCAAGTAAGGTGTCAATACCATAATCCTTGCCTTAGTTTCTGCTTTCTAGAAAAGCAGAGCTAGAGAAATCTGGTTATAAAATACATTCAATTTTTAAATTTTATAATTGAAAGATAGATACTTGTAAAAAATAAAGTTATTAGTAATATTCTGAGTCTATTATGCCATGTTGTAGCTTTAGAATAAGAGAAGTTGGGGATAAATAAATGAGGGTAAGTAAAGATTATTTTATTACTTTTGCATGTAACTATTTTTACTTTCTACAACATTTTTATAACAGCTTTATTGAAATATGATTTACATATTATAAAATCCACCATTTTAACATATATAACTCAGTGCTTTTTAGTATGCTCACAGAGTTGGGCAGCCATCACTGCCCAACTATTTTTATCCTAAAATTAGCTATCTAATTTTAGAATATTTTCATCATCCCCAAAAAAGTCGCATAGGCATTAGCAGTCACCTCCTGTTTGATCCTTCTTCCAAGCCCTGACAACCACTAACTGCTTTATGTCCCTATGGAATAGGCTATTTTGGAAATTTCACGTCAATTTATTCATACAAAAGGTGTTTTTTGTGACCAGTTTCTTTCATTTAGCATATAATATTTTTACTTTTGCACATTTTATACATTTTGTAGGATGTATTACTACATCATTTATTTTTATTGTCAAATAATATTTCTTGTACGAGTATTGCATCTTTTCCACATTTTTGGCTATGAAAAATAATGTTACAATTAACACTTGTTTACAATTTTTTTTTTCCTTTTTTTCTTTTTTACTGACCTGTAACGGGATCGCAACCCTCGGTGTCGTGCCGTACCGGGGACTGGCAGCGGGATCACAACCCTCGGTGTTGCGCCTGCACCGCGCTCAGCCAGTGAGCGGGAACCGGTCTCCACATGGGATCCTAACCCTCGGCGGGAGCGCCGCCACACTCCCAAGCGGAGCACTCTCCAGTGCGCCACCAGGCCGGCCCTACAATTTTTTTTTTTTTGCAGAGACATATGCTTGCATTTCTCTTGGGCATATACCTAAATGTATTATTGCTGTGTCATATGGTTTATGTTTAACATCTTGAGGTATTGGAGCACTGTTTTCCAAAGTATCTGCACCATTTTACAATCTCATTGGCAATGAATGAGGATTCCAAATTCTCTACATCCTCATCAACACTTGTTGTTTATCTTTTTGATTTTTACCACTCTCATGAGAATAAAGCAGTAACTCATTTTGGTGATGTTGAGCATATCTTCATGTGTTTATTCGTTTTTCATATATCTTCATTAGAGAAATGTCTATTAAAAAATAGTTCATTTTGGGCCGGCCCAGTGGCACACTGCTATAGTGCGCCGCTTGGGAGCGCGGCGGCGTTGTGGCGGCGCTCCTGCTGAGGGTTCGGATCCCACGTACAGACCGGCCGCTCACTGGCTGAGCGAGGTGCGGGAGCAACACCGAGGGTTGCGATCCTGTTGCCAGTCACGAAAAAAGACAAAAAGAAAAAAAAAATAGTTCATTTTTAAATTGGTTACTTGACATTTAATGTTAAGTTGTACAAGTTCTTTGTGTGTTTTGTATAAATTTTGCTTATAGATATATGATTTGCAAATATGTTCTCCATTAATATAGGTTGCCTTTTTGTTTCTTGATGCTTTCCTTTGGAGAACAAAAGTTTTGAATTTTTATTAAATCAATTAACCTGTTTTTTCTTTTGTTGCTTATGCTTTTATCATCTCTGAGATACCATTACATAACCTTAGCTCATGAAAATTTACTCACGTCTTCTTTTAAGATTCTTATAGTTTCAGCTATTACAGTTAGGTCTATAATGCAATGCATTTGGAGTTACTTTTCTGTATATGGTGTGAAGTAGTGCTTCAACTTTATTCTTTTGCATATAGATATCCAGTTCCAGCACCACTGGTTAAAAAGACTATTCTTTTGTCATTGAGTGGTCTTGGCATCCTTGTCAAAAGTAAATTGACTATAAATGTGAGGGTTTATTTTTCGACTCACAATTCTATTCCATTGATTTCTATGGCATATACTCATGCCAATATCATACAGTCTTTGTTACTGTAGCTTTGTAGTAAGTCTTCAAATCTGAGAGTGTGGGTCTTCCAACATTTTTTTTGAGGTTGTTTTGGTTATTCTGAGTTTCTTTCATTTCCATATGAATTTTGGATCAATTTACCTTACCAATTTCTCCAAAACAAAAACCTGGGATTTTGAGAGAAATAGCATTGAATCTATAGATAAATTCAGATATTATTGTCAGCTTAACAATGCTGTCTACTTATCCATGAACATGGGATGTCCTTCCATTTATTTACATCATTTTACTTTAACTCAGATATGTCTTGTAGTTTCAAAGTATGTTTTGCATTTCTTTGATTATGTTTATTTCTAAGCATTTTATTTTTTGATGTTATTGTAAATTAAATTATTATTTTCTTTTTTTGTTTACTTTATGTTAGTATATAAAAATACAATTGATTTTGTATTTTGAGCTTGTATACTACAAACTTGTTGAATGCATTTACCAGTTCTTACACTTTTTGTGAATTCCTCATAATTTTCTGTATACTATATTATATAATCTGCAGGTCGAGATAGCTTTACTTTTTCCTTACAATTCTGGATGCCTATTATTTCTTCCTTGTACCTAATTTCTCAGGCTAGAATTTCCAGTACAACATATAATAGAAGTAGCAAACATTAAGTTTTTCAACATTAAGCTGAGGAATTTTTTAGATGTCTTTTATCAGCTTGAGGAAGATTCCTTCTATTTCTGGTTTGATTTTCTCTTTTTAATCAGGAAAGAGTGTTGCATCATTTTAAATGCTCTTTCTGTATCCATTCAGATGATCATGTAGTTTTGTTTTTTATTCTATTAAAATGGCATGTTACATAGATTGTTTCTTTGACATAGATTGTTTCTTTGTGTAGAACCAAACTTGCATTGCTGAGATAAATCCCAACTGGTCATGCTGTAGAATTATTTTTTAGTATGTTGTTGGATAAAGTTAGCTAGTTACTTTGTGGAAAATTTTCACATCTATGTTCATAAGAATTACTAGTCTATGGCTTTCTTTTCTTATGACGTCTTAGTCTGGTTTTGGTGTCAGGGTGATATGGTCTCCTAGAATTAGTTGGGAATTACTGTCCCCTTTTATTTTGAAGAGTTTATGAAGAATTAATATTAATTCTTTTTAAAGTTTTGAAAAAATTCACCAAAGAAGCCATCTCATCCTGGGCTTCTCTTTGTAGGGAGGTTTTTAATCACATTAATTACCATTTTAATCTCTTTACTTGTTATAGGTCTATCCATATTATCTATTTCTTCTTGACTCATTTTAAGTAGTGCATGGTTTTCTAAGATTTATTTTACTTTATCTAGTTTGTCAATTAATTGGTGTACGACTGTGAGTAGTATTTTTTATAATCCTTATTTCTGTAAGGTCAGGGGTATGAAGTCTCCGACTTTTGTTGTTGAATTGTTTATTCCTCCCCTTATTTCTGTTTTTTTTTTTTTTATCTATTTGGGATATCTTCCTGATGCATTGATTTTTTTCTTTATCATTCTCAAATATTCTTTTTTGTTTCTAGTAAAGTATTTTCTCTTATCATCAATTGTGTCTTACAATAGTAAAGTCATTCTGGCTGCCTTTTTGCATGATATATCTATTTCCATCCTTTCACTTCAAACCTATTATGTATTTGAAGCTAAAATTTGTCTCTCACATTTAGCATATGGTCAGATGGTATTTTCTTCATCTATTCTGTCAAAATCTACCTTCAATTTAAGTATTCAATATATTTATATTTAACATAATAGTGAAAAACTATAATTTATGTCTGCCACTTTGCAATTTTTTCAATATGTCTTATACAGTATTTGTGTTTGTATTCCTCCATTAGTGCCTTATTTTGTCTTAAATAGGTATATTTAGTGTATTGTATCACTTAAATTTCATTATGGCTTATTTTGTTTTATTTTTATAGTGGTTTTCCTGG
>NW_007726116.1:0-2458 GCF_000696425.1 Galeopterus variegatus | reverse complement strand
CACTTTGCAATTTTTTCAATATGTCTTATACAGTATTTGTGTTTGTATTCCTCCATTAGTGCCTTATTTTGTCTTAAATAGGTATATTTAGTGTATTGTATCACTTAAATTTCATTATGGCTTATTTTGTTTTATTTTTATAGTGGTTTTCCTGGAATTTAAAATATACAACTTGCCTTGAAGTAATGCTAATTAATTTTTGTAGTATACAAAAAATATTGCCTCAACAGAGTTCCATTTTCTTCCCTCCCACTTTGCAGCTCTTATTGGCACATAAATCAAATATTTTATTTGTTATATACCCATCAATACAATTTTATAAATATTGTTCTATGCAGTTGTCCTTTAAATTAAATAATGGAAGAAATAATTATAAGCAAACATATTTAGACATCTTTTTATATTTACCTGTGCAGTTAACTTTACTAGTGCTCTTATTTCTTTTGGGGGGATTTAAATTATTATTTAGTATTCTTTCATTTCAGTCCAAATGTCTCCTTTTAGTATTTCTTGTGGAGAAGATCTGATAGAGAAATATTTTGTTTTTTCTTTTTTTTTAAATCTGAAAATGTCTTAATTGCTTCACTTCTAGAAGAACGTTTTGCTAGATATAGAATTCTTGTCAAAAGTATTTTTCTTTCAGCACTTTGAATCTCTTATCCCACTGCCTTCTGGCATCAGTGGTTCCTATTGAAAAGTCAGGTGTTTCACTTAAGGATCACTTATATGCAGGGAGTTATTTGTTTCTTGCAGTTTTCAAAATTCTGTCTTTGTCTTTGGATTTTGATGTTTTAATTGTATTTTGTCTCTGTGAGCATCACTTTTAATTTATCCTAAATAGATATTGTTGGGCTTCTTACATGTGTAGATGAATGTTTTTTATTCACTTTGGGAATTTGTCAGCCACTCTTTTTTCAAATATTCCTTTGAACCTTTTGTTTTCTTCTCCTCTTAGACTCCCATTACATACATGTTGGAATGCTTTATGTTGTCCCACAGGTTTCTCAGGCTTTTAAGCTTTTTAAAATTTTTTCCTTTCTCTATTTCTTGGACTGTATAATATCAATGATGTACTTTAAAGTTTGTTGCTTCTTTCTTCTGCCTGATCAAATCTTCTATTTAACCTCTGCAACTTTAGAATTTCTATTTAATTTTTAGGGCCGGCCCGGTGGCACACTGCTACAGTGCGCCGCTTGGGAGCACGGCGGCCCTCCTGCTGAGGGTTCGGATCCCACATACAGACCGGTTCCCGCTCACTGGCTGAGCAAGGGGCGGGCACAGCACCAAGGGTTGCGATCCCGTTGCCAGTCCGGGTCCGGTACGGGCGCGACACTGAGGGTTGCGGTCCATTGCCGGACATGAAAAAAAAGGGAAAAAAAACGAATTTCTATTTAATTTTTAATTTTTTAGCATTTTATTATATTCTTAATTTGGCGAGATATTATTCTCATACTTTTGGACAATGCTTGGAATATATTTATGATAGTTGATTCAAGTTTCTGTATAGTTAAGTCTGTCATCTTGCCTTCCTCAGAGATTTTTTTTTTAACTATTGTTTTCCTTTTGTGTATGACCAACATTAGTCTGTTTCTTTACATTCTTTTTGTGTTTAAAACTGGTCATTTTAACTAATGTATTATGGCAACTATGGAAGTCAAATTTTTGTTAGTCCCCAAGTTTTTGCTGTCACTGTTCATCATTGTTGCTGCTGTTTGTTTTTAAAATGACTTCCCTAGACTNTCAAGACTATCCTTTCGAAATGAAGGGCAAATAGTATGTTTCTCAGACAAACAAAAACTGTGGGAGATCACTACCACACGACCACCCTTACAAGAAATTCTCAAGGGAGTACTGGGTTTAGTAACTGAAAAATAACTACCACTGCCATAAAAACTCAAGAAAAATCAAAACTCCCTAGTAAAATAAAAATGCCAAAAAGAGAAAAGAAAAAAAAGTTTATCTACAACCCAAGGAACCAACAAATACAGAAGACAAACAGTAAATCAGAAAGAAAGGAACAAAAGACAGTTAAGACATCCAAACAAAAATCAATAAAATGCTAGGAGTAAAACACTTTTCAATAACAACTCTTAATATAAAAGGATTAAAACCCCAATCAAAAGACAGAGACTGGCTGACTGGATTAAAAAGGAGGACCCAACTATATGCTTCTTTCAAGAGACCCACCTCACCTATAAATACTCACATACACTAAGAGTGAAAGGATGAAAGAAGATTTACCATGCAAATAGAGATGAAAAATGAGCTGGAGTAGCTATTCTTATATCTGACAAAATAGACTTTAAACTAAAAACCATAAAAAGAGATACTGTGGGCCACTAATAATGATAAAAGGATTCATCCATCAAGAAGACATAACAAACATAAATATATATGCACTCAATGTCGGACTAACCAGATTTATAAAGCAAACTCTATTAGACCTAAAAAAGGAAAT
>NW_007726115.1:1927616-1985347 GCF_000696425.1 Galeopterus variegatus | reverse complement strand
CACACACACACACACACACACACACACACTCTCACACACACAAAAAAAAACAAACAAACAACAAAAAAAAAAAAAACGGGGGGGAGGGGAAAAGAAAAAAACCACAATTATTTTTTTTTTTTTTTGAAGTTCTTACAACAAGCAAATGGAGGGGACACACTTGGGTGGGAGGGGGGAGAGGGAGGAGGGAGGGAGGTTTCAGTGATGGGACATAATAATCAACTACATTGTATATTGACAAAATAAAAATAATTTAAAAAATAAATAAATAAAAAATAAACTAACATTTAAAAACCAAAAAAAAAAAGCATCACAATTAATTTTGTTCTATTTCTGATAATGTCCAAATACCTTAGAGAACTTCATTCAGAAAAATTGCCTTCCCTCCTCCCCAGCTAAAACTCCCATCTTTTGTCTCAATCAAAAATTGACAATTTCAATTCATCGAGCAATGAGGTAACACAGAGTATACTTATGTAATTTCCTTTAAAAGTGAAATAAAAAAGGGGAATAAATAAATAAGGTCCTAGACAATTCAAAGAGTTATCTACATACAGTGAAATATATATCTGCTGGAAGTTGGGTCTTGAAAAGGTATTAGAAGTGAAATGTGCTACCATAACTTGAATAATACTTTGTTCTTTAGCTTGGGCAGCCCATGTTGGTATAAAGTATTGCCACAGGAACACTCCTACCAAAAAATGACATACTACTTATTCTTTTGGCAGAGATTTTAACAGGAAAAAAGTGTTTTCTCTTTTAAAAAGCATTAAAAATTGGACTTTTCATTTTTCCTCGGATCCTATAACAAGGACAAAGTTTATTACGAGCAAAAGGAATAGGGTAGCATCTTCTTAGCATCCTCATGAAAATATTCAATGAGCAGTATATCCAATAAACAGACGGATACACAATTCTGGAACTCAGGAGAAAAACCGGGATTAGAAAAATGGATTTGGGAATCACTGGTATACAGAATATGTGATATAGGTAAAAATCAAAGACATAGGACTAGGTAAGGCTAGAGAAAGATTTGGAAGTCATCAACACATAGAATCCCTCTGCACAGTCATGCCACTCCTCTGCTTCTTAAATGGCAACCGTGGGGCTGGCTGGTTAGCCCACACCAAGGTCACGAGTTTGGATCCCCCTTTATTCTATCCTTTAGGGTAGCACTGCCTCTCTTCTTTCCAAGGACTATTTATTTAGATCCCCTGACAGCTACCTTCTACAGAGCATTGCTCAGTCACTCTCGTTTGTATCTTAAAGATCTTTCTGTCTATAAGCTTCTTCCCCAGTGCTTACATACATGCTGGTTACCTCTAACTTTCAAAAGAAAAAACAAAAATTCAATCCTACTGCCCTCCAAGTTGACGGCCTCTCTCAATTTCTTTTCACAGCAAACTTTTCAAAAGAAGATTGCTGATGCCTCTTCCCCTCCTCACATTCTTCAAACTACTTCAACATGGTCCCACCTCCATTTACAGAAATTCTTTTTTTTTTTCCTTTTTGTCTTTTTTCGTGACCGGCAACGGATCGCAACCCTCAGTGTCACGCCCGTACCGGACCGGGACCGGCAACGGGATCGCAACCCTCGGTGTCGCACCCGCACCTCGCTCAGCCAGTGAGCAGCCGGTCTGTATGTGGGATCCGAACCCTCGGCGGGAGCGCCGCCGCGCTCCCAAGCGGCGCACTGTAGCAGTGCGCCACCGGGCCGGCCCCAGAAATTCTTAAAGGCACCAATAATCTAATAATGATAAGCAAATCTTTAACTGTTATTCAGTCCTTTATCTTCAGTCTCACTATTACTGAAATTTAAAATGTTTCAATAACATCTAATGACATCTTCCATTATGTCAAAGTCCATGGCTTCAAATATCAAAACAACCAAGTTAACTCCCAGACTTGAATCTATTTTCCTTCCTACATTCTAGAACCATACATCCAATAGTCTGCAGGATATTTCTATTTATATATTCCAACAGCACCTCTGGCTCACCTTATCTACCTACTCAAACTAGTTTCCCATACCGAGTTGCCTATTTATAATAACAGCGCCATCATTCTTCAACTTACTTTTGTTTAAAACCGTAGAATTATCCATGACTACTCTAATTTACCCCACCAAATCGAGATGGTGTGCCCATTTTGCAAGCCCCCATACTATTTTGGGTCTTATAGTAAATCCCATATTATACTTATCTTTATGTTTCTTATTCCTTATTATATTTTAAGCATCATAAATTCAAGAACCATGTATTGCTCCTCTGTATCACCTGCAGAACTAAG
Organism: Galeopterus variegatus; assembly: GCF_000696425.1. Taxonomy (NCBI): domain Eukaryota; kingdom Metazoa; phylum Chordata; class Mammalia; order Dermoptera; family Cynocephalidae; genus Galeopterus; species Galeopterus variegatus. The sequence continues at coordinate 1,983,058 of NW_007726115.1, read as the reverse complement.
CATATTGTCTTAGATGTAGCAGATGTTCAACAAGTATACAAAATTGGATTTGTTTATAATTCTTAGGCCTAAGTCATCCTCTCTCCAGATTTGTTGAGCTTTTTAAGTTGCCATTCTACATCCAAATATCAAACTTGTTTGTAAATTGCTTTAAATAAAATGGTTTTACTCATCTGTGTAATAAATGTAGTTCTATGAAGGTCATGTCTGTATTTTGCTTCCTTTGAATCTTCTGTTGGCATATTTGATCTGTCAGGTAAATAGGTTCTTAATAATCCAATCCCTTTTTAACTCAAACTATTAAAGCCATACCCTGTTGCAAACTCGCCTTTGTTCCACTTAAAAAGAAGTAACAATTTTGCCTTTAATTAAATGTTTACATATAAATCATTTTCAAAATGAGACCCAAAAGCAAATACAACAGATTCATTCAAACCCATTAAAAGACCTTTACCTGGTCTATGGGAACACCAAAATATTCCAGCATCTCTCTTAAGATATCCAATATGAGAGACATTGATGAAGCAAGCACAGAAGCAAATTCAAGGAAACATCAGTTTCTTGGTACCTTCAGGAAAAATTTTAGAAAATATTACTCGACAAATAAATAATTGCCACATAAATTTTATTAAGTAACTTGGAAGAGACCTCTCATTACACATTACACCATCACCTAATTTCTCCTGGCCAGAGAAATTAGGACAAAAAGAAAGAAAGGAAGGGGGTGGGTAAAGTCAAAGAGAAAGAAAGGAAGGGCGTGGGGAGCCAAGGAGAGGATTGCAAAGCAAACTTCAATTTACCGGTTCAAATGCATTAAAATCTCATAGGATGTTCGAGCCTATGAAGGAGCCTAGTTAACAGATATCAATCCACAACAGATTGGACACTTAGCAGGAAAGGCTTCAGGTTGGTTGCGACAGCCAAACTCGCTCTATCCTGAAGGCTTTGGGCTGAGAACATTGGGAAAAGTGAGATCAGCCGACGCAGGAAAGCAGCCAGGAGCCAGACTCGAAGCTTGAACAAAATCAACAGTAGCTCTTCTCACAGACGTACGGGAGTGGCCCCTCCTGGCTCATTTTAAAAATAAGGAGCATCAACCCCGGACGGGTGACGGAACTTAGTCACCCAGCTAGCAGGTGATATGCCGCGACCAGAGCCCGGTGGGTCCTGTCACTCGCTTTGGCCACAGCTTCCTGGAGGGCTCTCAACACCCAGCCCGGAAGCCTCGCTCACCTTCGTCCGAAGCCCAGCCGCGCCTTCCGGCAACCCCGGAAACATCGAGCGGGGGGCGTTATGGAAGCCAGTGTCGGAATCCTCAATCGAAGAATCCGTGCGTGCGCGGGTCCTGGTCCAGGAGCGCGCGGACCTCGGCCCCGTGTCCGCCCGCACGCCTCGGACTGCCGGCCACAGGCGGTAACGCCGCCCCCACCGAGGCCGACCCGCCGCTCGGCCCTGGAAGCCTTCGCTCAGCTGGGGTGACTCCGAGGGAGGCGCGGCCGCCCCCCACCTCTCTCGGCTAACCTACGTTTCGCCTGCAGGATCAGATCACTACTTCCGCGTCCTGCACGGAAAATCAAACTCCGCGGGCCGACGCCCAATGACCCAGGCCCGATCTCATTGGACAAGGCTGAAGATTGCTGCTTCTGATTGGGCATCAAATGACGTCAGGCTAGTGGAGGGAGTTCAAACGGCCTTCTCCTTCCCAAGGGGGCGGGCCTTCCGCTAGACAGCCGATAGAAGCCAACAGGCGGTGAGGGGCGAGGCTGGGACGGTGACGCACGCACAGGGTGCGGGTTTGGGTTTCTCCGGTGCTCTCAAATACCGGACTCGGTAGAATCGGGAGTTGTCCAGCCATTACTGGACCTGGGGCTGGACCCACTATCCGGATTTCGAACTCTACACAGCTCTTCGCAAGGAAGTGTGTCGCCCCATAGGCCTGGACCGAAGCAGCCTGCTCTCCCAAGTTCGCCTGCCGCGGAGAGGGGCGACTTTATTTTTGGTCGTTTAGCTAATATCATTAAATGCCTCCGGGACTAGTGGAGGCTAACTAAATACTACCATCAAGGGGTTTGCAGCTTTGCACTAATTAGAATTCATTCTTTCACTCACAAAATGCTCCTGGTTATCCAGGTTACCAAACACGGGCTGGACACTCGCTCCCCTGGCCTAATAAAATGATGAGTAAGTCACTTTACTTACACATGCGATAACCCAGTTTTCAATTCTGAGGTTACTGGCTTCATAAGAAATAACTTCCTCTTCCCGTATGTCGGCAAGAGGTGCATTGGAGTGACATGACAATATAAGATCATTGTGCCTGCCGCTGACCTATATAGTAAAAAATGGGGGAAGTTTCAAACTAATTTCTCTCTGGTCTATGCTATAATTTGAATGTCCCCTCCAAAATTCATGTTGAAACTTAATTCCCAATGTGACAGTATTGAGATATGGAGCACTTTAAGAGGTGATTGGGGGCTGGCCCGGTGGCGCACTGCGCTCCCGCTGAGGGTTCGGATCCCACATACAGACCGGTTCCCGCTCACTGGCTGAGCGAGGTGTGGGCACAACACCGAGGGTTGCGATCCTGTTGCCGTCCCGGTCCGGTACGGGCGCGACACTGAGGGTTGCGATCCATTGCCGGACACGAAAAAAGACAAAAAGGAAAAAAAAAAAAAAAAAAGAGGTGATTGGATCATGAGGGCCCTGCCCTCATGAATGGATTGTCAATACTTTAATTGGTTATGGGAGTGGAACTGGTGGCTTTATAAGAGGAAGAAAGACCTAAAGTAGCACGTTAGCCCGCGCAGCCCTCTTACCACGTGATGCCCTGTAAAACCTGGGAAGTCAGCAGAGTCTCCACCAGGAAAAAGGCCATGCCCTTGGACTTCCCAGCCTCCAGAATTGTAAGAAATAAATTTATTTTCTTTATAAATCACCCAGTTTGGGGTAGTCTGTTAGAAGCAACAGAAAACAGACTAACACAGTTTACATCACTTATTCAACATCACTAACACTGGATGTCTACTATGTGCAAGGCTCCATTCTAAGCACAGAAAATGCAGTAATGAGCAGGGCTGGACCTTCCCCTCCTACAGCTTACATTCTAGTGGAAATCTGAGACTTTCTCTGAGTACCATATGTAAATAGCATCTCTCTTCATTCTTTTTCTTTATAGCACTTAGCACCATATATATTTATGCTCTCCCTACCATCAAACTAAATTTAAACTCCATGAGGACAGAAACTGTTTAGACCCATGCTTTATCTCCAGTGCTTTAGAACAGTGCCTGGTATTTAACAGGCATTCATTCGTTGAATTAAATAATTAAATGTGTGATGAGAGAAAACAAATGATCAAGAATGATTAGTGACTAAGCAACTGGCAAAACAACAGTAGCGATTATAGTGATATGCCCAGTGTTCTCAGCTGGGTAAGTATGAAAGGAGGAGGAAGAGAAGGGAGATGGACAATGTCAATGCAGAAGGCAAATGGATTAGAAACTTTACATGGAATGAACAAGTCACAATCTCCTCAAGTTCCTTGTCCTTCCCTTTTACCCTCCTAACTGAATACATGATGACTTTATAATTTCCTCCCTTTCCAGTCTTTTATAAAACACAGCACATAACAGGGCCAGAATGGAAATATCCTTCAAGAACATAAGAATGGGAATCACTGCTCCCCTGACTGCACCATTAATATAGCTAAACATTTCAATTTATTTAGGTAGCAAGGTGGGCACAGGTCAAATGCTATATCCATGAATGCTTTGCTGACAACTTTCTCCTAAATTAGTTCTTCAGAGATCCTTCCTCCATGTTTACTAAAGCATTCACATTTTGACAATAACCCTTCATGAGATTTGACTTTAATATTTTCCTATATTGCTCATTGTTACATGAAATTAAGTTTTCCTCCACTTTTAGAATGAGGCAGCATTGAGGAAAGGTTTTCTGACTTCACAGAATTATTTTTCCTGTGGCTTTTTAGTGTTCAGAAATATGGTGGCTTGCTTCCTGAGATTTTCCTAGCTGTGTTCCCCTCCCACAGTTTGACCTAGGCCCTCTCCTTTGTCTACTGTCTCTACCCTGCTTAATTTGATTCTCATTTGCAGTATTTTCTCCTCAATGTGAGGCCCCGTCCTTAGAATGAAGTCTTGGCAGGTCGTTTTGAAAGTTCATTGAGGTAAACTGCTTTAGCCTCTCCAGTTCTTAACTACGGTACCTTGTACTCACTACTGAAAAGCACAAAACCCGTTTCAGCTACTTCCCAGTGAATGGCTTGAGGCTAATTTAGGATTCTCCTGTTTTCAGGTCTGTCACAAACTGCCCCAATTATTCCCTCTATTCTCACAGAAACCAATACTGGGTAGGTTGATGATTTGTCTCTGGTGATATTTGGGGTCTCATGGAAACAGCTTATCACCTAATTTTATTGCAAATGTTGTCCACAGGTGTTTGGCTTCACTATCTAGCTGCCAGCAATTTTTCAGAATCTTATTTTCTTATAGATATATAAGATAAATGTATTTTTAACTATCTTATTTATGTATCTTCTAGTTAGGAATACATTTTCTTATAATTATTACACTAATGCTCTGGATCCCCAAGACCAGAAATGTTTATCTTGGTACACACCCAATGCCAGGCATAATTTTTCAATGAATTAATGAAGAGAGGTTAAGGACTGGTTGGGACAAAGACTAGAAAGATGTGTAATCAATCTTGCCAACTGCCCAGTGGAACCCCATAAGCCCTGTGACCCAAGCTTATATTTTAGGTGATAAGATGAACTCAAATGACTATAATTACCTTATAAGTAATGAAGCAGAAAACAATGTAACATTCTACTAAAGTAGGCAACAGCCTCTCCAACCTTAACCACAAGTCTCACGAAAGGGTGAACCACACTGGGAAGCACAAACCCAGAAAGCTTTAAGTTTTACATTTCGAAAAGAAAATAAGTATACCTGGCATAAGGAATAAAGGAAAGTTCCCCAGTTTACAGTAGGGACAGGTACAGAAAACAAATTCAGTTTGGAATGTTGAAGTACCAGTGGAACTGTCAAGGAAATAGTTGGAGAGAAGGAATGGAGTTCAGATGTCTGAGTTTAGGAGGTAGATTTCATCAGCCAGCAGCATTCTAGATAACAATGTTTGTCAAACAAATTACCTTCATGATTCTTGCCCCTTCCACATACTAATTGTATGTACGATTATATGCTAATTTTTTGCTACCTCTTCTCACTTTTTAAACTCAGCCATGAAGACAATAGCTTTCAAGTCATGGATTTGAAGTGCTAAAACACATTTAAGACTAACCATATGACTGCACCATGAAAACTTTTTACAACTAAATTTGTATTGCTTTTCTACTCCCTATTGTTTAAGTTTTTAGTTATCTACTGGAATATCCTAATGGTAAAATGTCAAGAGAACTTGGTATGATGTTAAGCTTAAAGAATTTGAATAGAAAGTGATTTATAATTTAATGTGAGGAATCTTATTGATAGTTGGAAATGAATAATAATTAGCACTGACAAGTTTAGTTCTATCACTTAGAATTTTCTTCTATATTTATCCTAATGTAATCCTTATAATACCTTATGCCAGAAACTTAAACAACTAAGGAGATTATCAGTTTTCATCTAAAATTCCTCTTCTGTAATAAATATTCTTTGATGAACTTGAAATAAATTCAACTTAGTACTGTGTTGGCACTGTTGGGGGATTTTGAGGTATTAGAATGGATGTTCCCATACTAACACAAGGGTACTTCAAAAAGTTCCTGAAAGGATTCATATTATCTGTTGTTTTTCCATGAACTTTTTGAAGTACCCTCATATTTAACCCTTTAAACTTTTTTATTAGAATCTTTACTATAATCACACATTTCCAACTAATCTTTTATGACTCAGGATTAACATTGTCTATGTTATCATATGGTTTTGTTAAACAGTGATGCTTGTGACCATTATTTAGCCAGGCAAGACTTAGATCAATTTTTTAACCCACTTTTTTTTGGTGGCTGGCTGGTATTATCATTTTAATTATGGCTCTGATGTCCTTTTACTTAATGACGGTTGAGATTACCAAATGGCCTGTGACAACAGTACCATTCAAGACAGACTGTGGCTGTTACACATATCAAATTTACTACTGGACAGTGTATTTGAGAACTATTTTTGACCCTTCTCCACAGTGAATCTGCTTCAGACCTGTTAATACTCAATCTAGTTTTCACTCTAGTCTCTTAATGTAACACAGTGCAGGACTGATAACTGTCTGGCCTACTAGAAAGTTATGTTAAAAAATGTCAACATAGAATGTGTCTAAAGAGATGCGAACCGTCTCTTAAATGTGGAAATTTTCCAATCAGTGTTTAGTAGAGGGATGTCTAAATATCATATAATCAGGGTTTTAAGATTTAAAGATATGGATTTATAAACTCTGAATTAGTGAAAGACAGAGATATATCTTGATCTTTAAAAGTATTGAAGAGTTACTAAAGGAATCCCGTTTTATGCAGTAATCTGATTATTTGTAGCCTCATTCAAAAAAAGGATAGGGCCTACAGAAATACATATATACATATATATATACAAATGTATATATACATATATACACATACGTATAGATATATCTTGAGTTTTGGAAACAGGAATAGTTGTTTCTCAGAAATAGCTTCTTTTCATTTAGACAGTGAGAATTATGTACCCTATTTCCCTCTTTGATTTAGCTACTAATGGCCAATTCAAGCTCTGAAGTTTTTCCTATACAGATGGACTATTTTCTTTTCTTTTTTTTTTTTTTTTTAAAGATGACCGGTAAAGGGATCTCAACCCTTGGCTTGGTGTTGTCAGCACCACGCTCAGCCAGTGAGCAAACCGGCCATCCCTATATAGGATCCGAACCCGTGGCCTTGGTGTTATCAGCACCGCACTCTACCAAGTGAGCCACAGGCCGGCCTCAGATGGACTATTTTCTAAGTCAGAAATTTTTATTGTTGCCTAAGTCAGGGACATAGGATAAAATCAAGATACACTGATCTTGAGCGGGCCAGACAGCTTCATCTGTAACTACATTAAAAGCCATATGCCTTTTATCCCAAATATCTGACCTCTCCACACTCCAACTGGAGTTTTACATCGAAAGCTGAGATTCCAGAAACATTTTAGTTATAGAATTGAGTTGTTACCTGAGCCTCACCTTTTGTAAAGAGCAAAAACCATCCACATTTATAAATTTGGAAGATTATAGGAATATCAAGGAAAACAAAATAATACTTTGAAAACTAGAAAATACTCTTGAGTAATGTAGAATACTCTACTTAGTTTCCCAGAAAGTCATGGATAGAACTATTATTTTTTCCTATGAGAAGTCATCAATTTTTTACTCCAAGTCCTATCAAAGACTTTCATGGCTCTTCTATCCCATTTCCAATTAAAAGTACAAATTCAAATTACATTTTAAAAGACAGTCATTTCTCACAGCTGGGAAATGCCCTAACTGCAGTATTTGAACTTTAGCGACTCACAAAGCTGACTGTTGAGATAATAATACTCCATAATTCTATTTCTGCAACACATTTTTTTTTCCTTTTTGTCTTTTTTCGTGACCGGCAACGGATCGCAACCCTCAGTGTCGCGCCCGTACCAGACCGGGACCGGCAACAGGATCGCAACCCTCGGTGTTGCTCCCGCACCTCGCTCAGCCAATGAGCGGGAACCGGTCTGTATGTGGGATCCAAACCCTCGGCGGGAGCGCCGCCACACTCCCAAGCGGCGCACTATAGCAGTGCACCACCGGGCCGGCCCTCTGCAACACATTTTGATAATTGCAAGCTGACATTAACCAGTTTATCTTTTTATATGTACGTTTAGTAACAATATTCAACTTTTCAAAAAAAAAAAATTAAAAGTGCATTTAACATTCTAGTTTTCCCTTTCTAGTACAAATAAGACTAAAAAAAAATGCATACCTTCCATGTCAAAGACTAGATAAGGTAGCAACTAAACCACTCTTCTGGAGGATTAGAATGATATTATTTACTGTGGCTCTTTGCATTCCATGAAATGTGCAATCACTATAATAGCACCAAGAAGTTACCACTGTCAAATTCACAGTTCATGTTGTGACTATAAATCCTTTAAAGTCACCTAACTGGAAGGTGTAATTACCATCATCTACTTTTATTAACGGAAGGGTTCGTTATTATTGAATCAGGAAGCTGGGCAACCTCAAAAGATTAAGAAAAATTTGATTCCAATTCTTGGGGGAGTACCATGAAAGCCTGTTTGCCCAACTTTTTTATATTTTCAAGAGTCCATATTATCTTCTGCATTTTAAAAGCTCTACAAATCACTTCACTGTCATGTAATACCTAAAATGTCTATAGGAAAAATATTTTTCCTATATAAAGATTATTAAGACACACTATGCTACTGATAACACCAAGGTCCAGGGTTCTATCCATGTACCAGCCAGTCACCAAAAAAAAAAAAAAAAAAAAAGACACATTAATTGGATTTCTTTTCTAGTAGTGGTAGTGAACAGGTGTCCTAATGCCTACTCTTTCTTTTTTACTCCATGAGATCCATTTTTTTAAAGGCTAAGGCATAATTTGTAATGTAATATAAAGAGAATTAGCATCCTTAATTAAACATACAATTTTGGCCTCATGAGCATAACTGACACACTCCTCATTAGTGCATGTTTCTTAAACATAAGAACAGCTCATAAATCAACACAATCTCTAAAGCTCCCAAGTCAGACAATGGGATACAACAAATAATTTCCATACATTCCTGATTTCTAAGAAACTGAGTAATAAATCCTGTTCACTTAAAACTTCATTAAAAGACTTCTGATTTTTAGTATCTACTTCAATAAAATGAGCAATCAGACCTTTGACATTCAGATTTAACAATAATGGTTTCAACTATTTGAGAACCCTAAACCCACATAACAGATATTACTTTCTAAATTCAAGGCACATTCAAGAGACTGAGTCTAGCCAATTATAATCCCATGACAGTGTAGTTTATTTCTCCATTTGCATTCCCTATTTAGCAACTTCACAAACTGAGAAAGGCCTCTATACTTCTCTTTTTGCTTTTTGTCTTTTTTACTGACCAGTAATGGGATCGCAACCCTCGGTGTCGCACCCGTACCGGACACCGGCAACGGGATCGCAACCCTCAGTGTTGCGCCCGCACCGCGCTCAGCCAGTGAGCGGCAACTGGTCTCCACATGGGATCCGAACCCTCGGCGGGAGCGCCGCCACACTCTCAAGCAGCGCACTCTCCAGTGCGCCACTGGGCCGGCCCTATACTTCTCTTTTTGACTGTGAAAGGGTACTGTTCTATATGGAAACTTAAGATATATCCCAAAAGATATACTGTTGAATATACAATATATTGAAACAGAAAAATAAAAATAAAAGTAACATGCCTAATAAATAACATAGTATAATTTTACACAGGAAGCTTGTATGTAACATTAAAATTTCTCAGTATATTATAACACCAAGGTCAAGAGTTTGGATCCTTGTACCGACCAGCCACCAAAAAAATAAAATTACCCAGTTAAGCTACCAATGATCTTACACATCTTTTACACACACACACACACACACACACACACACACACACACACACACACACACACAGTTCTTATTTCTCTAACAAAGTTTTTAAGGGATAATCTACCATTTGTATGAGTCAAAATGTATCAATTTGTTTTAGCATACGAATTTCTGTGAAAATGCTTTGTTAAAAGTTGATGGAATGGCACACATTGTATTTCAAGTAATTTATAAGTGAAGCATAAGAATTATACCAGATTTTACTCAAAGTGAACAAAGACTAACTGAAAAAGAGAATTCCTTTCAGTTATTAAATAACAACCATATTTTCAGATAGGAAGGGAATTAATCTCCATCATAATATTATGGCTGGTAAGATCCTGTGTTAACATAGGAACATGAGGACTAAACTAGAAATCTGGAATTCCTATATTTTTAAATAAAGGCTTAGACTTAACCAATTTCAAACCATTTTCACAAGGAAAATAAGAAAAAAAACAGTAAATAGGAGTTTGAGGGATTTCATAAAGCGTTTATCAAGCCACACCACACCAGTAATTTTGTTAAAAGGTAAGTTCATGTTCTAAAATCTAAAAAGTAGGCCATAGAAATCAGTTGTGTAGAAAAACATAGCAAAAGTCTCAAAAAGATAAACAACAGCTATTAACCACTTATGACATTTTATTAGCATATGACAATTTACAAGGGTCCCTGTTGCATTATACATCACACTGAGTAAGAATCGTTTAGCCATCTACATTCATTCTTAGTGGGGAATATTTTTTTCTCAAATTATAATTTAATTCCCAACATTGATTTTAACTGTGACAAAAGGGAACAACAGTAATCCCTTGAAGTAAATTGCAAAATTACTAAGATGTTGAAAGGCATACACACCTACGAACTGAGTCATGGCCTCCTTAAACAGCTTTCTCAATCCTTTCTGTAAATATCCTTTGGTTCATTTTTATTTCCCTTCTCTAGGTAAAACAAAGTCTGTTAATGTGGTAGTGAAGAGTTATTTCCCAGCACTTGTAAACAAATATCCTTACCAAGAGGAACTGTTCAGATTTTATAACATGTCATAAAGTGTGAAGTTAAACTGTAGTTTGAAAAAAATACACACAGGCTACTTTTTATATGCTTGGCTCTGAAAAAGATAACATCCACAATGGCATTCTATTGCAGAGTTCTCACATCACCCTGTCCTACTATATTCTGGTAGGATACTCTTTCCTCAATTTTAAGAGAAAAGTAACCAAAGGTTAAAGCAATGACTTTGCATGGAAAATGGAACCTAACCACAGGATTTAAGTACCTTATTCCCACTCCCTATTAAATAATTTCTCAGCAAATCTCCTTTTTCTTACTGTCTTAAGTGGATAAGCAAAACTGCACATTTATAGTCATGCACAGAGATGGTGTCTAACCAAATAATAACTGTTCAAATAAAAGCTATATTTATTTGTATAAAATAAAATGATCATAAAAATTCTGTACTGGGGATCAAATCCATGTTGCTTTAACATGTAAGGAAGTATTCTTCTGAATAGGGGAATATTAGTTATGTCCTGATAACTTGCTTTGGCAGGTATATCCTCTGCTTTAATAGACAATTTCAGAAAGACAAAACTAATGGAAGAAATCATGCAGTACACTAAGGATCTTAGGGCTATAAACATCACACATACTGAGTTTGGGTTTTGTTAAGTTTTGTTTCCAACAGCTCTTACCAAGTGTCCCTGGCTGGAATCGAGGTGTTAGATGCACTGCAAATCATCAAGTGAGGATGAAAGAGCCACAGGCTTTAGATCTTTAAAGTTTACATTAATCAAACAAGAATTATCTCCTTTTAAAGCAAACATACACAACTAATTCAGGGGGCTGAATTAACAAGTGAAATGTGGCTAGTTTTAAATATGCTCATAAAGCAGACAGACTTAACACTGAAATTTACTACTTCAGATTTTCATACCTGTAAGAATTATCAACACATAAAAACTAATTCACATTTGAAAAGATTTTCTACCTAAAGAATAGAAATCTTGGGAACAAAAAGAAAAAGCCATTTTACAAACTGCAACTAAACAAATTAGATCAATGCTGCAACAAGCTCCTGCCAAAACTTTTTATTGGTGACATTTGAAAAACAAGTTATTCAAAATACTACTAATGAACAGTATATGTTGTGTTTGCCTATTTTTTCTTATGGCTACACTACAAAATAATGTTTCCGCTGTCCAAAAGCTCAAATAAATATATAAGAGATGAAATCAGGTACTAATGTGTTAAATTATTCTTCAGAATAATCCAGGATTACAGGTTTTATTTTAATACTAACACATTTGGTGGGAATGGGGTTTTTATTTTCAGTATTATTACAAACCTGTTTCCTCTCTCAAGTAGCTGATATCTGACACCATGACTCAAACTCTCAAATTAGAAAGAGAACACTGAACTTTGAACCCAAATAGGAAAGGCTCCTAAGAATGTTTATTATAGGCCACTGTTTGTTTTCAGTAAAAATAACATTTTCTCAAACTTTTCAAACTATCTTTTAAAAGCTTGTACTTTTCAGCTATTGGCCAAGCTTTTTTTCCTTCTTAAACATTTGTTGAAGTGCTGAACTAGCTTAGTTTACCAAAGTAACAATTCTAATTCTGTCTGTGGTATACTTCAAAAATTAGTCACCCTATAATGTAGTGTGTTCAAATTAAAGAGAAGGTTAAACAAATGTATACAGTTAAAATAATTAATGTGGTCTCTATAAACAATTTCTGTTTGGGGATTTTTATGTAGAGCTAACGTTCACTTCAGAATAAAACATTAACAAACAGGGAGGGAAGAGAATCAGAACTTTCACAGAGCTGTACTTGACCATATCTTATAGACAAAGCAGAATTACAATGCATGTAACAAAAACAGTAAAAGGTATTTTTTTAAAAGTTGATAGTTACAAATATGATACGTAACAATTTTCTACTTTATTTCAGTACAATTTTCAACATACAGTCTACTATTTTTCAAGATATTTGAAGACTTAAAACAAAATTTCTATGGACTACTTGCAAACAGTAAAATTTAAGTAAAATGCTTACATTCTTATTTGAAAACAAAAATCAGGTAAAAAAAAAAATGGTGGGTGCAAGTTCTGCTCTCTGTTCCAATCTTATTTCAAATTCACTATTCCTAAAAAAGAAGGAGAAATTAAAGATTAACAACAATGTGGAGAGTGAAAATGAACCATAATAATCACTATTCCTAAAAATTAAATAATTAACTAATTTGCCCACCAAAACCATACCAAAGAAAATCTGAAAGAATTACAAATTAAAATTTACCTTTTCTTCTTTGCGTCTGTCCTTCTTTTCTTCATTATTTTCCATGGTCTCTTCTTCATCTTCAACAATCCCATCCCCTTGGTATTTGTCATGAGTCCATTTTGGACTGCTACCTGATTTTTTGAAGTTAAAGCGCCCTCTGCCACGTTGAAAAGTACCACGACCTCTTCCTCTTTTGGCCCAATAATCCACACCATCATCTCTGTCATCATGCTACGGAAAGGTGAAAAACAACAGTCAATGAAATGTCTTTCTTGTAAAGATGATTACTTCTCCAATCATAAATCATATTATTAATCCTCTGAAGACTGAGTATATGATTGGTAATGTTACAAAACAAAGTAAAACAAAACCAATAAAGCTAAACTTTTCAACAAAAATATATTCTATTGTCAAAGAGAATGATTACATCTTATTACTTAGTAACCCAAACACTGAAGAGTTGCCCAGTTATCTGAAGAATATCAACTGTTAAATTACCACTAATTTTCAGAAGTCTATTTTGCTTTCTGTTATTATTTCAATCTAAGTACATTTATTATGCTGCAGGTATGAGATAAAATAACCAATTTTTTTCCCATCAAAATTTACCTTTGTCATAAAGATGTGGCAAAAGTCATAAGAATGTCATTACAATATTATAAACAACATTCACTACATAAAATAGATGGTATGAATTTTATACCTTACATATAAAAGTAGATTTTAAAATCCTACTGAGATTTAAACCTACATCAATGTATAGTACACATCAATATTCTGGGCTAGGGAGTTTCAATGACAAATCATGATGGCATGGTCCCTAGAATAATAATACCTCAGCTTTTTTTTTCTTCACCACCTAAAGTACTGCAGCTATCACACCGACCTTAATTTTTCATTAACTGTATTCAAAGACAGATGTTCCCCAAATTACAAATTGTTCTATCAAGCAAAACAATCTGCAAAATTGAACAGTTCTTGATTTTGCAGATGAGTAAAGATGAATATTACATTCCAAAATACAAAACAGAAGGCCAAAGATCTCCTGTACCTAATTTAACTAGCTGCTACCTTCCTCAACTTATTAATTCTTTAAGGCAAAATGATGCCCCTTTAAGAAAAAATGGGCACAATGCAAATAGAATGGTACATAAGCTATGGAGCCCTGGTATTAACTGTCCAAAACTGTCCAAAAGCCACTAAAATGTTTAAAAATTATGTGATATGAACACCTTTTTCAAAACACAGAATATGCCTTTGTGCTTATTTAATACGGATTACTCTCTTCCATGACTTGAAGAAAAGCTCAATTATACAGATAATTAGACTATATAAAAGAGCACTTACCAATTCCTAATACAGCTTTACCAAATTAATAATAGATTACTAGCTAGAGGTGTGGAAAACTCCATAAAGAATGAATTCTGGAACTATCAAAAGTATAAATTAAAATATATTAGAGAGCATTTAATAGCAGATCCAAAATAAACAATGTATTTTAAAATAGATTATTTTAAAGTATTTTAAAATAGTCTGCCACTCAAAATGATGCTGACTCAATTATATGATTTCATGCTCCGTTATGGCATTAATACTAACATACCCAACTCTAGGGTCTGTGTTTGTTTGTGGTATTTACACAATATTGTATGGATTTATGGAAAGAGGCAAACAGGTTTTGGAGTACAGGCATGAGTTTTAATCTTAAAAGAAATTGACTTTAGGCAACCTCTCTAGTATTTGCCTCCCCATTTTAATAAAGGAAAATGACCTTGAGGAAACACAGAAGATCAATTAAAAGTGCCTGGTCTGGTGTCTGACAAGCAAGCACTCAGTAAATGGTGGTAATAATAGTGTTTCTACAGTGCTTATTATCGATAAGGCATTGTTCTGAGCACTTTACATGTACTTACTCATCTACTCCTCACAACAACCCTGTAAATAGTTACTATCTCCATTTTAGAGATAAAGAAATTGAGGCACAGAAACTCACATTCCCAAAGCCACAGAGCTAGTCCTTTCTACTACCCCTTACGCCAGTCACCCACAGAATACATTTCCCAGATATACTGGTGGCAGTAAATGATTACCACAGCAAGGAGCTAAGAGTTACCAGGAAAAAAAGAAAGAAAAAAAAAAAAAGCAGTAGCAAAGCTAGACACTAGAGCTAAACTCTCCATTACTTTAGATATACAATCATCTGAAACATGGTAAAGAAAACAGCAGCTAGATTAAACTGTCTTTCAGGCTGTATCCTGGCCGTATACACCTAATTGAGATTTTTGATGCTAAACATACTCTTAATCCACAAACTCTTACATCCAAGATTTTGATCTCATTACGATTCTAAAAATTAATTTCACAGATGATAAAGGGCCAGCAGTTAGATATTTATACACAGCTAAAAATATGTTAACAAAGGAGATATCAGAACCAAGACTTTCTGAATCCTTTTCTCTCTCCTCCACAGAAATGATAAAGTTTCAAAAGGTTAATTTATCAAAACTCTCATCCTAATCCCCACTTCCTCAGAGATTTTTGATTACTCAGAAGACAAAATCAACTCAACACTGAGAACTTGCCCACTTCAGTACTTTCCCACTTCCTCCAACTCTTCATACTCACCCCTCCACAGAATTTCAAGTTCAAACTGAAAATAGTATCTTCCCTGGAGTTCTTATTTTTGAAAACTTTACCATACCTTTGTATAAATCCAAGTTTTGAGTTGGGAAATTTCAGGATAGAAAGGTTACTATAACTCAGTACTAGAAGATGAAGGGGCTACTGTATTTCATAACCCTGGCTCTGGAGCCCAACACATAGATTCAAATCCTGACCCCATTCCTACTAGCCACATAACTTTGATCAAACTATTCAATCTCCGCACCTCAGTTTTTTTTCCTCTATAAAAATTAAATAATAGCACCAAACTCAAAAGGATTTTATAATCATTAAATAAGTAAATACATGTAAAACACTTAGAATAGCACCTAGCATAGCACATAATGCTGTTATCTAATACTAAGTATTAATGTTTCATCAATATGAGCAAAATTTCTACACTGGTCAATTATTCTGAAAGACCATAAGGGAATGTCTAGTTTTAAACTCTCTTCTGAATTATGTTTTTATTTATATTTCCATCCTCAACATTAGCTATCTAAAAGATCACAGTATCTTTACATAAGATGCAAAATATGTTAAATTCAAATATCTACGCACACTAAGGTGAAGGGTTTGGATCCCCAAACTGGCCAGCTGCCCACCCCCCCGCAAAATAAAAAATCTATGCAGAAACAGAAGTTGCCATTTCAATGGCTCATAATCAAGAACCAAAATAATTAACTTTGGGAATTGATTTATAAGGGAAAAATGTATCAATATATTAATTGTACTTGATATTCTAGTGAACATTAGTCTGTGACAAATGAAATGTGTATGTTTTATATACAACCCAAGATTTTTAAATATAGCCCAGAAAAGCAATATATAAAGTATTACTGCTACTTGCAAGTGTCTAAATTCTTAAAATAACATATTCTTCATGATTAATAAAACTACTGCATAATTATAAACCAACCTAAAATGACTATGTAGCAATTTAAGGTAAAAACTTTGATAGATTCTGAAAGAATGCCATGAAAAAATGAAAGTCTGGCCTAAATTATACATAATTGTAAATTGTTAAAAGTGGTAAACAATTGGGGCCGGCCCGGTGGCGCACTGGATAAGTGCGCCGCTTGGGAAGCGCGGCGGCGCTCCCGCCCGAGGGTTCGGATCCCACATACAGACCGGTTCCCGCTCACTGGCTGAGCGAGGAGCGGGAGCAACACCGAGGGTTGCAATCCCGTTGCCGGTCCCTGGTCCGGTACGGGGGCAACACTGAGGGTTGCGATCTGTTGCCGGACACAGAAAAAGACAAAAAAAAAAAAAAGTGGTAAACAATTATTATCTACTTGTTCACTTCTCGTTCCCTCTTAATTTTTTGACCTTTCATACTTGGTCTACTTGTCTGGCATTTTTACCGTCTCTAACTCATCCCACCTTTGAAATGGTCTTGTAACTTCTTCTGACTAGGTGATCTTAGTCAGAAGATCTTCTGACAGCTTTGAGGGTGACCTGTAAGATGATGGCTCCTAGGTTTTTTCTCTCTAAATCTGCATTAGCAACTATCCCACTGGACATCTCCACTTGATTTTTCCCATGCACTTCAAATTCAGCCTGTCCAGAACAGAATTTAATCTTCTTCTCAAAGGTCGTCTTTCCTCTGGATTGTTTATCTTCAATTCCTTCCTCTCATTACCAACACAGAACTAGATGATCCCTAAGTAAGTCTCCATAAATGCTACTTTCTTAATTTTTCTTAAACCTGGCCCCTTAGTTCAGGCACTCAATATATTTCAAATCTTCTAACTGCTCTAACAACCATGTTTCTTTTAAACCCTGCTTAAAACCCATATTTCTTTAAAAGTATTACAGCCCTCCACAATTTGGCTCTTGCTTTTTTCTCAATTTTCCCAAATTTATACCAACCAAATAGCCATCTGAGAGTTGGAATTCTCTATACCATGCTGTTTCACTCCTTCTGCTATATGGAGTACACATGACCATCTTTTTAAAGCTCAAGATTCAAGCCACATGCCTCTAAGAAAATCTCTCCTAATCACTTTCTCCTTTGCAAAAATCCATCAATTTTTCATTTGGGAAAAGCCCTTAAATATATTTAGAATGTTTGTTTCTCTACTACTAGTCTCTAAGCCAAGAAATGGAACCAAATCATATTTGTCTTTCCATCCTTAGTACCTAGCATAAATGGTAGTCTGTTAATGCATACTTTTTAAGTCAAAAAGTAGATATATCTGTGGGCTAGCTGGTTAGCTCAGTCGGTTAGAGCACAGTACTAATAAGACCAAGGTCAAGGGTTAGGATCCCCTTACCAGCCAGCTGCCAAAATAAGATGTGGATATATCTTTTAAACTTTTCTGTAACTGAATCAAATGCCTTTTACTTTACAGACTGTCAACTCAAGCAACTAGATCAAGCATAAATTTCTCCTCAGAGAAGTATAAATTGAGCAAACATTACAGATGACTCTGTAAAACTTAACTTTTCTGAATAACACACCAAAAAAAGCAGCAAATGGAAATTAATTTTTGAAACACATATGTCCATTTTCCAAACAAAATAGAGATCCACATCAGAATACAGATATAACCTCCAACTAAGCAGATATGTCATGGACTTTTAAGTCTATTCAAATACATTCAAAAAAAGTTAATTGAAAGACAATTCTGTAAGTCCAGTGCTATTTTCCTCCTTGCTTCCACCAAGTAACTAGTTTTCAAAACTAGTCTCTGAAATTAGACTTCCCTGAAAAGCTATGACAAGAATAAATACTTCTGGTAATAGTTTTGGCATTTTCTTAAGTCTGCCTCTATAATATATAACTGATCCTTTTCCCCGTGCCAAACTGCAGAAAATTTCTGTCCTTATCCAGAGAATCCTCTGGGATCCATCACCTCTAGCTTCATCCTTGGAAAACTACAGAAAGAAAAGTATCTCCATCACAAGAAAGCATCAAATCAATGTATCAAGCAACTTTTCCATAACATAATTTTTCATCTTCCTTTTACTCCAATGAAGGCTGACAGCCTCCTTGAGATGCTTAATTACAAGTACTTGAAAGAATTCTTCTCCTTGTGTTTTATCTAAACAAACAGCTGTGATGATGGAAGGTACATCTTAATTGGAAGTTTCTACAACTGTCACTGTCTTCAGACAGATATAAAACATATGCTAAACTCGACTATAATGTTTTTCTCTGAATGTGGCCATCAAATCAGGTATATTTTTAAGTTTACCTTGATCAGCCTATATGTGATGTCAATAAAGAAAAACAGGACAAAAGGGAGTCACATTTTCAAAACTTCAAATCATCTGGGTAATGAATTTTTTTAAAAGTTTCCCACATTATGGTGAAATCTTCTCATAGTACTGGATATCTGTACTCAAATGTATTCACTTAGTATGCTTTGAAAATTAATGCAAACCAAATAAACACAGATTTCTAACACCCACCAAGAAGTACTTCTTGCTCTTTGGGGTATATTCTGGATCCCATTCCTCTTCCTTCGGTCTCTTTTGAAAAGTAGTATTTGAGTTGTTTGGACCAGGATTTGTCCCAGCAAAAACTCCTCTGGCTCTTCCTCTGCCTCTAATTCGAAACTGATTAACAAAGTTGTTTAGTGATGCAATCAAAAGGTATTTAGTTACATGCAAACTCTAATTTTACTGCAGTAACAAAAAACACATGCCCTAATTTCCTATCAAAATCTCATAGCCAGTGAAGATAAAAAGAATGGCCATTTATACCATAAGCAAAAAAATTCTCCTACTGAAAGATGAAAAGTTAAGAAGAAATAAACAATCAGTCTGAGTGTTGGAATACCACATTTTTATGATCCGAATTAATATCTTAAAATAATCAAGTTGGGTTTTTTTTCCTTTTACTAGCCAAATTAGTTTTCTAATTCCTTTGAATTATCATAGGGGCCCCAAGTAATCAACCACACCTATTACCATATAAGCAAAACTCTTCTGTTTCCCAAAAGATCTAATTAATGGACCATACCAATAACCAACTAGATACTCACTCAAGGTAGAAATAGGAATATAGAAATTAAAGAGTCAAGAAGATGCACTACTGTGAAGTCACTACATTAGTAATTAAAACAACTTTATGGAAACATAGGGACAAATGTGAATGCTATGTAGAATAAAAAGAAAGTTATATGATCTCTGAATGACAGACACATACATAAGCAAGAACTTGAAGAAAATAAGCAAAAATGAAAATAGTTTTAATACAGAGATGAACATGCAGGTTTTTTTCAATGTTTTAAGATATCTTTTCAAAAACTAACTAAAGGAATGGATCTCAATAAATTTCCTTGACTCTTGTCTTTACGGACTAAGCACAGTTATTGATCTCAAAGTCAAGCAAAGTATATACGTAGATGCTTCTAGATCTCAAGAGGCATTTCTTAATGAAGATACTTCAAAAATACCATTTTTCAAGACTAATTCTGACTTTAGAAAGAAATGACTCAAATAATCTCTAAATCTATACGTGACTTTCTTTATGTACAGTACTCTAAGGTAAAGTCCTACTAAATGACCAAAGATAATTTTATTACTTACAAAGGTTCCTCGTGGTCGGCTAACCCCAGCAAATCCCGAGTACTCTTTTAGTTCATGGTGAGTTTTAAATTCTTCTTCTCTTTCCTTCTTACTCTCCTTTTCTTCTCGAGAACTGGGAGAAGAAGGTGATGCTGAAGAGGATGAAGATCGAGAATGATCTTGCTCTCTACTTTTATGTTTACTGCAAAATAAAGAAAACAAAAAAAATGTGCTATTTTTAAAAAGATAAAGACCCTGTTGAATCTTACAATAAAAGGGATATTTTACAAGTCAAAAAAAACTATCCCCTATTAAAAGTATTACATAAGTAAAATAACTGGGTATTAAACTTTGACAGAGTCTGTTTCCATTCTCCTTCAATATTTGGTTTACATCACTACTGAAAAACATGCTATGGCCTGCCAGTTAGAAACTAATAATCTGTAAACATCAAGAGTAAGATTCAATTCTTCAATATTCTTAACTTATTTAATATTTTGTTATTTTAACAAAAAGAAAAGAAGAATAAGACAAAGAAAGAATGTTCTTAAGGCCAAGTTTCAAAATGACCGCAGTCTGTACACCCTAGGTGAGAACAGTTGGTACGATTTGGGCCATAACACCATTATAGAAATAAAACCATTACACTTGATCTTAGCCAAAAGGCCGAGAAACGATAGCATATCACATTACAAATAACAGTCATAAATTAAAAGACACAAGTAATATCCACCATTTACCTAATGAATAGCAAGAAAAAAATTATCTATAATAATACTTGGTATTCCTTTCACTTGACTCTATGATGTTCAAATTTACAAGATTCTAATACAACACCCGGAAAGGTCATACCTGCAGTAACTCTTACCACTGCTAACAGTATCCATGGAAACATTTTGAAAGACTAATACACATTGCTATTTCTAGTCCTTCCTCCCCCCGCATCTCTCCCATGTTAAACCACTAGATAGCAGTTTAAAATTCTTGTATTCTGGGTGTTATGAGTTGAAAAAGTGCGGAATCAAGCATAACGAACCAAAGTTCTTACACAAACTGTTTCTAGAAATGCACTGCATTGAAGTCCAACCTCCTGATGTAGCCTGGATAATAGGACACATTAATTTTTTTTTCAGTGTTAGCTTGCTATTCCAAAGTTTTTGTCCTCATCCACCATAAGCCGTGTAAAAGACAAATACATTTTTGCTGTAAAACAAATAATTTTAATTGTTTAAATTTAAACATTCGATTGCACAGTCAAAATTGAAAGCAATTAAGCTGACAATTATTAATGGCTAATTAGAAGCTAAAACCTAACTCAGACAGCTTTAACAATTACCTGTCATCTTTGTAAGATTTGTATTCTTTGTAATCTTTTGGAGTTTTGTCCTGCTTTCTTGATCCACTGGATTCCCTGGAGCCCTTGGAATCCCCTCGTTCTTTACTTCTTTCTTTTCTACGGCGATCAATGTCATGCCGAAGATCAGCGGAATCACATCTTAATTTTTTATCTCCCTGTAAAAGACAGATGTAAAATACGGATTTCAGGGAAGAAATAGAAAAAAATACAGTTAAATTTTATGCTGGTTTCTAAACTGGCATTTTAGCACCGGAAAAGAATGGATCATATAATATACTATGATAATATTTAGTTTTTGTTTAAAAAATGTACTAGATTGTTTTTACTATAAACATTTGTGTACACAGGTGCAGTGGGACTAGAGAAGTTAATAAAAGCTATTTATCTTGAGAATTTTATAGGTTTCTATTAAAAACAATCCATAATAAACTTCTGCACAGTAAAACAATACAAATATTACTCGTCAGCACATTCTCAGTAATTATTATCCCTCATCCTTCCAAATGGCATTTTGTTTTTCTTAAATAGTTGAATAATGATAGAGGTTATAATCTGAAGTTGTGATGTAGCATTCTGCCTATAAAGGTAAAGGGATCCTAAAGTAATGGTTCTCATTAGTTAAGCCTCGTTATCATCAAGCTCTTCCCAAGTAAGCTGAGCAACCCAATAAAAAAACACTTTAAAAGTAAGAATTCTGTGATTTCCATTAACATGCACGTGGAATATGATTAATGAAACCAACTGAGGTTGAACAAGGGTAGAAACAAAGCCAGAAAGATTATTCACAATCCTGTACTCAGTATCTTGGGCTATATACTGCCCTTTCTCAATTCAGGTATTGCAACGGACATTAGTTTAACTGGGTCACAATTCACCTCCTTCTTGTTCCATTGCTTTTTCAAATACTATATAATTTAGGAAGATGGAAAGAGGCATCTAGGAATGAAGAGAAATTAGACATCAGTAAGATGCTAAGCAATGTGGACATCCTTGCTACTACTATTCAACAATAAGACGTATTTACTCTGGGAAGTCTAATTTTAATATTCATAGGCATTCATAAAACTCAAAGTATGTATCTCCAAATGGTATCAGCTACTCACCTATCTGCTCCCAGGGTAACAAAGAAAAAAGCTACTAGAGACCAAAAAACTTGCTATTTACCTAGGTATTATTACCAAGTCCACAGGTAACAAGATAATATAAATGAAACTACTAAGTAAACTGCAAACTATATATGGACATTAATTACATATTAACATATGTAAACTATTCATTCAGATAGGAAGACTAAGGATAAAGACCAGTGTCATATCCTCTTGTCTATCCATCAGTTATTCTTTCTCCTCCAGATCAAAATCTGGTCTGAGTAAGGAGGAGAAAAGTAAAATACATCACACAGAGCATGAGGATAGCCTAAATTGTTGGGAAAACAAAATTAACCAACATTGAACTGAAGGTATTATAACAGCCAAAAAAAGTATTCACTTTTCAGAATCTGTTTTTCCAAGATCAATATACCCCACGCAAAAAAAGCCAGTCTTTGTAAGCTCTAGATACTACATCTAGTAAGTTAACAGCATGCCCTATTAAACAATTTGTATACAACCACTGTCAGAAATAGCTTCTAGTAATAAAAATGCCAGTGTTTTCAAAATAGTCCAATTATTCAACAATTCTGCAAAAAAGATGTATTCTAATAATTTTTCTAGTTAGAAAACCAAGGTTCAAGAAGCTAATTATTTTCCAATTATATACATAGTACTTAGTGACAGCCAGAACTGGAACCAAGCAGTGCAGTACTTCTAAGTTCCCTATCTTTTCAAAACAGGAAGTTACTCCCCTTTCTACTTTTCCCCACATTTCTACTACTAGACACTTTATAGCCTGTCACCTAGTCTACCTAGCAAATGTCAAATTTGAATTGTTAGAGTATACCAGAGTTCCCTTAACCACCTAATGCCATTCTCACCAAGCCTCCTCCCCACCTCCAAAGCCTATCTCTCACAGGCTCCTTTCTCAAGTTTAAAAGCCATTCCCCCAATCCATAAATATTCCAATACTGACAAATAGTTTTTGTTCCAAACATTCACTTATAAATCAGTTCTTAGAATGCTTATTTCTGAATCCACATCAAAAATGCCAAGTAACATAGGGATTACTTCTTGTTATCTGTGATGAACCTAAAAATAATAATTTAGGCACACACACATCAAGGAATATTTATTCTAGCTCATTCATCTGACCTCAAAACTCTATAGAAACTCTAATATAATTTATATCTTTGATTTTATAATTTTCCTTTGTCTACCCACTAATTGTCTATTCTTACAACTAATTTTTTCCTTTCATTAGCATTTCCAAAATGTACTCTTGGTTTAACTTCAGATACTTGGTACAGGGTCAGCTTAATTTCTTCCAGGAAAGAACACTATGAACACTATAATATATATAGTGTATTTACAAGAATAGAAGATACCTGTAAACATTTTGCCTTGCAAAACTACATTTAGTACAATTTAATTAACTAAGCTGAACTTAACATGGAAAAAAAAAAAGGACATTCCAAAACATACCTTTTGATTTTCTTCTTTGAAAACTCTCTCTTCCCCTGCTAAACGAGTATGCTTCCTCAGAGCACTTGGAGAGATGTCAATTCTCCTTAATGTAAAATAAGGTGTATTTGTAGTCACATTACTAACTTTATAGGTTCAAAAACACCCACAGTAGTGTCCATTTTCCTAAGAGATACTAGGCAGTTATTTGTCTCCCAATCAACTAATATAGCACAGTAAGACTATTAATCTAATTCCTAAAGTTAAGAAATAAAAATTATATCCTTTAAGAATGAACTAAAATGTTTCAACTAGCTGATTTTTATGAAGCCTGACCTATTAAAACATCGAACTTATTTTAACAATCAAAAATAAACTGATTAAACTGAATATCATTAAAGTGTCAGTCATCATGCAACTATAATAAATTAGTACCCTCAATGAATGCACATGAATAGGAATATCTGCTCCTAGGAAGTCTTCGATATTTGTACATATTCAGTGCGTCTTAGATTTTATCCTGTGCTTTGCCTTGCCTTGCCTTTTTAAACTACTATCAGTTGCAACTTCCCAGTGCTGCTTTAGCAGTCACCACCAAAACCACACCTACTATGTACTTAGCATCATTAGATACTTTATAACCAATACCACTAATTGTCAACACCACCCTGAAGGAAGTGGGCATTATTACCCTTATTTTGTAGAGAGAAAAACTGATGTCCAGAAATTAAATAATTTGTTCATCATAGTGCAAATGAAGTGACAGAGCCAAGATTTCAACACAATTGTCTTAAGTTCAACATTCATGCTCTTTTTATGAAAAATAGTTCTACTTCTCAACAAGCATTTTTATTTCACAAACTTACTGGAAGTAAATTCAAGGGTTACTCTAGTGTCTGTCCCCTTCCCAAAAGGCAAATGAACTGGTACCTATTTAATTCCATACTGCAGAGTGGTAAGTGTTTTAAGTTCTAACAACTAGTTTGAAACAAGTAAACTGAAAATTAAAAAAGAATAAATTATAAAATTTTCAAGACTTGGAAACACATCTATTCAAAGTATAAATGAAATCACACCAAAGTTTATTTCATCATTATGACAGCACACTTCCTACATAATCTTGTTTAAACAGTGTCTTCCTATCAAAACAACATTTTTATACGCTAACTCAATAGTACACATACCTGTGTATCTCAGGGCTCTTTTGCCGGGTACTATGTTCTTCAGTGGCTTTCTGATACGAAGTGAACCGCTCATTTAGGGTCGGTGCAGCTGATTTGAAGTATTGCTCTGTTGATTTAGGAGAAATACTGCCCAGTTAGTTATCTTTAAGAGGGAGTTTCAGTTGTGACAGAAGGGCATGTAGCAGATGAAAATAAATAAAAAAAAAAAAAATGCTCAAGAAACCTAGCAGAAGAGAATCAAGTGTTAAAAAAAACCTCCAACCCTTTCCCTTCAAATTCTTGTACCTCAAAAGGTGTTTGCAAAGTTCCTCACAGATCCCTGGTCAATACTTCATATAATCCAAGAAAAATTAATAGGTTAAAGCAAGAGGAATAATTCCATTTCACTAATGCACTACTTCCTCAAACAGAACAAAAAGGAACACTAATATGTGGATGTCTATATTACCTTGCCAATATGAACCAATGAAGGTACTTCAACTAATCACTTGCAGAAAACAAAAAATATGGAAATAACTACAAAACTGGGTCAAGTAAACTAAAACTTATTTCACTAAGAACTATGGTGACATATTAACAGAAATGGATTTAAGAAAAAACTGAATACTTCCATTCAATTGGAAAAATATTTTTAAGTCAGTTAACATTGACTAATCATTCCAAAAATCTGGCATCTTGGCAAATCTGACAGCACATTTGGTACTGTTGTCTTTCTTTAAATAATTTTAAAGTTACTAATATCAATACTGATTAGTTTTTAAACCTCTTCAAGATATTCTGTAAATGTAAAATAGACGTATTAAGTTATGAGCTATGAAATGTTACATTATGGCAAGCTATCTGCTTAACAGGTCAACATACATCTGTGTCAACTTACCGCCCAATATCCAGCACATGTCTCATAACCAATCATTAAAACTTGAAACGGCCACTACAAGGGTAGTGCCTCAATCATAATTCCATGAAACCCAGGAATTTGAGCTAGCAACTCAGTTTTTATGCCATTTTTGCCAGGAAGACAGAAGATTCAACTTTGCCTGTATCTTTCAACAGCTATTTTACTTTGAAACATGGATTTTGCCATTTCAAAACATATTCCAGGACCTAGTTACAATGAAAAAGAAAACATCACTGGGCATTTTCAGCTCTATATAAAGAAAGAGCTGTTCAGACTGGTTGCACAATACCAATTATGAAACATAACTACAATTCTTTTAAAAAAGGAAAAAGAAAATGAAAAAGGAAAAAATTTATGAAAACCTGATCTCAAAATTCAGCAATAAAATGTAAAATGTGGAGACAGGTCAAAAAAGATGAAAAAAAAAAAAAAAAGAAAAAAAGAAATGTTTCATATTTTATGTACCACAGTAATATGGTCATCAACTGGTTCATAGATGTACTTACAGCCAAACAGCAAAACACTTGTTACCATGTTTAAATACTTGCAGCCAAAAAGAAATTAACTATTCACTGTTTTAAAATACAAAGTACATAAAGAATTGCTAGTGACAAGTTTGAGCTATTATTATGAGTTATTCTCATGTCAAAAGATAAACTTGAAAAAAAAAAAGGTTTTTAAGACCAACAGCCACAGAGGTTCCTGGGAAAGAACCTGTTTCATAGTAAGATGCCTTTTAAACATTAAAAACAAAATAACAAAAACAAACCTTAACCTAATTGCCCAAAAAATCATACCCTAAAAACCTTTAAAAATCATTAGTAACTCTGAAACTAGAATTATGTATTGGTGAAAACAGAAAGTCATTACTTTAGTTGAAATGAACACCCTTATCTTCAGGACCTAAAGAAACATGATCATTATTATCCTAATTAGTCACTACTCATATAATCAATATTCATCTAATATACTCTTAAATTTCTTGAACTTTTTTCCTCTTTAAAAATCCTGATCAATTTTCTTCTAGTTTATTTATAATCATTTTTAAAAATTAAGTATTACAACCAATTAAGTAGCATAAAAAGAAAATAGGAAATTAATACTGTTTTTCCACTGATTTCAGGTTTCTTTATTCTTAGTAAATAATACTCAGTAATAATACTGCCTCAAGTTGTTATAAATCTGTGCCAAAAGTATATTATCACAAGTCACAGACATGCAATGAAGGATAACTTATAAGCATTCTGCACTCCAAACACATTATAATGACATTTTAAGAAAACATTTAGCATTAAGCAAATTTACACCATTTTATCATGATATAGATTTTTAGGGTATGTTTTTATAACTCTAGCATTTCGATCACTTTTTATTCAATATCTGAATAAGTTTCAATGCTAGTAAGACTGGTATATCTTCCATGAGACTTCATTTTTCCAAAATTTTAATGGTATTGAGGTATACCTGCTAGCTCTGGAGTACATTAATTATTAAACTTGACCACTCATTTTTTTATTTGCATGCAAGAGAAATTTAATTCACAACAGTAAACATACTAAGCATACCTTTAACATGATGAACCAAGGACACAACGTGTTGAATAAATGACTCTGAAGTGCTTTTGCTGGCCTGTGGCAACTTAATGTGGTCAAAGATGGACCGGAATTCTTGCTCCTTCTTGACAGAATGGACAAGTGTACTAGCAAGTAGCCTGTCTTTAGTCAAGGAAGCAGGTCTGGAACATATTGATAACACACACAAACAAAATACACCATTTGTTTGAATATGAAAATGGTATATTCAGAAAACAAAATAACTAGGTGAAATATTAACTAACTATCCATATTATTTACTGGGGATCAATGTGGAATTACCTGTTAGAATCATCAAGAGGAACAGGTGCCATTTTGAGTTTGACTTCAGGACGATGAGAATCACTGGCTATCATTTTGATCCTAAGTGGGCTCTCCTCTCTGAAGGTAGACTTTTCTCGTGTATCTGGATTCTTGTGTAGCGGGGGACTGTAATCAAAGAGGTCTTTGAGCTTTTCAGATTTTACCTGCTCAGGTGACTGAGTTTCTTTCTTCACTGTTATTCTTTCAGAACTTTTGTCTTCTTCCTTGTGCTTATCTTTAGTAGTGCTAGGCCTTTCCACTACGTATCCAGTCTCTTTAAGTTTATAATTTTTTTCTTCTCTAAATCCATCACTTTCTCTACTGCCTTTCAGTGAAACTTTGGACTTGTACTTGGGTCCTTCCTCCTCAGTATTCCGGTGAGACGCAGTAGCAAAATTTTTACCCTGATCTGCGAGGACTGACTTCCTGAACTGTCTATAATCCTCTGTCTCCTCTGTGTCATCCCCTTCAGAATCGTTAAACTTTTGTTTTCCTGACTCTTTATCACTGAAGTAATCTAGAGCTTCCTGATCTTCCCATTCTCCCTCTGCTCTCCCTTTCTCTGATCCTTTCTCCTTTGGAGCCTCTTTATCCCTGGTATTACCCCTATCAAGCAGGAATACTCTAGACTCTTCATCTGTGAACCTGTGAATAAGCAAAGAAGAGGATAGTAACTCTGGATTGTACTCACTGTAGGTAACTTGTATATTTAAATGTGTTACCCAATACCACAGGACCAGCAGTAAAATAACCCTACTGAAAAGTGTTTTTTCAGACTCCACTTTCAGAAAGAATGTACTGACTTTTAAGATAAAGTCATCTACAAAAACCTGTGCTATTTAGTCAAAGTCCACAATTCTGCACTAACAAATCCAAATTTCTATAGAGATCCTATAATGCACAATGCAGCCTGTTTCATTTTTGAGGTTAAGAACCACTAAACAGACAATACATATACCTAATTAAAATTCTACTTACACTCAAGATTTCAGACTATTTTACTTCTTATCTATTAATATAAACAAGAGCTCATACAAATGGACTTCAATGCAGTTGAAGGTATTTAATACTCTATGTGAATCACAAAATCGTTCATATCCTTTGCTCCAAAAAATGATTTCTGGCAATATTAAACAGAAACTAAGTATCAATTCAATAATAAAATTCATTCTAGATTATACAGTGCTACACAATAACACATTTGCTCTATTTCTTCACTTTTAAGTCAATCACACTACATTAGCAAGCAATTTTGAATAACTTTGTTAGCAGCTCTCAGCAACATTTGAAATCAGAATTTTTTTTTTTTTCCTTTTTGTCTTTTTTCGTGTCCGGCAACGGATTGCAACCCTCAGTGTCGCGCCCGGACCGGACCGGGACCGGCAACGGGATCGCAACACTCGGTGTTGCTCCCACACCTCGCTCAGCCAGTGAGAGGGAACCAGTCTGTATGTGGGATCCGAACCCTCGGCGGGAGCGCCACCACGCTCCCAAGCGGAGCACTGTAGCAGTGCGCCACCAGGCCGGCCCTTGAAATCAGAATTTAAACAAAGTGTGTTTAAAATGTCATTAGAGTCAGTGAAAAATACCATTGTCTTTTCCATAATCATGCAGAATTTATTAAATATTGACAGCTGGATTGTTTATAATACACACAAGTAAGAACCTGTAATATGACAGCATTACTTATACAGGACACATGCTAATGGCAAAAAGAACAAAATAGCTCTCAATGCCCTAACATAAAATTAATTTCTAAAAATTTTTTAACATAAGGGCCGGCCCGTGGCTCACTCGGTAGAGTGCGGTGCTGATAACACCAAGGCCACGGGTTCGGATCCTATATAGGGATGGCCGGTTTGCTCACTGGCTGAGCGTGGTGCTGACAACACCAAGCCAAGGGTTGAGATCCCCTTACCGGTCATCTTTATAAAAAAAAAAAAAATTTTTTTAACATAAATCATTAGTTATGCTTTATGCTACTCAATTTCTCCTCATTTATACTTTTAATTCTGGACTGATGGAAAATGGAGAAAATTAGAAGGAAAAACAGAAATTAGTTTTTACACTAAAACACTTTAGCTTCCAAAGTTTACCAGGTATATAAGTAAAGACAATTTGAAATTATAAAGTCATGAGTAAAAACAGCTAAATACACAATACGATTTTAAGTCTTTATAATTCCAAATAAAATTTAAAGAACAAAAGCATTAATATTATAATCTAAATTCTCTACATTTGTTTTTACCTTTTTAAGAACTTTCCAGTCTTTGCAGTTTCCTGATCTCCACCATCAGGATAAAATGAGGAACGTCCCCTAGACTCATCTCTTGGAGCATTCTGTGGTGTGATTGTCTTTGCAGGGCTTCTTCGTGAAGGGATGTGATGAATTGGACTATTCTGAGAAGGACTATATCTACTAGATCCATTTCCAACAGAACCAGACCCAGACCTTTCAGGACTATGTTGAATGGAATGTGAATGTTGAGAAGGGGTATTTTTTCCAGAGTGGACTGTACTAAGCATAGGGGCATCAGAGCAAGATGAACTCTGACTAGGAGGTGTAGCAATAGGTGAAGGACTATGGGGTGATCTGGGACTATTATCATAAGCTGAAAGACCAGGCCAAATATCACCAGATGTGGCTGATTTATTAAACTCATCAATAGATTCAGATGGGTCATGTTCAAATGTATCTTTCGGTTCCTCCTGTGTTTTACTTTTCAAAGGACTCTCTTCTTGGGGTTCCCCTTCAGCTTTTTTGGTTTGTTTTTCCTGAGACCCTCGTCTTTTAGAGACAGGAGATTTGCTATATGGGGATGAAGAACGAGAAGAGGATGACCTTGGAGACCTAGAGGATCTATATGAACGGCGAGATCTGCTTCTGGATCTTTGAGAAGAAACAGATCTTCTTTTTGGACTCCTGGAACGTGAACGACCTCGTCTAGGACTTCTAGAGTGCCTTCTATTCCAGACAGGTCTATAACCACCTCGATGATATCTACCTCCTCCTCCTTGATAATACCCTCTCCCCCTTCCTCTGTACCCATAAGGTCGTCTCATTCCTCTATTATTTCTGTAATCTCGACGATAATCTCTAGAATACATACGATCTCTACTACGAGACCTTGAATATGTCCTGGAACGGGACCTAGAACTAAAAATGAAATAAATATCAATACAAGAAAAATAAAATATTCCATCCTACCACTCTAAAAATTTCTGGCTTAATATAACATGTAAATAAACTGTCAAAGGTAAAAGTGTACATTTAAAAAAAAAATCATTTGTATAAAAGTTTACTGTTTCTAACCAAAAAGTCTCACTTCTAAGGTAAATAATGAACAAATGAAAGGTCTTAGGAATGAACGCACAGAAAACAGAGGAAGGGGGATCTGCATCTCCAACAATAGGACGTATTGGCAAATTATAGGACATCTAGGCAGGCACTTGAAAGTGTTAGTGTAAAAGAATATTTAATGCCATAGCATCATGTATTGTTAAATGGGCAAAAAGATTACACAATACTATATACAGTGAAATATTACTGGTTAAGTATATACATAATATAAAATTAGGCCTAGTAAAAGAATACAGAAAAGTCGCAAACTAGTTTTAATTCTTCATGGAATTATGGTTACTTTTATTTTCAACTTCTGGTTTCTATTTTCTGTGCTAAGTATGCATTATTATTTGAAGAAAAACCACCAGAGTTCATCATTTTTAAACTTAAAAAATGAAGTTATTCTTTTGTTAGAATTTAGAGTCAGAAATAAGAAGCTATGAAACAATATGCAGATTGTTTTACTGCCAAATAATTCTTACATTATCCAACTCATCTCTTAACATTATTGATAAATACAAAGAAATCCACCATATATTAGCACAGTACAGTAAAATCTGAGATATGGAATCAGACTAACTGGATTCTAAACCACGCCCTGCCAGTAACTAGTTTGCAACTTGGACAATTCTCAATTTCTCCAACTCTAAACTGACGTTAACAATAGATCCATTTCATAAGATTCTTTGAAAATAAAATATATTAATGGGTTTAGCACTGTGTCTTTATATAGCAAACATTCAATAAATATTAACTGATATAATTATCATTATCAAAAGAATTAATTCACCTGTATCTCTTCTTTCTAGAGTGTGATCTTGATCTTGATCGAGAACTAGACTGTGATCTGGATTTTGATCTTGAAGAATGTGATCTAGAGTTGGAGCGACCCATTTCTTTTCTCCTAGTCAAATGAAGAGCAAAAAAGGTTAAAATCACAATACGACTGAAGAAGTTTCACATTATTATTTACTTATTTTCATATACAAACTAAATTTTGTAAGTTTCTCTAAAGATATTATTCATCATTATCATTCTCTCCAAATGAGTATTTAGAAGACAGGTCAATTATCCCTGACTAAAACTCTTTTCACCTGCATGACAGGTACTGTATACTGAAGACACAACAGAAGATTTCTATGGACTGCCCCACCCATGTGCCTCAATCCAAAAAGGCAGCAGCTGCAAAAGCCAGAAAGAGCAATGATATGAGATTGCAGCAGCATGTTAGATGTTATTCCATGCCCAATACAACTGGCTACCTTTCCTGTAAAAGAGACAAATAATGTCAGAGTATTACACATAAGGAACTTGAAACAAAAAAAATAAGTGCCACAATACTGAAAAAAAAAAAAAAAACCACATTCATCATAGTGCTTTATAGCCCTGAAATGGGACTAACTTGACCTCTCCATATATATAATTACTGCCTAGAGTGGTACTGGATAGTCTCCTAGTAGAATAAAGGTCACTAAGTCTCTGAACAGCAGGAGACATGGCTCTAGTTCTCAGTAATCATGACTGCAGAATAAAAATGGACTTATATGATAATGCCTACGTCACCCTGTAGCTTTTTGGTAAGATGAAAAAGAATTAAAGAAACTGGAGAGATTACTGCAAGAAAAGATATTAGAACTACAAAAAAAGAAAACTTAGGCACCAGTTTTTAACTTTTAAAACACTACATGGTATATCTAATGGTATAATTAGACCTCAGTGGGTAGAGAAATCAGTAACAGTCAGGTTTACTTATCTCTAAGATCTAATCTTCACAAAGGAAAATTTTTAATAAACACACTTGAGATTTCAAGATGAGTGGTAAGAAAGCATACCTATCAAAAATTATCAGTCCAAAAGAAATTTGGATTGACGTTTTTTCTACCCTCCTGCAAAAATACACTTAGCTAAAAGCAGCTAAGAACACGACCTCTACATTTAGACTATACCTGGATTCAAATCCAGGTTAAGAGTTGTGTAACCTTGGGCAAGCTCCTTAATCTCTCTGAGCCTCTGTTTCCCCGAAGGTAAAATGAAGAAAATAACAGTACCTACACTTCACAGAGGAATAAATGAGTTGATACACTTAATACGGTGTTTGGCACATAATAGGCAATCAATTTTAACTACCTTAACAGCGCAGTAGGGCAAAAATAGCTGTGTTATGGAACTTCTTTTATTATATAAAGGAAAAATGAATTAAGTAGCAGGGTCTTTTTGTCTTTGTCTTTAAATAGCTTTGTGTGTTCTGAGTCTTTTAGTAGATATGTTTAATGAAAGTAGAAAAAGCAGATACACAAAATAGAAACAGGAGAAATGGAAATCTTTTTCCTAAACCTAACTTAAAGTATGGCTTACTTCATACAAATCATCAAAACAACCAAATCACTTTTAATCACTCCACCTGAATCATCAGTTCAGTAGTCACATTTTCTCAAATAAGCCAAAACTGAAAACTAAAATAATGAATGCTACTTACCTCAGGCTTTATGCAGGATCCAGAAGTCAAGTGAAGTCTTTGAGATACTGTACAATTCTTCCTGGAGAGAATGTTCTGAGAAATTAAACTCTAACTTCAAATTCCTAGCAAAGATAAAAAATGAGTTTGATTTATGGTAAATTAAATATCTACTGCTTACAATGCCTATATTGAGCACTGCAGTAAAATAATAAAGGCACTTAGCATTTCAGGAAAGGGGAAACTGATTTAGGAAACAGTAAATTTTAACCACAAAAGCTTAAAGCTTGACTTTTTTTTTTTTGGCAGCTGGCTAGTAAGGGCATGATCCAAACTCTTGACCTTGGTGTTATAACACCATGCTCTAACCAGAAAAGCTAACTGGCCAGCCTCAACTTTTTTTAATCACAATGCAGCAATGCATCATGAAACTGAGAACATCTTAAACTTTTTAATTTAAATACTTGAATTCCAAAATAAGGAAAAAAAAAATATTTTAAAAACTTCAATTCCAATTCTAGCAATTTGGGCTTCAGAAAACAGAAGACATGTTGTCATTCTATCAGAAAATTCCAAAATAGCTAGCATAATGCCATCTTGGTATATCAAAACATATCATGCAATCTGTAGTTAATATTCATAAAGCCACTGTTTATAACATCTAAAATATGACCAGTTTATTTTAATGCTCTGCTACTTATTCTCTTGGCACTTCCTTTCATACAGTTTAGTTTCACCTGATACTGATATTTTAAATTAATGTTTAATTGCCATCACGGTAACTCTAAGCTTTGTGCCTAAAAACATTTTGATACATGTACAGACATTCGAACAGAACAGACCACAATAAAAAAGTATCTATTGGAAGTCAATACTCTTCCAAAACCAATTATTATTACTATGCAAATAAATTTAACTTTTGCACAAAATATTAATAAGTTATCAATACTGAAGAGATCAGCCTTGATATTCAGAGATTATCAATCACATGCAAAGGATAGTCAAAAACCACCAGGTGAGCAGAAACTAAATTAAAGAATGCATGATTGATATATGCCAGCACTCAAAGAATTTATAAACAAGCTTCAATGAAAAAAAAAAAAATACATGAAAATGAAAATCCATGAATCTTACCAAGTAAAAATCCAACTTTTAAAATGCATTAAAATTGGATATACAAAAAATAACAACATTAAACTGTGAATCAAGAATGGTGTCAAAAAAAAGAATGGTGTCCCCTAAATAACCATAGCCCTACAGCCAGGGAGATAAATAAGCTATCTGAAGTTCAAATTAGGAAGGAGGAATAGGAACCTAGTAATTATGGAAAACATTCTAAAATAAAAAGTAGCAAAAACAAAAAACCAGGTAGGCCCAGGTACAAACACAAAAGGATTTCCAAAGTTCACAGAAGTTTAGTTTTTAAAATATCAAAATCCCCAAGTGGGTAGAGAAAAATGGTACTCTTCCAAATTGGTGTCGTTATGAAACTTTATTCTGACCTAGAAGTCAAAGTGGTACAAGGCTCATTTTAGCTAATGCTTCCCCTAACAATCCGAAAAGACTATTTCAGAGAAAAATCAACTACCAAATCTCTCTTTACTCCAAGTCATGATTTTTTGAAGTTCCAATAAAATATATACTAGAAATAGAAAACTGAGAGAGGAAGTACTGTATGTAGGCTGTTACACCATTGAGTATTTATTCTTGTTTACAATCTATAACATATTCAAGTATCCACAGGAAGAACTCAAATGAAATGTAAAATGTGACACAACAGTCGGTACCAAAGACTATGATCAGCTCAGCTAATTTTTTTTAAACATGAAAGTCTGTGTAGAAAGCACTATGCTAAGTATTATGGGAGACATGACTATGTAAGAAGTCCCTGCCCTCCAAAATCCAACTAGAAAAGAACAAGTTTCAGCAAGCAATCATAGTAAACTAAGTATCTAAATTCCAACCACATGCCAAGAACTGTGTAGGTGACTTTAAATAAAATCATCTCATTTAATCTTGGTAATTTCATGAGCTACATATTAATGCCATCCTTCAAATGAAGAGAACTCTAAGCTTTCAGAATACATCTGAATTTACCTAAGTGCCTATTACATGCCAAGTACTAGTATACCAGTGCTGAGAATATAGCATTTTAAGTGAAACATTAAGTTCCCTACTCTCCAAGATTTAGTGAGGGGAAGAAAAAAAAAAAAAAAAAAAAAAAACACCAAATAGCACTGGAAGGTGGGGGAAAAAACACAAACTGATGTGTCAGGAGGGGGAGGTGAGGGGGGACTACTTAAGTGGATCCTGTGCCCTCTTTAAGGAGGTAACATTTAAGCTAAAAACGAGGAACGTTGCAATGATCCACTGAACGAAGAGCACTCTAGACAGAGGACACAAACTTAGCAAATTCAGGACAGAAAGACCAGTAAGAATGTTAAAGCACTGTAATCAAGGAGTTAAGGGTATAAGATAAGGGAGAAATAGGAATGGACCGGATCAAATACTATCTAGTATGCCAAAGTAAGGAGTATGGATTTACTCTAACTCTACTGGGAAACCCCTTGAAGATTTGATCAGTGGAGTCACACCATCTGATTTACATTTTAAGATGGCTCCTGGGTAGAGGATAGACACCAGCCAAGAGACCAATTAGAAGGCTGAAATTAAATACTGTATAATGGTTGCCTGAATAAGGTGGTAGCAATAGAAAAAAGGCAAATCCAGGATCTGACTTGACTTGCTCATAGTCTGTTGGGGGTATGGAGCACAGGGAGTGAGGAAAAAATGAAAAATCAATAGTGCCCCTAAGTTCTAAGTTTTGGGCTCAAGCATATGGGAGAAGGGCAAATTTGGGGAGAAAACACAAAATATATTTGCCCTTTTAGGACCCATAATAACACTGTAAATGGTTAATCCAAAATTTGACTGAAATTTCCTGATTCCAACTCCTGTGCTCTCTCTCTCCAATACCCTAATAGTTGCCTGATATGGCCAAAACCCAAATGTATATTTCAAAATACCATAGCAATCTTCCCTTTATTACACCAAGATCACTTACTAACACATTCCATTTGTAATTAGAGATGAGGAATAAACTGCCTCATGCATCTCTATGAAATTGATTTAACCAGTGAGGAACAAGATAAAATAAATCAGGCATTATTTTTAAAAGTAAAATTCTTAAATATCTTAACAAAGCCTGTCTTTAATGAAATAATACATAATGACTAGCTAGAACACAAATGATTAGAAGAGCAAAGAAACTGGGCTTGACAAAATACCCAAGATGAGACCCTCCAAAATGGATTCTTTAGGTTACCATTTCAAGCATACTTCATCCAAGTCTCCACTTCAGCACTCTCAAGGAGTTTTGGTCCCAGATTTTTGTAATCAAATTATTGCTATTCACATCTTTAAAAATCCTAAAAAAAAAAAAAAATCCCACGACTATTACACCAGCTAGACTAGGTTCAAAACCTGGCTCAGCCATTAATTCGGTACCTAACACTGGACAAATTACCTTAAACTCTTTCACCTTTATATCTACAGGTGTAAAATAAGGCTAATAATGATACTTATAGGTTTGAGGCTAAATGAACTAATGAATGTAAACAGCTTAGCTTAATGTTTGGTACATGGAATGCAATCAAGCATTAGCTATGATTATTGGTAAACCTTGTCTGTGAGTCTTTCTGCAGACTATCCATAAAGTTTACTTCAAGTGATTCTTACATATAAGGTTACACTAAAATTTTTGATATACCATTAATAAGCATTACATTGTCTTTGCGGAAATGCTTAATAGAATGTCTGGAATTTTCCTTTAAAATAGTCCACTAAAAAAGTAAACAAAGAATATTACACGAGATTGGTAAAATGTTACTAATTATTAAACCTAGATGGAAGTTCACTGAACTATCCTATTTTTTTGCTTGAAATTTTCCACAATTAAAAGTTCTCAAAAAGGAATAAAGAAAGGTTTAGTCACAAATTTTTAGTTCTTAGTACACATTCTGCTAAAAGGAAGAGCACAGACCAGAAAATGAGAATACCTGCATTCTAGACTAGGTTGTGCCACTTCCTGGTTTATGTGGACTTAAGTTTTCTACCTTTTTAGCCTCTACCTAGAAAATGGTGAAATACTAGATCAAGTAAAATTAAGGTGTTTGAAAACGCCAAAATATTACACAAATGTAGGTTAGTATTATTACCTTCGTGCCAGTAGATTGTTTTAAAGTCTTGGGAACCGTCAAACAAAATATTAAATGTTTATGACTCTGAGCTAATATTGATGACCATTGTTTAAAAAGCTGGATGTGAAAAATGAGCAAATTCATATCCAACAAGTATATCCCCAACATTTACACTTATTACCCAGATATATGCTGGTCCTCTTGATTTCCTTATCTACCTGTTTCTTTAAAAAACTAATCACAGTAAACACAGCAAAATTTAGCTACTGTTCAACTAATGACTTCAAATGTAGTTTCTGAAAACTCCTATATGTAGAACTGAAAAAACCTCTATTTCCATGTCTTCTCATCACACATTAACCTAGCTTGCTGCCCACAAGTCGTTCAACAAATTCAACTAGACCTGAGCCTACCAGTAAGTAGTACTTTTTACAGGTCTGACAAGTCTTAAAATACTATATATCTTCTAAGAACCGGCTCTAGCTAAACAGTCTCCTTTGTCACTATTTTAATTATCTAAATTAAAGGGGATTACAATGTTCATCACAATATGATAGTGAACCTGTGAAATCCTTAAAAAGGGATGCTACAAGCCATCACTAGATAGGCTTTAGATTGTTACCATGAGACACACAATACCTCCCACCCAATGATTTATCCTGAATTAATTAGGATCACACAAAAATTTAAATAAACTTGTAGCAGTTTTACTGATGTAAAAGATGTCCAAATAGTAGCCTAACCACTCTGACTAGACTTGAACTGGAATGAGAATTCACACGAGGAACGAGGAATTTTGTTTTGCTTTTTAATAACAAAAAAATTTAAAAGACGCTGCTGCAATAGGATATACGTCTAAAGAAGCTGATTTTTTTTTCTTTAGGTTTAGCCACATTTGCTTTCAACTTCAGTCATTTTTTTCCAATTCTAAAACGCTAAAAAAGAGATTTTGATGTAGAAAATTTGCTGCCGGTACTGCTGCTTGATTCTGAAGAGATAAATCTTAAAAGTAAATCAAACTAACTTATGTATTTAAATGAAGGCAAAGTCCATAACCTCAAATCGCCATTCCCACACATTTATTCCAACCTGTCTACCAATCATGGTTGCAACATTTCTGATATGATATAATGGGCTGAATCACTTCCCTAAAGGACACGGCTTCGCTTCTGTACTCATGGAGAACTGCACTTTCGGCCCGAGTGTGGCATGACCAATCTTAGAGCCATCAGCTAAAACCTGATCCCCAAGCTAGGAAACAGGAACTACGCACCGACTGCGAATCGTAAGTGCGCGTTCGCTTCAAAACACAGTGGGTTGCCAGGGGGACAAGTACCGGGGTCAGTTACGAGGGACAGCAGTACACGATCCTAAAACCAGCACACGACCCTAAAACCAAACAGAATAACAAAAATGAGGCGTAAAGCTACGGGTGGCCTGAAGTCGATGAAAAGTTTAAAGACAGGAAAAAGAAAGGGTCGGCCTACCCAATGAACGTTGCTGCAGGTCAGCTGTTTTACCAAAGCCCCAAAAGAAAGGTAGCGCTCCCAGCCAATCAGAGGCGGCCACAAGTTGCAGCACGGGAAGCCGCGGGCGCCGGAGGCGGGGAAAGGAGGAAAGAGCAAGCGCGCGTGCGCACAGCGTTCAGTCGGGCGCGCGCAGGGGTCTGTGCCGAAGAAATGGGGGAAGGGTTGAAGATAGAAATATGCGCACGCGCACGGGAAGGCCGCGCGGTCTCTGGGTCTCGAGCCAGGTTCGCAACCCCGCGCGCGCTCACCGTTCACGCTACTCACCCCACTCCCCCCACCTTTTCGGCCGGTAGTGCCTCGAAAACCTGAGGGAAGCTGACGGAAAAACGCATAAATAACAGCGCAACGACTCCTAGATTCTCTTAACGCCGCCAACTCGTCACTACCCACAAAGGAGTCTACAATATTCACTCGTCCTCGATATCGCTGCCCTTTGAGTAATCTGAATGCAGCGCGAGGCCTACCTGACAAGCCGAAGCACGGTTCCCAGGATTTACCTCCGTTGTAACCACACCGCGGCCATCTCCCGACTCAAGAACGAGAGGAAAACCATAGAGGTAGCTTCGACGCGCTAGCTCTTCTCCGTCACTTCCGACTTAGGGCGTGGCCTCGTTTGCCGCTAAATATCTGGGCAAGCCCCGCCCACCCTTCCGCCCTAGACCGAGTCCCTGGCCGCCGCTGAGACGTTGCCTGAGGCTCTGTGGGAAATCGCGCGGCTGGTCTCGCGCAAAGATCTAGTGGCTCCGCCCTCGAGCCCGTAGCACAGACCGCCTGGGTGGCGGTAAGAAGCTGGGCTGGTGTCACGCTAGGCCGTGAGATCGTTCGGCTACGCAGTGGGATTCGCTGGCGTCTCGGCCTCGTTTTGAGTGGACTCTAGAGCTCACTGTCGCCCCTAATTCCTGCTACACTTAGCCCATCTGGTCCATTCTTTCTGTGTGACCGACCCAGACCAGGCCCAAAACAATTTCACACTGAGGAAAAAACGAGAAGGCAAGAGGCGGCTGAGGTCGCAGATCCTAGTCCCCTCTGCGGGGAGGCGTTGAGTTTCTTCTTGGACGCCCAGCTGCAGACTAGGAAGTGTCGCTTTGGCTCTCTATTAAGAATGCCGAACGCACTTAGATT
Source organism: Galeopterus variegatus (assembly GCF_000696425.1). Taxonomy (NCBI): domain Eukaryota; kingdom Metazoa; phylum Chordata; class Mammalia; order Dermoptera; family Cynocephalidae; genus Galeopterus; species Galeopterus variegatus. The sequence goes on along the minus strand of NW_007726115.1, from coordinate 1,942,433 downwards.
GTTGAAAAATGGCCGCGATCTAAATCCCCTTCCTGAGTGGTTTCTGATCAACTCCGAGCTCACGCCGCTGTAGTCAGAAGCCGCTTAAGCTGTTTGGGAGGCTGGCTACGCGGGGTGACGCTTTCCTGGCGACCTTGTTAAAGCGTTACCACTTCGGCATTTTGGAACGCTGGTATACGCGTAAAAATAAAGAGCACGAAGCAGTTAGGCTTTCAGCCTGTGACCATGGTATGTGCCGGCCGAAGGGCGCAGCCCAACATAGCTTGATCTTCCGAAATTATGAATCTGTCAGATTATAAATAGGCAAGTCACCTTTGATTGGAAGAGAATTTCGAAGAGCCTTAGCACATTTTCTATTAATACTTCTCTGAGCTACACTTTCTTCTTTAGGCCCTAAAACCATTATTACTTTGATATTTAGGGACGTTAACTGTATTGAAGGATTTCAGAGTTATAATTAGCGACCAGTCTTGTCAGTCGGTTGACCCAGTATTGGGCCCGAGTTGTGAATTTATACTGTCCTCAGTGTATTCTCTCCTCACAAGCTAATTTACCAGCTCAACTACAAAAAGTACCATACTGACAGGTCCTAAGCATTAAGTAAGGGTTCAGTAAATATTTGTTGAATGGATGAATGGTATGAAAAGAGAAAAAGGGGGCTGGCCGGTCAACACACTTGGGAGAGCCTGGTGCTGATAACAGCAAGGTCAAGAGTCAGGATCCACATACCGGCCAGCCACCATAAATTTTTAAAAATTATTCATTTATTCAAAATACACCAAAATCTGACTGGAGTAGTTTGCTGGCTAGGATATTCAACCTTCCTCTGCAATTCCATTGCAAATGTGTGGAAAGGTCATTTTCTATCTGTATTAGTCCATTTTCTGTTGCTTATAACAGAATACCTGAAACTGGGTAATTTATAAAGAAATGAAATGTATTTCTTACAGTTTCAGAAGCTGGGAAGTCCAAAGTCCAGGGAACACATCTGGTGAGGGCCCCCTTCTGCGTGGTGACTCTACAGCAGCTCAGGGTATCCCATTAGAATGATGCCCATTACTCTATGAATGGATCAATCCATTCACAGAGCACAGTCCTCACAATCTAATCACCTCTTAAAGACCCCACCTTTCAAAACCATAACCAGATTTCCCACCCTCCTAGAACTGTTACAACAGGGGTCAAGCTTTAATGAGTTTTCTGATTCAATCCACAGCACTATCTGAGGCAATATAGCATATTATGATTTTAAATAACCTGATGTAGTAACAAAGGAGTGGAGACACATCAAAACAAACCCTTTAATGAATGGAAGAGCCATCCAGATCTCTCTTGAACTAGGTTCATTTGATATGTGATGCTTTCTGTTACCAATCTCCAAAGCTGGAGGTTCTTGAATTTAAATGATGCTTCATGTACATTCACTTAGTCATATTTTATTTTCAAAACCTGAAATTCCATTACAGTTCCATTCTTTGTAATGAAACCTGTTTCCTATTAAAACACAGATAAAGTTAAAAAGAACATGGGAAAAAAATCAAGAACCCATTTGACAAATGAGCATTGCATAAAAATAGAAAATTATCCCAAGAAGAAATATAAATTGTGAACAAATGAAAATAATAAATAGAATGAAGCTGGCAGGTTAGCTCAGTTGGTTAGAGCATGGAGCTGGTAACACCAGTGTCCAGGGTTAGATCCCTGTACTGGCCACTGCCAAAAAAAAGAAAAAAAGAAAGATAAGGTGCAAATATAAATACAAAAAGAATGCTGAGATATTTTACATCTAATAAATTAGTAAACTAATTTTAATTCATAGGTCACCAACAATTTACTGTGAATAAGTTCATAAAACTCTTTCCTGAGAGGTATTGTTTTTGTTTTGGTTCAGTTTTGCTTTAAGATAATTGAAAGAGAAATGAAGAAGAATGGAAATCTGAAAAGGACAAGAACAGGAAAATAGGAATGAGGATGGAGTAGGAAGTCTAGACCACTAAGGCAAACTCCCTCATCTTACTGGTTTTATTTGGTTTGGTTTGTTCGTTTGTCTTTTTAGGCCGAAGAAAATCTGAACTGTTTTTCTATTCTTGGAAACTGAAGTTGAGGGAGTATTTGAGGTCTCACTCTTCCCAAACTGTGAAAATAATGGCACTGAGTACCCAACAGTAATAGCGAGAAGCATACAACAGAGGATATGGTGCCAACAGAGATTCCCTAACTAGAGTGTTGCTGGGGCAGGACTTTGTCTGCAGTTCCTGCTGCCTGGCCTCTATTTGTTCCTATCCTTCCCCAGGCTTTGCGTTGATTCTTTTTTTCTTTTTTTAATTACAGTAAAATATGCGTTGATTATTTGAATTAGCTGATATCCTTCCAGTAAATTTCTTTTCTAGGAGTGTTAGTCAGATTTGGTTTCTGTTGTTCACAAACAAGAACCCTGAACTCCATGTCACAGGTTTTGAATAGAAGCAGATCCTATTTATGAGAACAATTTTCTAAATGGTATGGTATATTTCTAGATCTTTACCAATGAAATAAATGGTTTCTTTTGCCTAATTGTTTTCATTTCCTACTGTTGAACGCAAGTTAACTATGGTTTTTATTTCCATTTTTCTATCCCCTCTTATCTACTAAGAATGTAGAGTTTTTAATTTTTAATTTTTTTTTTTTAGTTAAGATCTCAATTGGCTTTATTGAGAGTCTAGAATCAGGTAACACTTCATTACATAAAATAGAATAAGTGTTCCTAGAGTTTTTAATTTTATTTTCCACAGTTTAAATTTACCAAAATTACCAAAATTACGGGCCGGCCAGTGGCTCACTCCGAAGAGTGTGGTGCTGATAACACCAAGGCCATGGGTTCGGATCCCATATAGGGATGGCCAGTTAGCTCACTGGGTGAGCGTGGTGTTGACAACACCAAGTCAAGGGTTAAGATCCCCTTCCCGGTCATCTTTTAAAAAATAATAATAATAAAATAAAATAAAATTACCAAAATTATTTATTCAAGAATTATATATTACAGTATTGTTCCTTAATATTCACTTCTCCATTTTTTTTTTTTTTAAAGATGACCGGTAAGGGGATCTTAACCCTTGATTTGGTGTTGTCAGCACCACGCTCACCCAGTGAGCGAACCGGCCATCCCTATATGGGATCCGAACCCGGGGCCTTGGTGTTATCAGCACCACACTCTCCCGAGTGAGCCACGGGCTGGCCCTCACTTCTCCATTTTGAAAAAATAAAATAAAATATCAAAATGTGACTCTTAACCATTGTTCATAAGTCCTACCAAGATTCGTATGCATTTTTCTCAGAAAGATTATCACAACAAATGGAACATGTAATTCTTTCAAAGTTTTCATAAGAAATCTTTGCCCAAAAATCATGCCAGCTTGCTCTTTAATGTAACTGTTAAAGAACAGGGGAAGATCCCCAAAAATGAGGTCATGGAATTATGATTAGATTCATCACCAAAAATCATTTCTTCCTAAAGAGAGTTTATAAGAGGAACAGAACACCTCCCTCTTTTAAAGCAGTTACCCAGTTGCCAAGAAATCCCTCTGTGTGATCCCTAAAAATTCTAAATGCTCAGTTTATTTTAAAATACCCAAATAATTAAAGAAACAATTTATCTCATAAGCTGAGGGCTAAAACCATATAAGCATAGAGCTGAAAACTATGGTTATACCCAAAAGTTGCGAAATACTGTAAACTCGTACAGAATATTTACTATGGTCTAAATGTTTGTCCTCTCCAAAGCTCATGTGAAAGCTTAATCCCCTTTGTAACAGTGATTACAGAGGGTGGGAAACCAGCCTATGGTATTTAAAAGGTGGAGCCTTTTGGAAGTGATTGAACCATGAGGACTCTGTCCACATGAATGGATTAATCCATTCGTTTATTAATGGGTTTAAGATAAATAGGTTATCACAGGAGTGGCACTGGTGGCTTCATAAGGGGAGCAAGCGAACATGTTAGCTGTGTTCTTGCTCAGCCTCTCCTCATGTGGTAATTTGCACTACCTCAGGACTCTGTTTAGAGCCCCCAGCAAGAAGAAGGCCCTTACCAAATGTGCCTCTCGACCTTGGATTTCTCAGCCTCCAAAACTATAAGAAATAAATTTCATTTTCTTATCAATTACCCAGTTTCAGGTATTTAGTTATAAGTAACAGAAAACTAAACTGATTAATACGGCATTGTGGAGAAAAAAGGGAGGGAGGGGCAATAGCCTTTTGCTCTCTAGATCTCTTGGGGAGCTGAAATTCAGCCCCATTGCTTGTTTTGAAAGAACTAAAAATTAGCCTAGCCTACAGAAGGAGTCACTATTGATATTGACAATCTCTAGTGCTGGTTTTTCTCAAAGTGTGACACAAAAGCCACCTCATTAGAATAACCTAGTGTATTAGTCCATTTTCTGTTGCTTATAACAGAATATCTGAAACTGGGTACTTTATAAAGAAACAAAATTCATTTCTTACAGTTTTGGAGACTAAGGTCGAGGGGTGCATTTGGTGAGGGCCTTATTGGTGGGAATTCTCTTCAGAGTCTCAAGGCAGCACCGGGCATCACATAGCCACAGAAGAGCACTTTACTGTGTTTTTTCCCTCTCCTTAGAAAGCCACCAGTGCCACTCCTGTGATAACCTGAGTGGGTTAATTAAACCATGACTGGATTAATCCATTTATGAGGGTATAACCCTCATGATCCAATCAACTCCCAAAAGCCCCGCCTTTCAACACTGCCACATTGGAGGTCAAGCTTCTACATGAGCTTTGGAGGGGACAAACACTGAGACCATAGCACCTGGGTTGCTTATTTTAAAAGTACTCACTGAAGCAGAATCTATGGGAGTAGGCATATAAGCTAAAGTTCGAGAACCACTGATTTATTGAATACTTATAATATTCTAGATATTATAGAGCTACAAAGCAGAACAAGACATTATTGCTGCTTCTCTGTCAGAAGTTGAAACCTAGCAAAGATAGAGAGTATTTTTCATTTATGTGATTAAAGTATAGGATAAATAATAATATTACCACTTCTCCCTGCCCTACCATGCTTTCTTAGCAATGACAGTATTGGGTATTATCCAGCTATAGTGTTTACCTGAACCACTCATTGCATTCCCATAAAACTGTATATATTAGGGAAGGCTAAGTAGTTCCCATATCTGGGTCACAATGTTGTGCTGTACAAAGGTTAGCAAAAATATATATGTGAATTGAAAATCTATGGGAGGGTTTCAGGCCGGTATAGCTGGCCCTCCGTATCCATGCATTCTATACCTGTGGATTCAACCAACCATGGATCAAAAATATTCAGATAAAAAAATGGATGGTGGTATCTTTACTGAACGTGTACAGACTTTTTTCCTTGTCCTTACTCCCTAAACAATACAGTATAACAACTATTTACATAGAATTCACATTGTGTTAAATTTTACTGGAAAAGAATTCAGAGATAAAGGAGACTTTATTTGGCAAACAGTTTACAGACACAGCCTTCCATACAAAATGAAATTGTGCTGACCAGGGCAAAGAGAGAGACTGTCTCTTAGAGCAAAAGATCCCTCCCAGCTTCCCACACTAGTCCTCCTTTGCAAGTGAGATATTTGAGCTTGCTCAGTCCTGATTAGTTCAGCCCCATTGTGCAAAAGAGGGATTCTGGCTTGCTGACTTCTGGCCCGTTAACACTTCACAAGTTACAGTCCATTGGTTAAGTTCAGGTGGCAGCGGTTGACCTATGGCATAGACCCAGACTGGTAGCTTGTGGAAGTCTCAAACAGAGTTTGTGTGTACCTCTGGTTAGCAAATGGCTACTTGGCTCCACTTTGAATTTAAACCCAGTTAGCCACTTTGGGATCCATCTTGAAGGATTGGATCTTTCAAGGTTCACAATTGTATTAGATATTATAGGTAAACTAGAGATGATTTAAAATATATGGGAAGGCCAGCCCATGGCTCACTCGGCAGAGTGCGGTGCTAATAACACAAAGGCCACGGGTTCGGATCCTATATAGGGATGGCCGGTTGGCTCACTGGCTGAGCGTGGTGCTGACAACACCAAGCCAAGGGTTGAGATCCCCTTACCGGTCATCTTTTAAAAAAAAAAAAAAAAAGATAAAGTATATGGGAGAGTGGTACTTCATAACACGAAAGTCCAGGGTTCAATCCCTGTACCAGCAGCCTAATAATAATAATAATAAAGTATGCAGGAGGATGTGCATAGGTTATATGAAAATATTAGGCCATTTTACATCAGGGACTTGAGCATCCATAGATTTTGGCATCCAAAAAGAGGTCCTAGAACCAATCCCCTGTGGATACATAGGGACAACTATATATTTTATTAGTGCTGTAAAGAGAGAAAAGACACTTGGGTGGGAAGTGGGGGGAGAAGGGAGATAACAAAGTGAGCAGAAATTGTTGACTCACTGCTACTATGGGGTGATATCCTCATTGGGAATGTAGATAGCTAAAGGGTAGATTTAGGGTACACATTAACTTGTCAAACAAAACTCACTTGAAAGGGGCCGGCCCAGTGGCGCACTGCTACAGTGCACCGCTTGGGAAGCGTGGCGGCGCTCCCGCCGAGGGTTCGGATCCCACATACAGACCGGCTGCTCACTGGCTGAGCAAGGTGCGGGAGCAACACTGAGGGTTGTGATCCCGTTGCCGGTCCCGGTCCGGTACGGGCGTGACACTGAGGGTTGTGATCCGTTGCCGGTCACGAGAAAAAGACAAAAAGGGAAAAAAAAAAAAAAAAAAAACTCACTTGAAAGGAATTTGGTGATAAAAGGAGACTTTATTTGTCAAACAGTTTGCAAACCAGGGAGACAGAGCCTTCCAAACAAAATGAAAGTGCATTTTTCCAGAACAAAGAGAGGGACTGTGTTATATGGCAAAAGTTCCCACCCAGGTTCCCACTCAGGTCTGCTATGCAAATGGGGGATTCAATCTTGCTCAGTCCTGACTGGTTTGGCCCATTGTGCAAAAGAGGGATTCTAGATTTTTGAATTCCAGCCAATTAACACTTGGCAGGTTACAGTTCATTGATTAAATTCAGGTGACAAAATGGGAGCTCCCCAGCAGCAGTTGGTCTGGCAGCATAAATGGAAATGGCTATGCAAGTCCTGAGACACAGGGTATATGTGTATCCTCCAGTCAGGCTGCTCAGCTCCATTTAGAATTTAGATCCAGTTGGCCACCCAGGATCCATCTCAAAGAATTGGCTCTTTCAGAGTTTACTAACCAGAAATCCATTGCTTAAAGAGTTAGAAAAATTAGGCAGTAAGAGAGGTATGGGATAAAAAGCAGAATTAGACACTCTAATCTCTCTTAAAGGCTGGGTCAGTTACAAATTTAGGAATTACCTGCTGGAAGGCATATGCCCTCCAACTTTCCAGAGATAAACAATTGTGTTACTGTCAAAAAGGTAATTGAGTTCCGGTCAAGATGGCAGAATAGATGGTCCCCAGCATCACTCTCTCCCACAAAACAACGAATTTACAACTATAAAAATGTAACATCAGCCAAGCTGGGGCCGCTGGAGCTCAGGTGAAGAGGAGGAGAGACCTATGGAACTCATGAAGGCGGGAGAAACCACGAAGAGAGAAAGAAAAAAATGCTCTCAGTGTTTTGGGCTGCGGCTGCTTTAATGCTGGAGCACATGGAGCAGGAGCCAGCAGAAGTGGCAGCTGTGCCCTTTAGATGGAGTTACTTGGAGGCAGCAGGGGAGAAGAAGACTTCGGTGGCCCCCAGGACAGCAAGACCACTAACAGGATTCCTGTGGACCCATGCAGGAGGGAGGAGCCAGAACAGCTGAAAAAGGGGAGCTGAGCCGTTCAGAGGCTGGTGAGTCATTGCAAGGGACCAGGTGGGGCTCGTCCCATGGGAAGTGTTTGGAGCACGGGCTTTTGGGGAGATGGGCCCATTGGGAGAACACTGGGACACAGCAAGGACAGCCAATCTGCCCCCCAATCAGCTCAGGACTACTCAGAGGAGACTGGTCAGGAATGCAGAATTGCATGGGGAGCAATTTGATGAAAAAACTCAGGCCCAGATCAGAGTTTCTATATAACCCAGGTGCACTGAGTATCTGGAGAGCCGGAAGTACCTATAAGGTCAACCATTAAACTCTGAGCTGCACAAAAAGTCTTCCCTAGGGAAACAGCAGCAAAGCATCAATTTACCTCAACCACACAGCTCAAGTACTGGTTCCTACAGGAAGTTTCCATTTTAGAAGCAAGCAAAGGACAAAAATTTAGTTCCAGCCCAGGCACACCATGAATGCCTTGTGGCCCAGCAGGGGACATGAGGTGGAGCCAAGGGACAGGACTCCCACCCACAACCACTCACACCGCCAGCACCTCAGGGCCCCACCCAGAACCTGATGATTGGAGTCAAGGACCGGACCCCACTTCCATATACTGGCACACCACCAATGCCTAGGGGCCTGCCCGAGAACCCGGGGCTAGCAGCCAGGGACCAGACCCCCTTTCCACAACCAGGCACACTGTGACAGTGCCTCAGGGCTCCACCTGGGGGTCCAAGGCATGGAGAAGGGGACCGGACCTCCCTCCCACAACCAGGCACACAGCACCAGTGCCTTGGGGCCCATTTGGGGACCCCAAGGCATGGAGAAGAGGACCAGAACCAGAACCCCTCCCACAACTAGGCACCCCACACCAATGCCTCGGGGCCTGCGCTGGGACCTGGGGCATGGAAAATGGGACTGGAGCCCCCTCTCACAACCAGGCATACCATGACATTGCCTCGAGGCCCACCCAGGGACCTGGGACATGGAGAAGGGGAGCAGACCCACCTTCCACAACCAGGCACCCTGTGCCAACACTTCAAGACCTGTTCAGGGACCTGGAGAAAGGATAAGGAGACTGGAATCCCCTCCTACAACCCCTCCTATGACCATGCCAGCACCTTGGGGCCCGCGCTGGGACCCATGGCATGGAGAAGGGGATAAGACCCACCTCCCACAACCAGGAACCCCATGCCAGCACTTCAGGGCCAGCCTGGGAACCTGGGGTATGGAGCTAGGGACCAGGCCCCCCTCCTATAACTAGGCACCCTGTGCCAGTGCCCTGGGGCCCACAAGGGGACCTGGGGTATGGAGCTGGGGACTGGACCCCCCTCCCACAACCAGGCACCCTGTGCCAGTGCCCTGGGGCCCACAAGGGGACCTGGGGTATGGAGCTGGGGACTGGACCCCCCTCCCACAACCAGGCACCCTGTGCCAGCACCTCGGGGCCCACCTACGGACCTGGGGTAAGGAGCTGGGGACTGGACCCCCCCAAACAACAAGGCACTTGGGACAGCGCATCAGGGCCCTGCCCAGGGGCCTGAGGCATGGAGAAAGGGACCGGGCCCCCTCTCCCACAACCAGGCATACCATGCCAGCACCTTGGGGCCTGCCTGGGGACCTAGGGCCTGGAGACGGGGACAAGACCCCCATCCCACAACCAGGCACCCTGTGCCAGTGCCCTGGGGCCCACCCAGGGACCCAGGGTATGGAGCCAAGGTCCAGACCCCTGTCCCAGAACCAGGCACCCCATGCCAGTGCCTTGGGGCCTTCCCTGAGACCCAGGGCATGGGGAAGGGGACCAGACCCCCCTCCCACAACCAGGCACACTGTACCAGTGCCTCGGGGCCCACCCTGCGGCCTGGGGCATGGATGAGGGGACCAAATCTCCCTACTACCACCAGGCACACCACACCAGTGCCTCAGGTCTGTCCATGGACCCGAGGCATGGAGAAGGGGACTGGACACCCCTCCCACAACCAGGCACCCCATGCCAGCGCCTCAGGGCCCACCTGGGGACCTGGGATATGGAGCCTCGGACCTGAGCCCCCCTCCTACAACTAGGTACCCCATGCCAGCACCTCAGGGCCCACCCTGGGACCTGGGGCATGGAGAAGGGGACTGGATCTCCCTCCAACAACCAGGCACACCATGCCAGTGCCTTGGGACCCACTCAGTGACCCAGGGCATGGAACTGGGGACCAGACACTCTCCACAATCAGGCACACTGCCAGCACCACAGAGCAGGCCAAAAACATCTCCATGTGGGTGGCCCACCATAGCTACCATGATAACCATGGCTGCTGAAAAGGCGGCTAGATGCCACAACCACCACGCAGATGGTCTGCCAGCCACTCGAGTGAGTTGACACAAGGAGAATCACCAGCAGAGATAAAGAAAGGAGTAGGATGTCTGTCTCTGCAGAGCCCATTTCACAGTGATGGAAGAGACATCTGCTCTATGGTAATATTGGGGGACCTGATCATGCCTCTCAGCATTGGACAGATCATTTGGGCAGCAAATCAACAGAGTAACGATTATTCTTTCAGAGGCAGAGAGGAAATCTAGGGGAATTAGAGGGGGGAAGGGAAGAGGAAGGGGGGTGAGGAGAGATTGGACAAGGGGCATAAAGAATAATTACAATTTGTAACAATATATATGCTAGTAATACTGATTTGATCCACATGTCTCGATGTTGAAACCCAAAAATATGTATAATCAATTTTGATTCAATAAAAATTAAAATTAAAAAAAGGTAATTGAATTTTGAAGAGCTAGATAAATCATGTGCTATATTTCAATCTGTTATTCTGCACATTTTTCAAGATAGAAAATAAATTACCAGTGCCACATTTGAACCCTCTCTGCTCTTTCAAACATTTGTTCATGCTCTGTTTATGAAAATGCCTGAATCTTGCTTTATGAAACTAAAGTGACTTCAGTAGAAAATATATGGGAGGAGAATAATTCTTAGTCTACACTTAAAAGGGAGTCTTAAGATAAATTCAGGTCATGAGCAAAATTTTAACTGTTTGCAAATGGCTTGTCCTTTCCCATATGCTATATGATCTTATACAGGATCATAATAATTTTACTGTGAACATTACCTTGGATGTTCTGCAAGCATTATTAGAGACCCAACAGTCTTACTCTTTGTCCTATAGCCATTCAAAAAGAGAAATGCATTAGAATTTTTTATTAATGAGTTAGTGAAAAATTATGTAATGAGAACATACATAAACTGTATAAAATATCTCCATTTTACTGATGAGAATATATTTTTCAGGACTAAAAATTTCATCCAGCAGTTAACAAATTGAAAATCCAGAGTTTTAACTCGAAGTTAAATCTTTAACTCAGTGTTAAATTTAACTCAAAGTTTAATTCAAAGACTATGTGTCTCCTACTACTTTTAAGTTGAGAATTTGCAACATTGGAGTACAAGATTGTAAATTCCATCCTTCTGGATGTGTTTGAGGTTAGCTTACAAAACGCTCTTTGGAAGTAATTTGTAAAGCAATCGGAATGGGTGCCTTCTGATTACTAGGCATCTCTAACCATTTTTAAGCCTATAGTATCGATTTTACCTATACAGCCAGCTCTCCATATCCTTGGGTTCAGCATCTGTGGACTCAAACAACCACAGATTGTAAATATTCGGGAAAAAAGTTACATCTATACTGAACACATATAGACTTTTTTTTCTTGTCATATTCCCTAAACAATACAGTATAACAACTATTTACATATCACTTACATTGTAGTAGGCATTATAAGCAAGCTAGAGGTGATTTAAAGTGTAGGAGGCTGACAGGTTAGCTCAGTTGGTTAGAGCTTGTTGTTATGACACCAAGGTCAAGGGTTCAGATCCCTGTACAAATCAGCCACCCCAAAAAACAAAAAGAATATGAGAGCTGGCCAGCCACAATAAATAAATTATACCAGAGGATGTATATAGGTTATATGCACCTATGACCTCATTTTATATAAGGGACTTGAGCATCAGCCGATTTGGGTATCTGTGGGAGGTCCTAGAACCAATCTCCCACAGATACTGAGGGATTACAGTGAGCCCAACAGGCCTGGATTTTTCTCTTACGGCTGAAGTTCACTTGCTTACTTATTGATTTCTCTGAAAATGGCCTGTCAGTATTTGTGGGTTGTCTGTAGGAGCTTTCATCATGTTTGTCTTACCCCTTGTCCTCTTCAATATCCACCATCTTGATGTAATAAACTGGAGCAATGGTATCAGTTTGGCCCTACAAGGGCAGAGATTTTATGACTGCTCACCTACTAGCTTTTCAGGAAAACATTCCCTAAACTTCAGAGCAAAAAGTATACTTCTGGTCCCAATGAAAATTACAAAAAAATAAAATATAATAGTAACAAAGATTCTTTGAAAAACTCTGTGAAGACAACGTTGTCTCTCAGTTTATTAGTTAATCCAGGAAAGAACTGCTAAAAAAAATCCTTTAAACTCATTAAAAAAAATTATATATGTGTATAGAAATAGACAAGAAGAATCACCTCAAAATGATAGCGTTTATATTTGGATGGTGTATTAGTCTGTTTCTTATAATGAAATATGCAGAACTGGGTGATTTATAAAGAAAACTAAATTTATTGCTTACAGTTTCTGAGGCTGGGAAGTCCAAAGTCCATCTGGTGGTGGTGACAGTTACCTAGGGGTCTACACTGCAAGACAGTGGAAGCAGAGAGACAGACTCTCCTCTCTCTTCTTTTATAGCCTTCACCACCACGCCCCGAACCACCATTTTTTATCCATTCACTATGGCATGGTCCTACAATCCAATCACTTCCCTAAGGCCCTGTCAGGTCCGCTGCCGGCCGACCCGAACAGCTCTTGCCTCGCTATCAGTCTCTCCCTTGGTGTTCCTTCTGGTGGGCGAGCGAATTGCCCGGATTCCTCTTTCCCTCCGGTTCCCTTTGGAAGGAGACGGGGGAAGGGAGCTGTGAAGAGAGGTGAGCACAGCTGCCGGCCCCAACCAGCCCATTAAAGGACACTCAGATGCGGCGGGGGTTCTGTCTAGCAGTTCTGTTTATTATCACACAAGCACTTGCTTTTATAGGCAAATGGGGAAGGGAGGTTTTTACATCCTCCAATCAGCTTAAAGGTTATGAGAGCATGCATCCTGTCTCAATGCCTAGCTATTGCAATCACACAGTGTTCATGAGTGCGGAAGCTGTATTTGGCCAATAAGGGCTAAGGCAAGGTTCCCGTAGATACTCCCACCCTACTTCCTCCCAGCGCCATCTTAGGCTGCCATGTTAATATGCCCTTGTGGGCCCATCGTTAGTTTTTAAGGCCCGACATCTCCCCCTTTTTGTTTTAATAAGGCAGCTGGAGGCAGCTAACCTTCCCAGCCTTGCCTCCATTCCCTCTGGTGGCTGTGCCTGTCTTAGGTTGTTTCCCTCTGGAAATCTTACCCATCATTGACTATCCAGCCAAGTGGGGACGGGGCAGAACCTTATAACTTGGTGTTGATTTTTTGAAGGGCCATATTGACCCAAGGGCTGTCAGGGCTTTCATTATGGGCCACCTCCTCTACCACCTGGGTGAACATTACAAGAAAAGTGGTGTTGCGCCTTGTCACAATCGGCGAATGGCGGAAGGCCCCAAGATGCTAGGTGGCCCACCAGGGAGGACAGCAGGGTGGTGAGCCACGGGGAACTTGAAAGCCAGCTTTGGAACCAATTACTATTGGCTTCTCACTCTTTTTTGTGCTTTTCTAGCCCTTCTCTAAGCTTAGCTAGGGAATCTTTGACCACTCCAGAGTGGTTGGCGTAGAAGCAACACTCTTCTTTGAGGGTGGCACATAGCCCTCCTTGTTGCAGAAATAACAGATCCAATCCGCGTCGGTTCTGTAGCGGCTTGTATGACCTCCCAGGTTTGGTTGGCGGGCTCGTGGGGACCTCCCCCGGTGGCAGAGGCCCTTGTCCTTGTTGACCCGAGGAGGGCAGCCACTTGGAGCATCCACAAAGGGTTCATAATGCAGTCTGAAAAATACACACAATAAACTCCTCAGGGTCCTCAGTACCCTGGGTGTCTGGCAAGAACTTAAGATTTTTGGCTGGGACACATATAGGGGTTGACTAACTGAGGGGAAGACACAACCAAACCCTCGACCCATAGTTAGCAACAGGTCAAGGCCCCTCCACTGGCCTGTTAAGGGGTCTTTCCACCGCACTTGGACTTCCGGGCGTGGTGGTTGAGCTGACCAATGTTTCTGGAAGGCAGACAGGGATTCATTTTTGGAAAAATTTAGGATGTTTAAAGTTAGGAGTGCCTGTCCCAACTGCTGATGAGGGCTGGTGACTCCCCCTTTTTGTTTTAATAATTGATTTTTTAGGCATTGGTGATGCCGTTCAACAATGGCTTGTCCTTGGAGGTTATAGGGAATTCCTGCAGTATGTTTAATGTTCCATTGTATTAAGAATTCTTGTAAGTCTTTGCTAGAAAAACAAGGCCCATTATCTGTTTTAATTTGTGCTGGCAGCCCTAAGGTGGCAAAACACTGCAGCAGGTGATTTTTTGCATGCTTGGCAGCTTCACCTGCGTGTGCTGTGGCCCAATATGTGTGTGAATAGGTGTCAACGGACACAAAAACATATTTGAGTTTCCCAAAAGGCAGGAAGTGAGTTACATCAGTTTGCCACAGCACATTAGGCTTGAGTCCCCTAGGATTGACCCCTGGCGGTTGTAAGGGGGGCACTTGCAGATAAGGAAGGCATGATTTGCATGTGTGTCAAAATGAGGGACTATTAGCCATGCCTTGGGGAAGCACCACCCACTCAAACTGCGAGGGAAACTGAAAGTTTACGGAGGGGATAGAAAAGGCAAACTTTTCACAATCATTCAGGTGCAGTGGAATGGAGAAAAAGCAGTCCTTGATATCTATAGTTACTAGGTATAAGTTGCTTGGTATAGCGGGGGTCCATGGCAGTCCTCTTTGTGGCGTGCCCTGAAGGATCATTCTTTTA